>NC_079223.1:23978397-24283397 GCF_029633865.1 Lampris incognitus | reverse complement strand
GATTTATTGAAGAGACCAGGTCACGTTCCTACAGTACACGGGCGTACAGTATGTCATCTGGACGGTTAGAAAATCAGCATCTCTTGTCGTCCCTCTTAGCGAGAAGAGAAATCCAAGTGGAGCAAGAGAAAAACAAGTCCCGCGTGTTACGATTAATGAGGCTCACTTCCTGAGATCTCTGTGTTCTCAGGGAGCATCCAGAGTCCCTGCCAACATTATATCAAATACGTCTCTGTTTAGCGAGGCCGAGGAAACAGAGAAAGGCCAAGGCCCTTGAATACCTATGAATAGAACACGCTTGTCGTCTTTCAAATAACTTTGACCTTAACTTGTTTATTTCCCCCCACACAGAAAAGGTTTTACTGTAATTGTGGTTTAGTTTGCCACCCATCATCGCGCTTGCCTCCCTGTCATCGGGGGACACGGTCTTATTTACTTTTGTGGAGTTGCTTTCCCCGGCGCCTTCCACCGTGCTGTATATCGGGACATTATCCGAGACCGGTTCACGCCGTGTGCTGTACGAGGTCGGGACATGTTTATGACGTTAGAAACACAAAGGCACGATTCAAACTTGGTTCATTACACAAGCTGGGAAGAAGGCGAAAGCAGTCAAGTGTGTTATCATGAGAGGGATGTCACAGTGAAAGTGGATGTGAGGGTAGTGGGTCTACATTGTAGGCAATTACGGGAAAATGTGTTTGTGTGTGTTTGCATCTAATTGTTTCCCAACTGTAGCTGATTTGTGGTTTATCATTTTCCTGATTCCTGTAAATACATGCCTCACGTGGGTACAACCTTCTCCATTCCATGGTTTCGCAATGCTGAATCTGATCAGGGCTACGTTGTCGATGGAGGGGGCGACCTATTGAAGAGAGGTAGAACGTTAGAGCTCTACAGGGGGCTTGATAAACCTGTGACAGAGAATTTTCTTTTCTTTTTTGGGGGGGGGTCTCCCCAATTGTATCCAGCCAATTACCCCACTCTTTTGAGCTGTCCTTGTTGCTGCTCCACCCCCTCTGCTGGTCCAGGGAGGGCTGCAGACTACCACATACCTCCTCCAATACATGTGGAGTCCCCAGCCACCTCTTTTCACCTGACAATAAGGAGTTTCACCAGGGGGACGTAGCACGTGGGAGGATCAGGCTATTCCCCCCAGTTCCCCCTCCCCCCCAAACAGGCAACCCGGCAAACCAGAGAAGGCACTAGTGCAGCAACCAGGACACATACCCACATTTGGCTCTCCCCTTGTAGACACGGTCAACTGTGTTTGTAGGGATGCCCGACCAAGCTGGAGGTAACACGGGGATTCGAACCGGTGATCCCCATTTTGGTAGGCAACGGAATAGACCTGGATGCCCCAGAACCTTTTTCATTTCATGGTTTCAAAATGCTGGATCTGAGTAGAGCTATGTTGTAGATGGAGGGGATGATATGTTGAAGAA
Organism: Lampris incognitus; assembly: GCF_029633865.1. Taxonomy (NCBI): domain Eukaryota; kingdom Metazoa; phylum Chordata; class Actinopteri; order Lampriformes; family Lampridae; genus Lampris; species Lampris incognitus. The sequence continues at coordinate 24,281,955 of NC_079223.1, read as the reverse complement.
AGGTAGAATGCTAGAGCTCCTAGGGGCTCTGACGAAGCTGTGACAGAGAATGTGTTTGGGTGATTGACGTCATAGTATAGAGCGAGATAGAGACAGAGTGGGAAGGGTTGATACGCAACGGATTTGAATCTATTCCAGTGGTATGTCTCACTATGTGAGAGTCATGCATGACTAAGTGAGCGTTCGTGTTTTCAGAGCCTGTATGCGATTACATAGTGCATCGCATTTACGCTTTCACAACACAATTTCATCAAATACTTCCTGCAGACTCTGCTCTGAAATCCTCAATTTCTTATTGATTGCAATCATTTTTTAATATCATTCTGTCACTGGGTCACCTACCTCAAACTGAATCTCAGATTCAGACTGCCTGAGGGAACCGGGATTGAAGAAAATAAATTTAAATAAGTGTGTGCCAATATGTGCGTGCATGTGTGTGTGTGTGTGTGTGTGTGTGTGTGTGTGTGTGTGTGTGTGTGTGTGTGTGCGTGCGTGCGTGCGTGCGTGCGTGTGTGTGTGTATGCGCATGTGAGTGAGTGAACACGTGTGGGTGTTCTTTGTGTACTGTTGGCATGAGTACATGCCTCCGCTTGTTTTGCCTACACCCAACAAACATGGCAGACTGCACACAGGGCTCCTGCCGGGATCCTTTGTATTTACAGGAAATTAGGGAATTCCATTCAAGATGATTCAGGATGGTCGGCTTGCACAACTAGTAGTGTGCTGTCATCCACCTACACATATCATCTGATGCCAGGCTTCAGAATGTTCATTTTATCACATTGCTTTTTTCTTTTTTTTCCTCCATAAAATAATGCATTCAATAATTTCCAGTGGGACAGACGGAAAACTGAGAGTAACACACAATATTGGAGGGACAGGAGACAAGGCCCTTGTCGATATTTCTAGCTCCAGGGGTAATGTCAAACATTTACTGGGCACATAATGCCGTCCTAATAGATTGTGTCTTGAGCATGATGGGGTTTTCCTGTTTTGTTTTTTTGTTTTGTCTTTTTCAAAATGGCCCAGCCAGTGACTGGACACAGGGCTGAGGTTCAACTTGTGTAGAATGGCTCATTGAAATGCCAGGTGTTGCAGTGATTTGGTTTGGCCCCGTCTCCATCATCTAGGTTGGCTGATACTAATGTGCAAATAATGTGTCCAGTTTTGTATGTATGCAGTTGGTGCTGCTGGACACCATTACAGCATAGCTTGCCATTTTGGAGAATGCAGCAGTGAGTCTGTGAGCTGTCAGATAATCCTTGACCTATTCACTATGTCAACAGTCCTGCAGAGAGCTACCTTGCACCCCACGATCCTTAAATCAAGGCTAGCATAAAATCCAGTTCTTGAGTTGATATTGCATTGGTCTTGGTATTTGGTGCAATTAGGTAAAAAAAAAATATCTGTTCCTACCATAATATGCACTATTGTTACTATCCCTTTGGTGGTCCTTTTTTATATATGGACAGCAAATATTTTGACTTACAGTCTGTTTTGACTCAGAAAATAGGAGCGAAATCCTGCTCACGTTTAACATGTGGAATAAACGTTATTTCTTGTAACTGTTTTGGCTGGTGTTGACATCTTTCACATGATCTGTTTGTGTGATTATTCAACAAAAAAAAGGGAACATGACAATATTTACTGAGCAGCTAAAAAAAGTGGATCAGGTTTGGTTTTTGGTCATGTCATTTTGTCATTTCAAAGGAAAAGGGAGATGTTATTGCGGTAATTTCAGTCATGTACATTTCGAGAGGCTCCATTTCTAACTGAAGAGACACTCCATGAGATGTAATTTACGTGAAGTGGCCTATACTACACTCTGGTTATGTGCCACAAAAGCACGGTGCTATATGATGGTCTATGACCGCTGTAATGTTTCTGGGACTCTGTTGTTGATGTTCGCGCAAGAAATCATATCGTAAAATTAGATGGCATTCACAAGAAAAGGTGTTGTGTTTCATCCCAGGATCCAATGGGATTGTTAATTCTTGCAAACTCTAAAAGAAAAGGAAGAGAAATAAGTCTACTGGCTAAGGGTGTATGAGGGAAGTGCTTCAAAAATATTTTACACTTCTGTGTCTGGAATTCATCAACGTTCAGCTCTAGAAATAATAGTCTCCCAGTTCTTATTACTTGTGTGCCAGGAAGGGGGGGAGAAACACCCTCACTTACAATACTGCTCATCCACCTGTATCAATACTTACTTTTTAGCATGTGGGTAAACCCTTCATCTTGAAAAGTGATATTTTTCAGGTTAACAAAATACAACTCCCTCTGGAGCTCTAGCTCAGGCTGCATAATTGTGTGTTTTTAGTTGTGAATTACAGACTACCTATTATGTTACCCTTGAAAGTTTCTTAATAGAGCTTGTCTTTACGCACACCATATAGTCCTCATCCTTAAAGCAAGGGCACTTCCTCCAACAGACCGCACACTCTGCAGCTGACCTCAGACTTGTTTTAAGTGACCCTTGCTGTTGAAGGAAGCACACATTTGGGTTATTCATGCACCGATACCTCCCAAGTGGAGTAATGCGCCCTCAAGTATATTCATTTTAGAATAAGTCACACTACCTCTACCACAAGAAGAGACATTGACCCTAAGATACTGAAAAGGAATCTGTGCTGGAAGCTGTTACTCCACTTGCCATAAGAAAAAATAAACTTTGACAAATAAAGTAGGGTCTCTTTTTGTCCTAACATCTGTTCTAACTCAAACTGATATGTATTTGACTTGACAGGAGGCCCTACTGAAGACCCGGGAGTGTAAGATGTTGGGACTGAAGACAATTTATGACGTGCATATCATAATATTTGGGTCTACGATGGCTAAACTCATTCCAATTTTTTTAAATGTATGGCATACAACCTCCTATAGATGAGGCTGGGACAGTATCCTGAAACAAACTCCCCTCTGAATTTCCTGACCCCTTTCATACATGTCCATCCTGTCCCCTACTCGATATGTCACAAACCGACAGCATATATCAGGGCCCTCCCCAAACGGACACCAAACACAGTCTCCCGAACCTCTCCAAACCTGATAACTCCAGGAAGAGGCCCACGATGCCCTACTTTGACTTAAATATTACAAACTTGGCTGAAATTCTGGGGGTCAGGTGGACTCCTCTTTCATCATCTGCCATCCTGAAGAGCATCACAAAGGTCAAAGTGGTTAGCTTCCTTTTGGGTTTGACGTTAACCTTTCTCATCATGGCTTCATATATCCTGACCTGGGACCGGAAGCCTATTCTTCTTACCTCTTCGCCCTTTCAGCTTAGGCCTGTGGTCGTCCCACCCATCACCGCTGCACCAGTGCTTTATTCAGACAAGAATATTCTAGATATGAAACTACTGGTGAGGAGCATCATTTCCAAACTTGAATACACACCCAGGAAGGTGCCAGATGAAAGGGATATAACTGGAACTGACCCTCAAGTAAGTATGTGGAGAAGCATAGTCCTGAGCAAATTTCATATGTTGGTTTGAGATAAATCTGACTAGTTTTTGATAAATGCTGACAGAATATGTAGAAATACATTATTTTGTTTTCAAAAAAAGGAAATCAGTGGTGATTGCCTAATTACACTGCTTTCTGCTCCACAGCTGTTTTCTGTGATTCCTCGCCAGTTCCTGCCCAGCATCAAGAGCCCCTGCTGGCACAAGGAGTTCTTTAGTAAATCTAACATTGATCCGTACAAAAGGAACCTGTTCACTCTTCGCTCAAAGAGCTTCAGGACTGTTTGTGACTATCTGAGCACAAACTTCCAGGAACACTTGTATCACCGAGACGGCAAACAGTTTCGCCTGCGGTGCTTGCCCTACTTCTACATCATTGGCCAACCCAAGTGTGGCACAACAGACTTGTTCCACAGACTGCTGCTGCATCCAGAGATCAAGTTCGCCACAATGAAGGAGCCACATTGGTGGACCAGGAAACGCTTTGGTATGTACGCCATTGGTTCTGATAAAGACAATCTCTGACTGGGCGTTTGGGTGGCGTAGCAGTCTGTTCTGCTGCCTACCAACACAGGGATCCCAGTTCGAATCCCCGTGTTGCCTCTGGCTTGGTTGGGCCTCCCTACAGACACAATTAGCCATGTCTGCAGGTGGGAAGATGGATGTGAGTATGTGATCTGGTCGCTGCACTAGCACCTCCTCTGGTCAGTCGGAGTGCCTGTTTGGGGAGGGAGGGGGAACTGGGGGAATAGCGTGATCATCCCAAGCGCTACGTCCCCCTGGCGAAACTCCTCACTGTCAGGTGAAAAGAAGCAGCTGGCGACTCCACATGTATCGGAGGAGGCATGTGGTAGTCTGCCGCCCTCCCTGGATTGGCAGAGTGGGGTGGAGCAGTGAGCAGGATGGCTTGGAAGAGTGGATTAATTGGTTGGGTACAATTGGGGAGAAAAGGGGGGGCAGGAGGGCTAAAAAAAAAAAAGAATCTCTGACTGGATTTGGCAACGTTTACGGGCGCCACTTGATGGATTGTGGGAGGGAGTCGCCGAATGCATTAGACTTTCGTGATACAGTGGCTGTTAAAGCAAAAGTAGGAGTTGAAGAGAAAATGAGAAAAAGCAGTAGAAACTAGGGTAAGACGATATACTCCACAAGGATTTGGAAAAGTTAGGTAAGATAGCTGCTGCCAATACATTTCAAACGGAATGTATTTCTAAAAAAATACTCCTACATGTACTCTTGATTTATAGTAATGTTGAACTTTGCAAGAATGGTAAAGCTATCTATTTTTTCAGTGGATGCAGGTATTGGATAAGGCTTCTGGTGGGCTGTGGAGGATGTGCAGAGCCGTGACCTTGTTTTTACTGCTGCTTTAAATCCTCTAATTGAGTGGCTCATACTGTACTCTAAACACTGGGATCCAGCATTGGTGTTGGATCTGCTAATGACACTGACGACATTGATTGGATCCCCCCATCAGCTGCAGGGACAGGGTTTTGGTATTCTTTGGGTGCTACATAGCTGTTTCTATGTGTTTCTTTAATCTTTCAATAAAAGGTTCTGTGTCAGCCACCTATGGCCGACGGATCAAAGGAACTTATCGATTCAGCCTTGAGAAGAATTTAAAGATTCACACATTTGAGCTGATGAATTCCTCCCCAGAAAGGCAATAAGAGAGGCTTGTTTAGAATCAGGCTATGCTTTAGAGCTGCTTTAAATGAATATTGGGAATGAGTCTGCCTGTGTGTGATGAGTTGTAACGATTGCTGTACCTATTGGTACAGGGTATATCCGTTTTAAAGATGGTTTCCAGGAGCGCTTCCCTGTGGAGGACTACCTGGACCTGTTTGACCTGGCAGCCCATCGCATCCAGGAAACCATCACTGGCAACTCATCTGGAGACCACAGCAAGGTTCAACTCATCACAGGTGAACACACCTTCAAGTGTGTGTGTGTGTGTGTGTGTGTGTGTGTGTGTGTGTGTGTGTGTGTGTGTGTGTGTGTGTATTTTTGTGTAAATGTGCTGTTTTATTTTATCACTATGTGTGGGCACTATATCATCACGTGTAGCTATTATATTACATACACGGGTGTCATGTCAGTACACGTAGTCATTTTATCAATATTTCTGGGCACTGAGCATCAGGTGGAAGGATCTGTTGCCTCTACAGTCTTCATTCCCTCAATGCGGAAGACCTTTGAGCAGCCAAAGAACTGGAGCCTTACCATGATTAAAATTGCAGGAGTTTTTGTTTTTTTCTCCTCTTCCATTGTCAGCCCTAAAGCATCTTGTTAACGAATCTCCACCTAATTGGCTCTGACCTATGCCACAGAACAACACTGACGCATGTTTGAACGACTGAAGGGAAATGCTGCCACTCACTTCAGCAGTCCATGTTATTCTTCTATGGCATGGCAAGGGAGGAAAGTCCAATTAGTTTCTAAGTATATATATATATATATATATATATATATATATATATATATATAATCCAGTGAGTCAAGTATTTTTTTATGAGACAATACAAGCCGGTGTCATGCCATAAGCAATCACTCTTAGCGACTGCTTATGGCATGAAACAGGCTTGTACTGTCTCATACAGAATTTACTTGACTCACTGGATTATTTTGCTCCTTATTTGTTGAGCACATTCCCGACCGTTGAATGTTTCTTTCAACAAAGTTTTATATATATATATATATATATGTGTGTGTGTGTGTGTGTGTGTGTGTGTATATATACACTACCGTTCAAAAGTTTGGGATCACCCAAACAATTTTGTGTTTTCCATGAAAAGTCACACTTATTCACCACCATATGTTGTGAAATGAATAGAAAATAGAGTCAAGACATTGACAAGGTTAGAAATAATGATTTGTATTTGAAATAAGATTTTTTTTACATCAAACTTTGCTTTCGTCAAAGAATCCTCCATTTGCAGCAATTACAGCATTGCAGACCTTTGGCATTCTAGCTGTTAATTTGTTGAGGTAATCTGGAGCAATTGCACCCTACGCTTCCAGAAGCAGCTCCCACAAGTTGGATTGGTTGGATGGGCACTTCTTGCGTACCATACGGTCAAGCTGCTCCCACAACAGCTCAATGGGGTTCAGATCTGGTGACTGCGCTGGCCACTCCATTACCGATAGAATACCAGCTGCCTGCTTCTGCTCTAAATAGTTCTTGCACAATTTGGAGGTGTGTTTAGGGTCATTGTCCTGTTGTAGGATGAAATTGGCTCCAATCAAGCGCTGTCCACTGGGTATGGCATGGCGTTGCAAAATGGAGTGATAGCCTTCCTTATTCAGAATCCCTTTTACCCTGTACAAATCTCCCACCTTACCAGCACCAAAGCAACCCCAGACCATCACATTACCTCCACCATGCTTAACAGATGGCGTCAGGCATTCTTCCAGCATCTTTTCATTTGTTCTGCGTCTCACAAACGTTCTTCTTTGTGATCCAAACACCTCAAACTTGGATTCATCCGTCCACAACACTTTTTTCCAGTCTTCCTCTGTCCAATGTCTGTGTTCTTTTGCCCATCTTAATCTTTTTCTTTTATTGGTCAGTCTCAGATATGGCTTTTTCTTTGCCACTCTGCCCTGAAGCCCAGAATCCCGCAGCCGCCTCTTCACTGTAGATGTTGACACTGGTGTTTTGCGGGTACTATTTAATGAAGATGCCAGTTGGGGACCTGTGAGGCGTCTGTTTCTCAAACTAGAGACTCTAATGTACTTATCTTCTTGCTCAGTTGTGCAACGCGGCCTCCCACTTCTTTTTCTACTCTGGTTAGAGCCTGTTTGTGCTGTCCTCTGAAGGGAGTAGTACACACCGGTGTAGGAAATCTTCAATTTCTTAGCAATTTCTCGCATGGAATAGCCTTCATTTCTAAGAACAAGAATAGACTGTCGAGTTTCAGATGAAAGTTCTCTTTTTCTGGCCATTTTGAGCGTTTAATTGACCCCACAAATGTGATGCTCCAGAAACTCAATCTGCTCAAAGGAAGGTCAGTTTTGTAGCTTCTGTAACGAGCTAAACTGTTTTCAGATGTGTGAACATGATTGCACAAGGGTTTTCTAATCATCAATTAGCCTTCTGAGCCAATGAGCAAACACATTGTACCATTAGAACACTGGAGTGATAGTTGCTTGAAATGGGCCTCTATACACCTATGTAGATATTGCACCAAAAACCAGACATTTGCAGCTAGAATAGTCATTTACCACATTAGCAATGTATAGAGTGTATTTCTTTAAAGTTAAGACTAGTTTAAAGTTATCTTCATTGAAAAGTACAGTGCTTTTCCTTCAAAAATATGGACATTTCAATGTGATCCCAAACTTTTGAACGGTAGTGTATATATATATATATATAACAGATGTTGTTCTGCCAAGCATGAGGTCATCTTTCTTTCATTCATTTATGTTACATTGTAAATCATTAGTAAAACGTTGGGAATGAGAGACAGCAGTGATTGTGCTGTGTACTAATAATAACTCGAGTTTTCCCAAGATGACAATAACATCCTTAACTTTAGTGGCATCACTCCTTTCAGGGTTTGATATTTGACTTGCATTTCAATAGATATTTCTTTAAACCAAAACTGAAGCTACAAAAGTCTGTAATAACCTTGGTTCTGTTGCAATTTGCCTTCAAAAAGTCTCCTTTTCACAGTTGTCCATCACTAGGTGCTCAGTCACGCCTATTTGTCTGTTTATCTGATGTTAGATAATGTCTGCTGTGACATAAAATAGCTCTAATATGTCTCAAGTGTTTATAAATGGGGTGGCACAGTAGTTAGCGCAGTCACCTCACAGCAAGAAGGTCCTGGGTTTGAGCCCCAGGGTAGTCCAACCTTGGGGGTCGTCCCGGGTCGTCATCTGTGTGGAGTCTGCATGTTCTCCCCGTGTCTGCGTGGGTTTCCTCCGGGTGCTTCAGTTTCCTCCCACAGTCCAAAGGTCAGGTGAATCGGCTGTACTAAATTGTCCCTAGGAGTGAATGTGTGTGTGTGTGTGTGTGTGTGTGTGTGTGTGTGTGTGTGTGTGTGTGTGTGTGTGTGTGTGTGTGTGTGTATGTGGGCCCTGTGATGAACTGGCGGCCTGTCCAGGGTGTCTCCCCGCCTGCCGCCCAATGACTGCTGGGATAGGCTCCAGCATCCCCGCAACCCTGAGAGCAGGATAAGTGGTTTGGATAATGGATATTTATAAACGGAGGACACACAACTGCACCTGAGACAGCAGTATGTTAATTAGTGATGTGTTAAACTTTCATATAGGAAACCTTTTTAGCCGGTTTTGAAACAGCTCATCCTCATTTCTTCCTGAAGTTCTGCATCTCCACCTTTCTGTGTATTTTGGCTGGTCGCTACTGAAAGCGATGATGTGTTTGACAACTGGCAGGTGAGGCAAGTGCATCCACTATGTGGGACAACCAAGCCTGGAGCTATCTCCATGCAGAGAGGGAAGAGGCAGAAGAACCTCCCTTCCTGGCACAGGACTTCATCCACGCAGCCCAGCCGGATGCTAAAATCATCATCATGCTCAGAGACCCAGCGGAGAGGTAGACATCCAGCTCCACGTCTGCCTATGTAGCTGAGAGATAGAGAACTATTTTGCGGTGTTGCAGTTGCATAACAGTGGCGGTGGAGTGACCGCATTTTTGGATTTGGATTCAAGTCTGGATCCGATTCATTTTTCGAGGCTGTTCAAAGTGTTTTCGGATGGCCTTGCCCCTTTTTTTTCTGGTTCTGATCACAGTTCATTTATTCAATGCATGAATCTTACATCCAAAGAAACTCCATTTATTCAATATTTGTTTGCACTATCCTCCCTCACTGTACCCTATATATTTTGTTTATAATCCTCTTATCTAAGGCTGTATTCTGACTACCTGTACTTCAAGATGGCCAACAAGTCAGTGGAGGACTTCCATCAGAAAGTCATAGAGGCTGTACGACTATTTCAGTCCTGTCTGTCCGACAGTTCCCTTCGCTCCTGTGTCTACAATACCAGCCTCTCCAACACCATGCCGGTCAGTCGAAATGGTGCTCCCATTTCAACCTGTCTTACTTTTTAACTGTTTCACTGTAATAGTTACAGCCTATCTGACCAGTCCGGTTACTTTAATGATACCATGAAGCGGACAACAAATGTGTGCTCATAAACTTTTTACCTGCCCCTTCAAGATGCTGTAAATTAGTATAGCAACACTCCTGGGATGTTTCTTGTTCTGCAGAGGGGAAAACAATGGTAACTAGCTGCACAGAGTCAGCCAAGAGCCCTCAGCGTACCACAGCTGGCAGTGCTCTCCCTCAGGAATAAACTGATTTATGAGCTGTGTCAGTTGTCCCCAGCCATGCAGGGGCTAACCACACTACCAGGCACATGTAAGATGCCGTTGTTATAACAGGTCCTTGGAGATACACTACAGCAAGAGTCAGATACCAGTCAGCATGAAGCTTGACCTAAAACCCGATGGTTCACAGCAGATTCAATTTGAGCCGTGTTTCAACTCCATTTCTTGCATCCACTGTCCTTGATTTTTAAAAGTGATCCCCAGTCTGTTTCCCTTAAGGCCATGAGACTGACATGGTTAGAGAATATTTTTTTTTTGAGTAGCGTTGCTCTATGGCACCCCCTTTAGGATATACGATGTCTGTGCACCGGAAATATATTGTGTAATTCAATGGGGCTGGCTGATCTCACCGCTAACTGAATTAACCTGAGCGACTGACTGGCTGATTGATCACCTGCGACATGATTGGGCCGCTGGGTCAGGTGACCAACAGCGTCACTGAAATTACACGATTCGTCGGCCGAGCGCAATGAGCCATGAGGGCGAGCGCATGGCTAAAGCGCTCCAAATAATAATCACTGACAAAACACTCGCTGGTGAACTAACAAAAGGATTGCATGGCGTTTGCTGCCAAATAAGACAAAAATAGACACCGTGTAATTCTCAAAGCACCTGCGAAGGGTGAAATGCACCCCGAACCGTGCTGCCAAGCAAATAGCGCCTCGGTGCTCCAGTGCTATGTGCCCATATTTAATTTAGGTGATATGCATACATTTGGCACAGAATTGGCCCCTATCTATGCAAATGAGCCACACTGCAAAGAAAGTCCAATTCACAAACACCGGCGCTAACAGATACATGCAGTTAGAGTGAAACTCATTGGAGTCCTCAGAGAGTTGGTGGTGACTGACGCCCAGACTTTGCAGCGACCGCGCAGCGGTGATTATAGCCAGGCGAAGACGTCGCCATGGCAGGCGTGCTCATGAGCAGATAATTGGAAGGAGAATATCACGTTTTTGATTTAACTGATTCGCTGATACAGGTTGCCAGGTCAAACAATTCTAGCTATCTTTAATTGCATTAGGTAAAACACTGACCCTGCCTAGTGTGTTGTCGGAGCAAAGCCGCCATTTATTCATTGCCACGTGAATGATCGCAATCAGATGCAAATCAGGGGCAAACTTCACTCAGCTGCAAAACCTTATGGGTGTGTGCTGTCATGTTTTTTGTGTGAATCGGGCCTTGAGACGGAGCAGATAGCGGTTGCAAGAGATGCACAATCCATGGTGCCGTCAGCGGCTGCAATCCATTCTTTGTGGATTCACCTGTCAATACAGATTGAGTCTTGGAAAAACAAGACACCCGTAGATAGAAACCGATGGAAGAGGAGGGACGGTTAACAGATGAGCTCTCTTCCAAATCAAACATCCCAAGATATGAGTGGAAAATATTGTGACGTGGTCAAATAATGGACTTCTCAGCCAACCTCTTAGAGTTAACAAGCAAGCTTTTAATAACCGTAAGCCAAGCTAGTCATAACAGACACAAATTCGTATTGGTCTCAATTTATCTCCTTTCCATGGCCACAGAAGCGATCTTAACTATTTGCCTACTTTTTAAGCTCATGGTGGGAAATAGCATGCTGTCTAATACAACTTTTCTCATAACGTCCCCATTACCTTCCACCACATCCCCGCTATCTGTAACAGATATGCCCGTTTTTAACATGTTCAATATCCCACAACATAACCAAAACATTGACACTTCAGTTGCATCGTGGGTAATATGCAAATGAACCCCCTGACTTTGAGCAGGAACACTCCAGTAGAATTCGCCACAGTATTGTTCTTGCAACTGCATTTATAACCCTTTTTTTCCCCTACTCGAGCGTAGCTTAACCATCTCATGTGATATGCTACTTCAGTACACTTTAACAACAAATATTACTGGGCCCACTACAGAAAATTGCAGAGGAACATTTACTATACAGAAATAAACATTACAGACACTACCGCTGACTAGCCCTGTAACAAATAGGCCACCATTTTGAACATTGACCATACACGGTCTAATAGGTTTTGACCTAGTCTTGTTTGTCTGATGCTAACATGGTTGATCTCATCTGGTGCTCCAGGTTAGGCTAAACCTGGGCATGTACATTGTCTTCTTGCTGGACTGGCTGACAGTATTTCATAGAGACCAGATTCTAATTCTTCGACTGGAGGATTATGCCGCCAACCTCAGACTGACAATAAAGAAAGTCTTCAATTTCCTGAATGTCGGTAAGAATGGGGGGGGGGGGACATGACCACATTATTAAGGATGACATTTATGTTTGTTTAATTTGGTTCTCTAGTGTCCACTGCATTCTTTCTAAGCTCCATGTGTCGTGACCCCTACAGGTCCTCTGTCGGGGCAGGCCGAGGCAGCTCTGGCTAGGAGACCCATGTCCAACACCCGCCGGGCGGCAGACAGAAGCCTTGGCCCCATGCTCCCGACCACGAGAGAGCTGCTCAGGGATTTCCACCAGCCATTCAACCTCAAGCTAGCCAGCTTACTGGGCAACAGCGCCTTCCTCTGGACAGACACATGAAGGGACCACAAGCCACTCTAACGTGGATGAATTGCATTAAGGACGACCCGGGCAACTGCAAGAAGCACAAGCAGGATACCAGTGTATGAACAGGCAAACACTCCCGGGACAATTAGGTGGACTCCCAGAATGTGGTGACATCTGATGTGTGTTACGTGTGTGCTGGTTTGTGTTGGAGGTATATTTATTTGTCTTTGAAAGAATAAGTGTGTTGTTCTCAACAAGTGGATGATAGTCCGGATGACAATGCCCTCTCTTGAGGATGTCACAACATGTCTTCCTTCCTTGGCAACCAAACACAGACAAAAAAAGCCCTGAAAGAGACACAAAGGGAAGGTTGTCCATGGCTAATCCATCCATTATGTGCAAGTAGTTGGCATTTCACAATGCAGTATTACGATACTGGAAAACAAAGCTAAATCCATAACATTTCAGTCGACACAAGTTATGATTTCCACAAATGGATGGCCTCACTGACATAAGGGACTGAGACAAAATGGTACTTTTGAGCAACATATCGGTGCACAGCAGGACAAAATAGGTTTGCATTCATCTCCACCATCTCTCTGTAGACTGTAGATTGTAAAATGGGATTGCTTGAATGCAACACACACACACACACACACACACACACACACACACACACACACACACACACACACAATTCATAAAAATCAACAGAGTATATGTGAGTGTTGATTTTGCTCAGTCTTTGCTCAGTGTCTGATTTGAAAGTCCGACATGGTTCTGGACATATGAGATTCCTGGAACTGTCACAAGAGGGCAGCTAAACCTCGTAGCGTGAGTTATGGCTACTGAGTTCATTCAACATCCACTTTAGCTATTCAGTGTGTTTGCTAAATAGTGACACCATCACAAATATTCAACATTTTACAGGATGTATAGGGCCCAATACATTTAACAACTCATCTAAAAGTTCCACAGACTTCCTTTTAGGGATTTTATTTATTTATTTTTTGGTTGAAAATGTGGGGTTTTTCTTAGTTATTGGGGTAGCTCATGGGAACATGTGACGTAAGCACAAGGATGTGCTAAATTCTCAGGCAGCTCAAGAGTGAGACTGCAAATTCCCTTTTTTTTGCATCTTAGTAATGTTAAAAGAACAGCTACTTGCTTCTTTTTTTCTTTTTTTTTTGTCGGTCACTATGTGAGCCTATGTGCAATGACAGAAAATATATCTCGCAAACCACGGCCTGGCTGATATGAGAAGCTGCATGCACTATGTAGCATTAAAGCTATTTCTGATAGTAATGATGAAAGTCTAATATGTTCATCCTATAGAAACTGGAGTTTGTGCAATATGCCAACGCACCAGTAAAATGAAACACTGCTGTCCAGAAGAGATGACTGAAGGTCATCCTGTAGGTTTTAAAATGAATATTTGGACTGATTCCAGAAACCCAATATTATTCACATCATTTTGAGCCCTTTTATTCCAGCAGGGGGTTGAGAATTATGCATGTGGCATCTGGGTCCCACACACGATTATATGTGTGTGTGTGTGTGTGTGTGTGTGTGTGTGTGTGTGTGTGTGTGTGTGTGTGTGTGTGTGTGTGTGTGTGTGTGTGTGTGTGTGTGTGTGTGTATATATATGTTTGTGTGTGTGTGTGTGTGTATATATATACACACACACACACACACACACACACACTGATCACCCAAAACATTATGACCACTGACAGACAAGTGAATAACATTGATTATCTCATTACAATGGCACTTGTCAAGGGATGGGATGTATTAGGCAGCAAGTGAACAGTCAGTTCTTGAAGTTGATGTGTTGGAAGCAGGAAAAATGGGCAAGTATAAGGATCTGAATGACTTTGACAAGGGGCCAAATTGTGATGGCTAGACAACTGGGTCAGAGCATCTCCAAAACAGCAGATCTTGTGGGGTGTTCCCGGTATGCAGTGGTCAGTACCTACCAAAAGTGGTCCAAAGAAGGACAAACAGTGAAGCAGTGACAGGGTTATTGGCACCCAAGGCTCATTGATGTGCATGGGGAGTGACTGCTAGCCCGCCTGGTCCGATCTCACAGAAGAGCTACTGTAGCTCAAACTGCTGAAAGTGTTAATGCTGGCTATGATAGACAGATGTCACAACACACAGAGCATCTCAGCTTGCTGCGTTTGGGGCTGTATAGCTGCAGACCAGTCAGAGTACCCATGATGACCCCTGTCCACCACTGAGAGTGCCTACAACGGGCACGTGAGCATCAGAACTGGACCATGGCGCAATGGAAGAAGGTGGCCTGGTTTGATGAATCACTTTTTCTTTTACATCATGTAGACAGCCGTATGTGCAGTTTTTTTTTTTACCTGGGGAAAAGATGGCACCAGGATGCACTATGGGAAGAAGAAAAGCTGGCAGAGGCAGTGTGATGCTCTAGCCAATGTTCTGCTGGTAAAGCTTGGGTCCTGGTATTCATGTGGATGTTACTTTGACATGTACCACCTACCTAAACATTGTTGCAGACCAAGTGCATCCCTTCATGGCAATCATATTCACTGATGGCAGTGGCCTCAAGTGGTTTTAATGTTTTGGCTGATCGCTTTATATATGTATGTGTGTATATATATATATATATATATATATATATATATATATATATATATATATATATATATATATATATAACTTTGTTAAAAGAAACACTCAATGGTAGGGAAAGTGCTCAACAAAAAAGGATCAAAATAAGTGAGTCAAGTAAATTCTTTGAGACAGTCTCATAAAGAATTTACTTGACTCACTGGATTATATATATATATAGCGTTTTTTTCCAAAACCGTCATGGTGTTGATAGAAGTGCTCAATTAATGAGGAGTGGAATATCAATACAGATGCAGGAAAGAAAAAACTTTTAATACATAGCCGCTGATGAGGCTGATACATAGCCTCATCAGCTGCACATTAGCAGCTGATGAGTGCGCGGTGCACGAAACAGGCCTGTATGGCTATGTATTAAAAGTTTTTTTCCTGCATCTATATATATATATATATATATACATACATACATACATACATACATACATACATACATACATACATACATACATACATACATACATACATACATACATACATACATTCAAGCACTGTCATCTTATCTGTAAATAAGACTTGTGGTTTAATGAAATGTCACAAGAGTTGTATGGAGGAACTTGGTGGAAAAACCACAGCAGTTATTTTCTGTTTGAGACTTGTTGAGGTAATAACTACTATTTAAAATTCAGGGAGAGGCAAATGAATCCTATCGTAGGGCAGTGACCTTCATTTAGAGAGGTAAGGAGAAGATTAAACAAGTCCTTCTCCATCCTCCTTCCTGCTGTGCCTGGCTCACTGGTATATTCCCAAGCAAAACAACATCACTCTTGGATAATTAATTGCCGTCTCATTCCATGTCCTAATGAATGATGTAATATGTATTTAGCAAGAATTTATGCCTCATTGTGTTGCACAAGCAAATTATTAAATAAGTACACCAGGAGTGTAAACCTTGATGAAATATCATTGTTTTAATGAACAATGGCACCATGCTAGCTTAAATTGTTTTTGTTTGTTTGTTTGGTGGCAAACAAATGAGTAAACACTCCTCTGTATTCTTGTAATCAGTCGCTGTCAACTGAGAAAATTACAACTCTCAGCGCCACCTAACTTGATTGGCTGACTTTGTGTCCATTTAAATGACAACTCAGACCACGCCGGACGAATGCCTCCATCGTCCTCAAGAACCACTGATTGATGAAAAGTCACAAGATGGGCAACAGGAAAAGCCAAATCAAGAAAAGTCCATCATATTGTTTAACTCTGTCTGATTACATGCATTTACCATCTAATTGCCCACATGGCAATGTCTCAAGGGCCTCGGGATTATGGTGCTGATGCTTTAGTGAAGAGAAGGTAGTCAAGCATGTCTGATTGCTCTCTTCTTGTGATATTGCTGATAATCTTCCCTAGGATTTCGACGGGCGGAAGAAACTGATAAGGTGCCTTTTGACGTTCTCTCATCTGGTCTCAGACTTAAATGTCAAACTCTGGTTAATGTGGATCTGCATGCATATGCATACGTGTATGCATATATGCTTGTCGAAGGGTCTCGGGTATTAGCAAGTACAGGTTTTTGCTCTCCAACTAATCTTGGTTCTAACTAAGAGACAAGATAGTCGAGCCAATATTAGATAATAGTCAATAACCCTAACATAACTGCAACTATCCCTCCATGGGTTTTCTTTGCAGCAACGCACTGTTTAATATTCATAAAGCCGCACATGTTCAAAGAGACACACAACCACAGAGCAGCAGCTCCTCCTGCCTTGCTCCAGGGAGGAGGAGTTGTGCGAGGAAATTACTTATTCACACTTGCCAATTGCAATTTTGCCAGCCAGTCTCGCATCTGAACCAGCAGCCCCCCGGTCATAAGTTTCTCTCGTCCATGGACCACTACTTGCTCGCAAAAAGAAAAGAAAAAAAGTTTGAGAATATCATGTTGATCTGTTGAATAGTGATCTTTTTTACCATTAAAAATGAAGATTAGGGGTTCGTTTTCATAGCGCATACTTGCATGTCACCACAGCACACGTTCATCGAAGATCCTGATTTGCACATCACAGCCAAGGTAAGTGAAGTAGCTGATGAGGAATTTGAGAAAGTTTGGTTAAGGCATGGGAAAGACTAGTGATCTTGTGACTAGTGATCGGCTGTATTGGGATGATTATATGTGCGCATTAACAGTGCTCTGCAGCACAGTGGTGCAGTGGTTAGCACGGTCGCCTCACAGCAAGAAGGTCCTGGGTTCGAGCCCCGGAGTGGTCCAACCTTGGGGGTCATCCCGGGTTGTCCTCTGTGTGGAGTTTGCATGTTCTGCCCCATGTTTGTGTGGGTTTCCTCCCACAGTCCAAAGACATGTAGGTCAGGTGAATCGACTGTACTATTTGTCCCTAGGTATGAATGTGAGTGTGTGTGTGGGCCTTGTGCTGGACTGGTGGCCTGTCCAGGGTGTCTCCCCACCTGCCGCCCAATGACTGCTGGGATAGGCTTCAGCATCCCCGCGACCCTGAGGGCAGGATAAGCGGTTTGGATAATAGATGGATGGAAAAAAGAAGATCCCGTGAAATTGATACCCAGGTTTAATATTGATCAAAGGGCACAAAACAACAGGTAGGGTTGAACAGGGATTCTACCAGTGGCACCTCTGTCTCTGGGGAAGCGTCTGTGTTGGTGACCTTTGAACTTCTGTGGGTGAAAGCAAGGGAAAAAGAAGAAAAAGAAATCTCCTTCGTGGACTTCAATTTGTTGTCAAAAGCTAACTTTCCTCTTGTGTGCAGACTTTTTTTATGCTTATGATTTTTTTTTTGTATTTTTATTTAGATTTATTGGGATTGCAAAGGCCTGTAGGACTTTATTAGGACGTGGTCCTCATTCACGTGTGCACTTCCTTTACTAAACGTAATGTCCCATCTATGTGTTGGTGCTTGCTGATGCTTTGTCTGTAGTCTTCTTGAAAACTGGGGTAATTTAGGCGTAATAGAAAAATCAATTTGAAGCGCTTGAGCATCCCCTGCTTAGTGATTACTGAATCAATTAACATAAATAAATAAATAAATAAATAAATAACTGAACTGCATAACTAAATCCTCAGAAACTTACAGTCCCGAAGGAGGAATATGTTGGGTAGAGATGTGAAGATGCAGGAGACATGCTCACACTAAACCCTAGAAATTATGCAATAAAGAGAAAAGTATCCCGAGTTTATCTCACTATGCATTTAAAATCACCTTTGGGACAGAAGATTTTCAATATTTGCTTTCAACAATGGTATAGAAAAGGAAAAATGTGAAACTCCTATTTCAGCAAAACCTAGTCTTCATACCAAGGAAGACACTGGTGAACATGAAGCTGAGTGTTGTATAGATATATGCAAAGTGTTGATAAATATATGTTTTACATTGACACAGCTTTTGTTAATTCATATAAAAGTAACAGAAAGTCAAACATTACTGTAAAAAAAAATTTAAATATCCTCCTGAACAAACATTTGAACACATTTCTTTTGCACAGCAGGAGCTCAAATAACAAGCCCGTTTGTATGCAGTGGTGGTTCTTTCTCTTCCTAATTTCACCTTGCATGGGATCTGCTTTAATTTTGATGAAAATAACAACACATAACTTCATAACATGACATGAAATGACCTCTGCCACAGTACCTATGGGCTTGTTCTCACACAAATGCCTGAAACTCTTGTGACATCTCAAATCAGCATCCCGTTGACACTAACCAGAGCTCTCCATTTGCTCTGCTGCTGTTAATGTCATTATGATATCTGATTGATCCTCATCAATAAACTCTCTATTTACTTGCAGCTGTCCTGGAAGATACGGCACCATGTCATCTACAGCCCTGAAACTGGTCCTTGGACTCAGTGCTTTGCTAAAGGGCCCTTAGTGAGGTTTTGCACCCACTACCTCAAGTCGGGAGGGGGATTTGTCTGACCACCATGTCAGCTATTATATAACACAGGCTGAGATTGTTTCATGCCTCCTCAAGGACCTAAATAAAAGTTGCAGTTGGATTTTCAGTTAAATTACCCACAAGAAGCTGCGTCCAGATAGCATAGCATTCCGTTGCCTACCAACACGGGAATCGCCAGTTCGAATCCCCATGTTACCTCTGGCTTGGTTGGGCATCCCTACAGACACAATTGGCTGTGTCTGTGGGTGGGAAGCCAGATGTGGGTATGTGTCTTGGTTACTGCACTAGCGACTCCTCTGGTCAGTCAGGGCGCCTGTTTAGGGGGGAGGGGGAACTGGGGGGAAATAGCGTGATCCTCCCACGTGCTATGTCCCCCTGGTGAAACTCCTCATTGTCAGGTGAACAGAAGCGTCCAGCAACTCGACATGTATCGGAGGAGGCGTGGTAGTCTGCAGCCCTCCCCGGATTGGCAGAGGGCGTGGAGCAGTGACCGGGTTGGCTCGGGAGAGTGGGGTAATTGGGCAGATATAACTGGGGAGAAAAAGGGGGCCAAAAAAAAAAACAAAAGAAAAAACTGGTACTAGGACTCGGTGCTTTGCTAAAGGTCCCTTGATGAGGTTTTGAACCCACTACCTCCAGTCGGGAGGAAATTGGTCCGACCATCAGGTCAGCTACTATATAACACAGGCAGAGCTTGTTTCAAGCCTCCTTAAGGACCTAAATAAAACGTGCAGTTTCAGTTCAATTGCCCACAACATAAAAGATCTGAATGTTCATCCAAAGTGCCATTTAGGTTCTTTGCTTTATATTTGACAGTGGAAAGGTGAAAAACGTAAGAAAAGAACTTTCACAATTAACTGGTATTTGAGAGGCCATTGAGTAAGCTACCATAAAATACAAATAACAAGTACCAAATCCTTAGAAGAGGCTTTTTAACTGGTTGAAAGCTTTGATGGTCCCAAACTCCTAGAGACATAACACCTGCTCTCGATGATTTTTTTCCCTTTTTAATTTTGCTCCCTGATTTTCTTTCCTTGCCAGGTGCACCTTTTATTGTTCCAACAGAAAAACTGTTGACATCCTTCAAATCCCATCAGTTGCAATACAACCTAAGTTCAGACAGGAGTTCAAATGTTGGGACTACTGTCTTGTTGGCAAGTATAGTATTACAACTGCTCTCTGCCATACCCACGCCATCCCTGACAATGATGATGATGTCAATGCTGACAATCTCAAATGACACTGACACATTTCCATCAATGCTTTATTAACGGTAGGTATTGATGGAGCAGCTGCCAATAGACATCAGCAATAATTAAAATAGCAAATCCAGACATTACATCTGGCTCTGTGATTCATATAATTCTCAGTCTTATTAAGCTGATTACATGGTTCATCACTACCCTGGTAGGACAAATACACAGGCTTCATTCTGACTCACACTCATAATTGTAATGAGTAACACTTGATGCATATGGGAATTCAAGTGGATTCAACCATGTTTGGAATATCATCAATCCTTCATGTCCATGTTTTTAAAATGAGGGATCCAGTTTTTTTTTAATGAATTAAGCAGTTTATGTCCTAAAGCACAAGGTTGATATTACATGTAATTGCTTGATGTTCACTGGGGTCTTCATGTCACGACATCCCCTTTGATGAAAATGATGGTTGTAGCCAGGTGCCAAAGCCCCCCTGATTCTGTGCACATTAGCTCTGTTTCCTCATGACCACCCATCAGCAACAACAACAATATCCCGCATTGGATGCCAGTGCATCTCCTTGCTCTCGTGGGGACAAACACACAGAGAAAGTAATAAATCTCTGCATTACACTGGGCCCAAGCAGAAGTAATCAGTCATGCCTGAACCGTGCTATACTTCTGTTTTACCCTGGAGACTCCCATCGTGCTATTTCATTCAATGGGACAATAGAAACCCCAATTTGGACGTTCAGTTAATTTTGCCCTGCCAAAAGAAACATTTTTTTACTGTTTAATTGCTGCATACTGTAGAAATACAGAATGCTTTGTAAAATACAAAATGCAACAATGCTTTATTCAGTTGGCTGTAATGTCCACAAATACACGGAACGACTGTGTGAGCGAATAACTGGGGCTTTATTTTATCACTGTCGTTCTGTCATTCATACAGCCATGCTGTGTGTCCCGCATACATGCTCGTTCTCCTCCCTACTTCTGTACTCACCCCATAACCCCTTGCTTCTCTTAAAGAGGTAATTTCTATTAAAGTCTGAACATCACATCCCTCCAATATTCCCAAACAAAACGACAAAACATACTTGGCAAAAGGGGAAGATATCAAAATAAACAAAACATTTTTCTTTGACTACAAACAGTGTTTCTTTTTTTCCTTTTAGTATGCAACAGCAGAAACAAACGGTTTTCTGTGACTACAAACAGTGTTTTTTTTTTAACTTAGTATAAAGTCTTTAAGGTACTCTGGCCGCTTCTGAACTACCCTCCATGGGTAGCGACGGATGCCAGGGTTCTCCGGGCCAATGGTGCCATTGGGGGTGCCCTGTCCATGTCAGTGTGGGCAAACCCGCTAGGACCACCTATGGGTTCAGTCTGTTGAGGCATGATGCTGTTGTGTTCTGTAGCGGCGGGTGTAGGTCGAGATAGTGAGGGGGGCACTTGCTTGAAGTGTGATGTGGCCACTTCTGAACTACCCTCCGTGGGTAGCGAGGGATGCCAGGGGTCTCCGGGCCCAATGGTGCCATTGGGGATGCCCTGTCAGTGTCAGTGTTGACAAACCCGCTAGGACCACCTATGGGTCCAGTCTGTTGAGTTATGATGCTGTCGTGTTCTGTACCGGCGGGCGTAGGTTGAGCTAGTGAGGGGGGCACTTGCTTGAAGTGTGATGTGTTCCTTGTCACCATTTGCTGCTCACGTTGTGCAGTGACCATTGTTCCTTTGACTGCAATGACTTGGAACAGATCAGGATGGGAAGGGGATTGGAACTTGTTGTCTGGTCGCAGTCTTTTGACCAACACATGGTCTCCCACTTTCAGAACAGAGGAGGGATGACAGAAGCGTTTGTCGTGATGCCCTTTCATCTTCTCTTTTGCTTGTGTGTCTTTGGCTCTCATGAGCTCATCCAGGACTGTGGACTGGACACTGGGCAGTGTTGTGCGCACTTGCCTACCGAACATTGCTGTGGCAGGGGGCGTCCCAGTGGAGCAGTGCGGTGTTGTTCTGTATGCTCTCAGAAAGCAACTCAGTTCTTGTTGAGTGTTTTTGTGCCCCAGTGTTGCAATCCTGAGTGTTTTTTTCAGGGTCTTCATGAGTCTTTCCACTTCGCCACTTGCTTGGGGCCAGTATGGAGTTATCTTTCTGTGGTGGAATCCCAGGTAAGTAGCAAACCTGGAGAATTCTTCAGAGTTGAACGGTGGACCATTGTCGCTCTTGACGACTTCTGGAATGCCATATGCTGAGAAGATTTTGTCTAACTTTGGTATTACAGCTTTGGCGGATGTGGTGGATACTGTCTCCACGTCAGGGAACCTTGGGTAATCATCCATCACTACATGCAGGTACTCTCCATTTGGCAAGGAGCAAAAGTCAATACTCACTTCAGTCCAAGGTGCAGCTGGCAGAGGAGTCATCTGAAGTGGTGCGTGAGACTGTGTCGTGTTTGTTACTGCCTGGCAGGCAAGACAGGTTTTGATGTAATCCTCTGCCTTTTGGTCGATTCCTGGGAACCACACTCTCTCCTGGAGTAGTTTCTATGTTTTCACCACCCCCCGGTGGCCTTCATGAGCGATGTCTATCACCCGGTTGTGCAGTGAGGGAGGTTTTACAAGTTTATTCCCTCTCAGCAGGAGATCAGATGCAGACACCATTAGCTCTGATTTCTTTGCGTGAAAACACTGGAGAATTGATTGCTGGGCTGGAGACATGTCCGCTGTCTGTTCCAGAAGAGTGTGCCACTGTCCAGTTCTGACAGCAGTCATAACCCTTTGGAGGCATGGGTCAGATTGTGAGGCAGCATGAATCTCCTGTAGTGTCATGGCACGGGGCACATTGTGGTTGACGATGAAGCGCACATGGGCTTCAGCCAGCTCAGTGGCATGTGTGTCCTTGGACTCAGGTGTGGAAACAGGGTGCCTGGAGAAATAGTCTGCTGGGTTACCAGCACCTGGCCTGTACACCACAGATAAGCTGATGTTTTGCAGTTTCAGCAACCAGCGTTTGATTCTGGGAGGAGGGGAGAACGATGGCTTGTTAAACATGGGCACGAGCGGCTTGTGGTCTGTAACAACTGTGAAAGTGTATCCAGGTAGATAGAGTTGGAAATGAAGGCAACCCCAAATCACAGCTAGGGCCTCCCTCTCAGTCTGTGAGTATCTCTGTTCCACAGGTGACAACGTTTTGCTGGCGTAGGCGAGTGTGTGTAGTCTACCATCAGTCAGTTTGGGTTAGAACAGCCCTAAGACCTATGGGGCTTGCGTCCACGACAACCTCTGTTTTGATTGGTCAAAGTAGGCCATGACTGTGTTGCTGCTCAGGGTACTTTTGAGTGTGTCGAATGTGGCCTGGTGTGCGGGGGACCAGTCCCACAGTTGGTTCTTCTTTGTGAGCTCTCTGAGGGGCTGTGTCAGGGTAGCTAGATCTGGAATGAAGCCAGCACAGTATGTGACAAGGCCCAGGAAACTGCGGACCTTTCCAGGATTCTGTGGGGCTGTGGTCTCCTTGACTGCTGCAGCTTTATTGGGGTCCACTGAAATGCCTTGGTCTGAGAACACATAGCCAAAGAACTCCAGCTTGGTTTTGTTGAATTCACACTTGTTAGCATTTAGTGTCAGGTTGCAGTCTCTGAGGTGTGTGAGGACCTTCTCCAGGTTCCCATCATGCTCCTGTTGGCTGGCACCGTACACCAGCATGTTGTCACTGACATTCAAAATACCTGGGATGCCAGATAGTGCCTCTCTGATGGTGTTTTGGAAAATCTCTGCAGCTGAGGATATCCTGAAGTTGAGACGCTTGTAGTGTCGCAGGCCCACATGTGTAGTGAAGGTTGTTATGCAGCGGGAGTCAGGGTGGAGTTCAAGTTGGTGGTAGCCAGCCGTTAGATCGAGTTTGGAGAACACTTTTGCAACATTTAGGTCTGCTAGGATATCATCCACAGTGGGAGTGAGGTGTCTTTCGCGCTTGATGGCCTCGTTCGGGTGTCTCATGTCGACACAGTCTGATTTTTCCTGGTTGTTTAGGCTTAGGGGCTACTACCACAGGTGAGAACCAGGGTGTCAGGCCCTCAACACGTTCAATGATGTCCATCACCTCTAGTTTCTCCAACTCTTGTTCGACTAGCTTCCTCATGCGGAACGGGATGTGTCTGTGTGGCTGAGCTACCGGTTGTACAGTCGTGTCAATGTGGATCTTTACCTGGTGGTTCTTGAGCTCGTGCCCAGGCTTTAGTGGCATGTCTACACTGTTGATCAGGCGGACTAGGTTGAGGGCAATCGCAGTCTGACAACTCAAAACAGGAATCGTTGACTTGTCAACCACATAGAATGTCTCTGAGATCACCCTGTCTCGGCAGCTGAGCTGTGAGCGGAATTGCCCAAGCATTGGCAAAGGCGTGTGTGAGCCATATGCAAAAATCCTGACTGATGTGCTCTGCAATACGGGAGAGTTTGGTAGTGACTGAAAAGTGCAAAAACTCATTACACTGACAGAGGCTCCAGTATCCACTAGCACAGGGGTCGGGAACCTTTTTGACTGGGAGAGCCATAAAAGCCAAATATTTCTAAATATATTTCATTGAGAGCCATATAGTATTTTTAACGTATAATAAATTAAATATGTCTTACTTTTAATGCGACTTCTGGTGCTGCATGGTTTTGCTGATGGCCTTGTAGTCTGGTTCATACGTGGTGAGGTTGAGCTTCATGCAGGCGTTGAGGCTTCCATCAGTTAAACGTGAGCGTAGGTTGGTCTTAATGTTCCTCATATGCGAGAAAGACTGTTCACATGCATATGTAGAGCCAAACATGGTCAATACGGCAATACTCACACGCTGCATTGTGTGGTATGTCACAGGAAGCTCGTTCCAAGTTTTAAGAATCAGCTGGTCTTCAGGTTGAAGATTTTTAATTTCTGTCCACTTGTGTTCCCTCGCCAGCTCTGCTCGCTGTCGCGCAAGACTTTCCAACTCTCCATTAAGTGACTTGAACTTACTCATCCACATGTCTGATGCCTTCAGGTCAGCAACTTCCAGCTCAAAGTCTCCGATAGAGACCCCGGGGATGCATGTCAGGTCGATTTTGTCCACTGCACACTCATGTGGATGAGTGATGAACTTGAAAAGACCAGTGCGCGCACGAAATTCTCCAAAACGTGCTTTGAATGACTGCAGGAGATTGAACGTAAAGCCAGCTAGCTGCTGGAGATCCAGATGTTGAGTGGAGTCACTTGCTAAGCATGCATCTCTAAATTGTTGCAGTCTTTCAAAGTGCAGAAGACGACCTGTTTCAATGTCCCTGAGAAAGACTTCCAGCTTGCTTTCAAATGCAAACACTGCTTGTTGAAGGGATGAGATTGTATTTCCAATACCTTGCATTTTCACATTGAGCTGGTTCAGATGGCCAGTTATGTCCACGAGATAGTGAAACTGCAGGAGCCAGTCAGTGTTGTCTAGCTCAGGATGCTTGACGCCTTTCATTTCAAGAAAAGTCCGGATTTCACTCAGGCAAGCTGCAAAACGGCTGAGCACCTTCCCCCTTGACAACCAACGCACGTTGCTGTATAAAAGCAGACCGGGATAATGATTCCCAACTTCTTCTAACAGAGCTTTAAACTGGCGATCATTTAAAGCTTGGGCAACAATAAAGTTGACCACTCGAATGACCAGAGACATCACCTCGCCAAGCTCCTGGCCACACGTCTGAGCGCAAAGCGCCTCCTGGTGCAGGATGCAATGAAAACTTAGGATGGCTCTCTTTTCATGTTCACGGAGAAGCGCTACAAATCCTTTGTTCTTCCCCAACATACAGGGTGCACCATCAGTACAGACAGAAATAAGTTTATCCATCGGTAGTTTTTTTTCTTTAGCAAACTCCATGAAAGACGTGAATAAATCCTCTCCTCTTGTTGTCCCTTTCATTGGCAAAACAGCCAAGCTTTCCTCACGCAGTGTGTCACCTGCAGCATACCTGGCAATGATACTGCACTGAGATAGATGGCTAACGTCTGTTGACTCATCTAACGCGAGAGAAAAGTATGTCCCGGCGTTTATGTCCTTAATTTGTGTTTCCTCGACTTGATTTGCCATCATGATGCTACGATCGTGCACAGTTCTTGCTGACAGGGGCATGTCTTTTATTCGTTTGATTATCTTGTCTTTATTTGGGAAGTCATCAAACAGTTCATTGGCCACATCAAGCATGAATGTTTTGGCATACTCGCCATCTGTGAATGACTTTCCATTCCTTACTATTGCCAAAGCCCCCGCAAAGCTAGCGGAATTCCCGTCCCCTTGCTTGGTCCACACACGTAGTTGCTGCTGACTCGTCTGCACTCTCCGCTGTAGCTCCTCGCGTGCCCTTTTCCTGCTGTCCCCCGCTGGATATTTCCATGCAAATGAAGCATGGTGCGTATCGAAGTGCCGCTTTATATTTGACCGTTTCATCGATGCAATTTTATCATTGCATATTAGACATACCGCAGATCCTGCTCTCTCCACAAATGCAAATTCCTCTATCCACGCAGCCTGGAATGCACGGTAATCATCGTCTTTTTTTCTTTTCGCCATCTTTTCCGTTACAAGGGTTGAAGCGGATAAACTAGTTGGCTATCTGATAAAATTGATTTCTTCACCTTTACAATGACCCGGACATGCTCGCGAGCCATTGGTTCCCGACCCGACCCACGGGTGACCCGTGACCCGTGAAATTTATCTTCAAAACTAATTTCTGTTTACTTTAAAATGACACAGTATTATTAAGAAATATCACAAGTATTTTAAAATCAGTTCCAAACTGATTTTTTTGAAAAAAAAATAATTTTCAACTCAAAATTGTCTGGGAGCCATATGCCGTCACCGGAAGAGCCATATATGGCTCGCGAGCCATAGGTTCCCGACCGCTGCACTAGCACTTCAAGCGAGGACCCATTTACCTGAATGGTCTGTTTTGGCGCTGCGACAGCTAGGTCCTCCAGTGTGAAGAGGTAAACGGAGGAGGAAACTGCCCCGTCTCCATTGGGATGAGGTGAGTAGGCAGAGTTTGAGGGGCCATCCGACAAGAGAGAGTTCACATTTTGTCTCGGTTGTGACCGGCACGCGTTTGAAAAGTGATTTCTTTTACCACAGTTGCGACATGCTGGGCACTCGCCTTGGTGAGGGAATGGTCCACCGCAATTGAAACACTCGCGTGCGCGTGCATTTCGGGCTGTTGATGCCGGTTGCCGGGCTCGCTGCTGGCTCTTTCGCTCATGATGGCGCAATGCTAAAACACCATCTAAACCGGAGTCAATTTGTTTTTCCATTTCAAGTGCTTGTTGTTCAGATGCTTCATTCAGCCTGGCTAGTTCAAGGAGTTTTGTCAGTGTCATTTTGGGATCGGTGAGAGCTTGCCTTCTCAGCTTGTATGATCTGCAGCTTTGTACGATGTGACGCCTGGTTTCTGCATCAACAGCAGGAAACTGACAGGATGCAGCCAGTGTGCATAGGCGAACGTAGTATTCCCCAACTGTTTCATTTTCGGATTGAGCAGATTGTCTGAATTTGTAAACTTCGAAGTCCACATTTTTCTTTGGTGAGAAATAAGTAGCGAGAGCCTGTTTGGCTTTATTAAAGTCATTATCCTCTCCTCTATCAGGAAG
The DNA here is from genome assembly GCF_029633865.1 of Lampris incognitus. Classification (NCBI taxonomy): domain Eukaryota; kingdom Metazoa; phylum Chordata; class Actinopteri; order Lampriformes; family Lampridae; genus Lampris; species Lampris incognitus. Next base: position 24,254,268 of record NC_079223.1, on the reverse strand, counting down.
TGTGACAAAAATGTCGTGTACCTGTTCGCCAGCATAGTGAAGTAACACGGCACGTTTTCGAGTGTCCTTGATGTCCATGGCGCGCAGGAAATTTTAAAAACGAGCCATCCACCTTTCCCATCTTGATCCTAATGATCCTGGTGCTCCACCGTGAACGTCAAAAACGGAGAATGAATCAGCTGTAGCAGAGAGCATGTTGGCGATGGTTAGATGCGGTGTAGGTTACGTTCTGATCTGAGCTGTGAGCTAATCCGTTTACGCGCCCGGATGCTAAACATTAGTTAGCAGCTATCACTGATCACTATTAGGCTACTCAACAATCCTTTCGGTCCGTGGCAAGGTAGGTCCTTTTAATCCACAAAATCCTCGTCGCCAATGTAATGTCCACAAATACACGGGACGACTGTGTGAGCGAATAACTGGGGCTTTATTTTATCACTCTCGTTCTGTCGTTCATACGTCCATGCTGTGTGTCCTGCATACATGCTCGTTCTCCTCCCTACTTCCGTACTCGCCCCATAACCACTTGCTTCTCTTAAAGAGGTATTCTCTATTAAAGTCTGAACATCACATTGGCTAACACAGGTATCCAGATAATTGTGACTATCTTGATAGCATCACCAGGTCCAGGATCATATCAGGCTATCTTAAAGATCCAATCCAGTGTCAGTATTATTGAGGAATATTAACGTTAGGAGTGCCATTTTTTTCTGCTTAAGAAATAACATTTGATTTCTATAACTGTTTTAGCACACCCTCTCAGGCCATCTCTCAAGTGGTTGAGGGCGCGTGGCACCGTGTTCACAAGACTCTTTGGATGTGTTTGTAAATTCACTCTGACACTCTGAGTGCTCTCATGTTCGTTGAAAACTCAGAGTCTTCAGTGCTTTCCAGCTCAGAACTTCAGAGCGCTGTTCCCTGGGAGTGCTCACAACGTAAATGAGACGCTGCAACTGAAGAGACAGTTTGTCCAATCACAAGAACATCCCAAAAATGGCTGAAGATGAGGTTATGTCAAAATATGGCAGGTCTGGCTGATTTGGTGTAAAATGTTGCAAATAAATAACTTTAGCTAGCTGCTAATTAACGACAAATTGCTTTGCCTAAATTGCAAAAATATATTAATGTTATTGCAAAATAACAACGTTACTTACATATTATCCCCCCTGCTGTCTAGAAAATCCTGGCAACAATATTTGTGTTTGCTATCTTAACATTTTGGTGAACAGAATTCTCATTTGTAAATTGCAAAATATTTTTGTGCTGTCACACTCTGATGAGAGCCTCTGATTCCACAGTATACTGTCAACAGAGGATTTATGAAAGTACCCCTAATTGATCGCTAGCATGCTAATGCACATGATGTTGCTAAGCAACTATTCGAAAAAAAGACCAGTTGATAGAGTGATAATGGCAAGTCATTGTTGGGCCTATCCAATGAGAGTATTAAGGGATGTATTCAACTGAAAGAAGTAGAGTGGTTTCTGAAACAGAATATGTTGACAACCAGGAAGATACATAGTTTTTCAAAAGGCTTTAGTTATATTTTCTCAGCAGCTGTACTTTTGATATGTTGGGTAACTTTACAGCTAAAAACACAACAAGACTGCAAAAAAATGGGTTTCATTGGATTGGATCTTTAAGCTTTTGATAACAGTGACTATCCAGATAAAGAGTCAAACATATTGAGCAGGGATTTAGAAAATTCCTGATACGAGGTTTGATCGTATCAATGCAAAATCAGTAGAAGATGCTCTTATTTACAAACAGGCCCGCCCATAGAAATAGTTGGGCCCCTGAAAATGTCTAGTGAGTGCCTCCCACCTCAAAAAAAATCCACGCATGCGCATGCTCTCCTTCTCCTACTGAACACATACATGTAAACTGAGAGACTTACTCAGTAACGGGTGCTACATGGGCACACACACACACACACACACACACACACACACACACACACACACACACACACACACACACACACACACACACACACACACACACACACACACACACACACACACACACACACACACACACACACACACACACACCAGAATAGAACTCTTTGACACACTTAAATACATCAAGGTCAGCAAAGATCTGCTACACTTAGACCACACATTTCTTAGTAGAAGATGCAATATCTTACCTTATGGCTTCATCTTTGCTTCTTATACAGCCATCTTCCTTTTCTTACTGGATGCAAAAGCCTTTATGTCTTTAAAGTCCATCTGTTTAGCCAGTTCACACTCGATGGCAAGTATCGCCATTATCATTGCTTATATTTAACACGAACATGATTATTACTGGCCTCATTGGCCCCCTCTAGTGGCTGGGCCCCAGAAAGCTCCCCTCATGGACGGCCCTGCTTACAAATAATGTTTTCTTGTATGCTTGGGAGAACGCAGTCGTCGTGCCATGAAAAGACTTAAACTTTTTTGATGTATGCGAATTTCAAAGTTATGTTGCCATAGTGACTGACCTGGAAAACCCCGTTGTCTGTCTCCTCATTGGTATTACAAGCTCAAAGGGGTTTTCAAATAAATGTTATCTGAGGATGATGTTCATTTGTTTGACATGGTTTTCTAAATGCAAAAACCACCTGCACGACACAATTCGATGAGAAAATATTAAGTTCAATAGAATTGTTTTGATATTTTATTCTATGCTTAAAAAATACTATGGTGTACCTTTATTGTATGGCATACTTGGTCACAACAAGGCAATGGTTGCAAATGAATTATTTGTACACAATGTCTGTTCCCTCTCTCATCTTTATGCAACTGATACTACATTCCGAAATGGTAACAAGATTCGCATTGTGTTTCATTCACGATAACGGTGTCTGGTTTAAATAACTTTCTCGTTGGGTGGTGAATCGGCCATACTAAATTGTCCCTAGGTGTGAATGTGTGTGTGTGTGTGTGTGTGTGTGTGTGTGTGTGTGTGTGTGTGTGTGTGTGTGTGTGTGTGTGTGTGTGTGTGTGTGTGTGTGTCGGCCCTGTGATGGCCTGGCGGCTTGTCCAGTGTGCCACCCAATGACTGCTGGGAAAGGCTCAGCATCCCCGTGTCCCTGAGAGCAGGATAAACGGTTTGGATAGTGGATGGATGGATGAATGGATGGTGCGCATAGGAGCGCTCCAGTGTAGCAACTCTGCTATCCACGTTGCTCAAACCGTGTTCCACTTGTTGGATTTTCATTACACGACAGGAGACTGTGGTTTGCAATGTGGCGATGTGCTTCGGAGTTTAGAAAGGATTTCGCCTCTGTCGATCATTCCCTTCAAATCGCCACGACTAAGTTGCTGAAGGTTAGCCGCTGTGGCTTCGGGGCTAGCATTAGCTTCGGTAGTTTTCAAGCTAGCATTAGCTTCTGTAGCGTTGCCAGTGGCTGGCCGTGAGGTATGGTTATCGTTAGCCGGGGCCGCGTGTTTGCTCGCGTTTGTTGCTCTCGCACTGGGCTTACCACTCATGGTGCGGTCTTAAGCGTTAGCCAACTTTTACACCAACCTACGATATAAGTTATTATTTTTGTATTCGGGTGAGAATCGGGTCTTTGGAAGTCTCTGCTATTTTCCTGAGCTGAGGCAGAGAGTGTGTCCTTCACCATGTGAACATACAGAGCAACATCCACCTCAGTGCTGCTACAGCACACCTGAGACGCATGAGAGAGTGCATCAGCAATCAACAAACAAGGCCCTGGCACATAGGTAAGGGCAGCATCATACCTTTGTAGCTTCATCATCAATTGCTGGATGCGAGGGGACACATCATTCAAGCTTTTCTGGCAATGGCTATCAAAGGCTTATGATGTGTCTCAAGAATTACTTTAGCAAGTCCATGCATGTATCCGTGAAATGTCTCACAGCCAAAAACCAGTGTAAGGCACTCTTTTTCAATGTGTGCATAACGACACTCTGCGTTTGTCATAGAGCGTGATGCATAAGCGACGGGCTTCCAGCAACATTCATGCTGTTGCAACAATGCGGCACTAGTGCCGTCTTTCAATGCATCAGTTGACACTTTAGTCGGCCTGTCAGCTTGAAAAAATGTCAGCACAGGCTCCTGAGCTAAAACACCTTTAATACCCCCGCCATTCTGCATTATAGGCAGCTGTCCACTCAAAGTAAGTCTTGGCCTAAAGGAGCTTTCGCAAGTGCGCTGTTCTGCCTGCTAAGTTAGGGATAAACTTCCCAAAATAGTTTACCATTCCAAGCACCTGCTGAAAGCCTTTTTTTGTCAGTTGGTGTTGGCATGGCTTTGATTGCCTGAACTTTTGACTCATCAAGCTGAACACCACTTGGAGATTCAATTCAATTCAATTCAATTCAATTTTATTGTCATTAAAAACAATGTGCAGGCACATGTTAAAAATGAAATGAGGGCTGTGGCTTCACCAAACAGTGCAAGACAGACACACACAAACGCAGCAAACACAGTATAAGATATACACACATGAAGACCAAAAGCTAAAAATAAGATAAGTTATCCCCAAGAAATGTCAGTTCCCTCCCACCAAACTGACACTTTTCCCTATTGAGTTTAAGGCCTTGTTGCTGTACTCGTTGCACCTGTTCAAGTCTCTGATTGTGCTCCTGTTCTGGTACCGTGTATTGGTTGGCTAAAATAACCATACATGACTTCAACGCAGAAGAGCCGTTTAACATGCTTTATTCGTACTCTGCTAGGCACTGCCTTAAATTCAGTTTATGGTAACTCCTGTGTGTGTGTGTGTGTGTGTGGGGGGGGGGGTCACTGTCGTAATAATGTAAAATAGCCTACGACACATCAGTACACTGGACCGGGATTTCACTCCTATCTAAAACAACCATAGGCGGTCAAAATGACCGCCGGTTTTTAAACTCTATATTCTGTCAAGATATATACCCAATTGAGATATCTGCATACGTTAGTATGTCTGTTAAGAAATGGCTGACACCAAAATTAACATTTTAACAACTGTAATACTATTTTTCAAACAATTTAAAATCGCCGCTGTTCAACGCCTGTAAATACTGCAACGTCTCGGTGGTAGTCATGGTGCGTCTTAAACGGCGTCTGTAACCAGACATGTTGGCAATAATCAAAAATCAAGTTTAGACTATTACTCTGCCCTGGCCCTGGACAACGATATTATGTTTCTAGGACAGATTAACGAACTTCGCGAAGGAAATGATGCGACCAACACACGTCATAAATAGTGACATGACGCGCACGATCACGCGCAGATTACTTGCGGTCATTTTGACCGGTCATGGTCGTTTTAGGTAGATCTTATCATAACCTTTTTTATGCAATTGATCTAAAACTCATTTTAATCCAAATATATGCAATTTGGGGTCATTCGGTAAGCGGCAGGTCTGTGTATTTTTTTTCTTCACAAACTTATTAAGTTTTGAAAATCCGAAACGGTCAGAATGATCGGCTTGGTCGTTCTAGCGTTAAATCCAGATGCAAATAGTGATGTCTGTTCAGAAGGCATTCGTGCTCAAATGAGCAGATAACCAAATGGTAGATAAGCTCAATTCATTAAATCACGCCAGAACAATATTTATTGCAATGCAGTACTATATTGACAATTTAACAATTTAATTTAACAGACGCTTTTGTCCAAAGCGACGTACATCTGAGAGGTAATACAACACAAGCAAGGATCTAGTCAGGAGATGACAACGCAAGTAAGTGTAAAAAAAAAAACTACATTCAAGTCCGATTGGACGTAGGTGTCAACAGGCAAGGCAAGTTTATTTGTATAGCACCTTATCGCAGAGGTCATTCAAAGTGCTTTACGAGTAAAATATTTTTTTAAAAAGCATTATAAAAGCATAAAATAAGATAAAAAAATAAAAGTACTGACAAATTTTATAAAAGTACAGACAAGTTTAAAACTGAGTTAGTAAAAATGCAATGCATAGGGTGCAGAGAAGCGATTTTTTTTTCATACCGTCAGATGTGGAGACTATTTCAATAAATGTACAACACAAATAAGCAATAAAGTATAATATTTAACAAGTGTATTGCAATTACTTTCAAATGGTCAAGAGCTGACCCTATAGCCCACTGCTGCAGTTTTGACTGTTTTAAGTACATTTAACACAGACTGTTTTCACAGGCAAATCAGACAACAGCTTCATGGCTTGACACCTTTACACCCTAACATTTCAGTTTCATTTCATATCTAACGTGGAACATGTTTGACATTGATGCAATTACAGCTGCCTATTTCAAACAAATGAAACTTGCAGATTATCCAAAAAGAAGTTAATATGCTGGCTTTCAAGACTAATTTGGGGAGACGTTGAACCTTTAGAGTCAATACCAACAGCTTCCCTGCAAAATTCTGACTCTTACACTGTCTCCTCAGGTGAAACCTTTTTGGAAATATCAAGGGAAATCTGCTCCCTTCACTTGTTACTGAAGGGGTTTTGGAAATGCACGTAAAGATAGATTCCAACTTTATCTGTTCAAAAATAGAGTAGTCATTGCCACACTGAAACGGCGATAGCCCACACTGCAGATTTCTTTGTACGCTGTCGTTTCCATCAATGCCTGTCATCGCTGTAGGCACATAATCAATGCATCACCAGATCAGTGCAACATATCAGGCATAATTCTGGTATCTGTCCTGATACTGATAACAACATTATCAAGCAATTATTGGCCGATACTGATTAGCGGATCAATATGTGGTGCATTCCCTGATAAGCACCATTTATTCTATCATAGGGAACACAGCTGGATTTACGAAAGGGAAAACTAAATGAACTGTGGTCAAAACAGATTTAATCCGTTCGCTGGAGAATACACGTGGAATGGAAGCACATTTACATACCATTTGCATCACACGTGTTTGAAGAAAAAAAAATACATTTGCTAACTTTTCTATGTAAAACCAGTCACATAGTGTGCCTCCTTCATTGGTTTTCTGTGGACGCCTAAAAGGCAATGCCCTTTGCCAGACTTAAAGCTCCTTGACTGCCTGCCAGCCAACATGTTTTTTTGTCAACTCTTCACTTTGATTGCAAAGCGCCGTCTGCAGATGTCCACGCTACACATGTAAGGCGCATTTCAAAACTGTGGAGGAGCAGGAAACCATGGCAACGAAGGTGGTGCTTTATTCCACGGATCCCAGTGGGGTGGGGTTTAATGCAGAGGGGTTCCTACCAAAACTCGAGACTTTTTTTCAAAACTCTTTGCCGTGTGTTAGCCAGGTGTGCCGTGTGCATGCGTGTGCATGTGTCTATCCTAATGGGGACAAAATATCCCCATTAGGACAGAAAACCTGAAACCACCTACCTTGTGGGGACATTTTATGGGTCCCCATGAGGAAAAGGGTCTACTAGGGTTAGGACTTGGGTTTAGGGTTAAGGTTGGAATTAGGATTAGGTTAAGGTTAGGGTAAGGGTTAAGGTTAGGCATGTAGGGCTAGGGAATGAATGTAGTCAATGAGGGATCCGTGTGTGTGTGTGTGTGTGTGTGTGTGTGTGTGTGTGTGTGTGTGTGTGTGTGTGTGTGTGTGTGTGTGTGTGTGTGTGTGTGTGTGTGTGTGTGTGTGTGTGTGTGTGTATTTTTCACATTCATGATTGCTTGTCAAGGTCAGTTCGTGTCTGTCATTGGAGCCTGGATGTTGATTCTGGCCCCCAATATGATATCTTCGTATTCCTCTGGAACAGCATTCATGTGAGTCTTGTAATTCAAAGATAACCACTCAGTATTCATTACTGTGATGTGGTGAGTCATGCCCGGGATCCACTGGATTGTTTTTGATTCTGAGTCTTTTGTGTTTGCACTGATGCTTGTGCTTAAACCACCAGAGGATAGTTATCAATTCAGAATTATTCCGTATTCGTGCTAAAGGACAACAATTGAAAGATACAATCCACAATGAGAAGACACTTAGCATTAGTTCCTCACACAGCATTATATAAGATGCCGTCTGATGACATTTTATTAGGGAATTGTCGGTCAGTCAATGCATGTGCACGTTTTGTCATTGAGGACTTTAACCAGCCTCGGCATCTTTAACAACCATAAAAAACACAGCTGATGATGATGTGGAAGCTTAAAATCAGACGTGTGGGTTGTATTATCTCCCCATTTGCCCATACTAGGCCACATATCTTCATCCCTCTCTTCCCCTATTAGTGAGAATCCTGGCTAGCCGACCGACAGAAATGCAGAGGAGCCTTTGTAGTCCACAGCGGGTGATGATGTTTCTCTTCTGTCAGGTTTAATGTCATGCCGCCCACGTTATTCCTCCCTCTCCCTCTCTTTCTCTGTCTCCCATTCTCTCTATCCCATTCTCTTACTCCCTAACTCACATGTAGACACACATATAAAAACGCACACTTGTCTGTATGCATGGTCTGTACGCAGACACACACACACACACACACACACACACACACACACACACACACACACACACACACACACACACACATGCACTTACACATGCACACTTTCTGTCTATTGGCTGGCTTTTTTATCGATTATGAACACGTGCTTATTTGAGTGTGGGTTCATTGATTTAGGTTGTACATGAGCATCTAGCTATGGAGGTCAACGTATAGATGCAACCCCCCGCCAAAAAAAACCACATGCACAGAAACACAGTCTTCTAGCCTTTTTCCAATCTCTACCCATACTGTTAGACAGCACTATAGCAACATAAAGTCTTAAAATATGCAGACTTTCTCTCATTAATTGTCTGTGGAGGGAGTCTCGTTGGCTTCATATGGCAGTCTCTGACTGCATGGCAAAAAAGGTGGTCAATTAGCGGGATAACCATTGCGACCAGAAAAGCCAAGACCGTAAACAAGATTTCTTGTCATATCTTGGTCACCCAAAACTGTTTCCTTTTCTCTTTCTGTGCACTTACAAGTGTATGGCCTGTTATTCTAGAACCTGCTTGTCACTTCTATCGAGTGTGGCTCGGAAATAATTTTGCCTTTCATCGCACGTGAGTTGTCTTGGCCACTTGACCTCTGTGAGAGAGGCTTACTCGTGCATGACCATGCTTCTCTGAAAAGAGCGGCTATTGTCTCCCAATCTGTTTTACACCGCTGCAGGCAGTCTCCCCTAATGAAATGACCTGATGGATTTTACCTAAGCCACGGTGTCTTAGCCGGCTGAATCGGTGATTGCTTGTATCAGTTTTGTATTCTGTCTCAGGGATCAGCTCTCGTCCCCTTCTCTTTAATTGTCTCTGCCCACTACAACAGCGGTCTCCTCACACTTGCCCTGTTTAGATTTTCTCTGTTGTTCGGGATAATAGCCAAGTGGAAGTAGGCCAGATAAAGGTAGATATGCCATATGGTCATTGAGATATGGTCACGTCACGTTCGACTCACAGGTCACCCCCATCACTGTAATAGACTTCACTGTCTTACTTCAGCAGCCAGCGGCCAAGCTCCATCAGCGGTGATTGTGTTATTCTTCCCAGGGTCACACATCGCTCTTTCTTATGGTGCCATCACCTTTTCTCGACATTTTGCCCTCTCTCAGCTCTATCTCAATTGGAAAACAGAGATATGTCTTCCCTGTGTCAGTTAGGACTTGACCCTATTTGGTCTCAGTTATTGCCATATGGAATTATTTTTTGGTATTTTGGGACAATCTTTTGGGTCCATCCCTTTTTATGTCACATACAATCTTCATGGAGGCTGACAGCACGGTGATGAAACGGGTGGAGATGGGCCTCAGCGGCTTTTTAGAGCATTTTAATGGCACAGTGAAACAACAAAGGTTTCTCTTTGGCATTTTTAGTTCATGTTAGGTACATTTTTATACTTTAAATTGGATAGTGATGGAGTTGAGAGTAAGCAACAACTGAACACTTGTTTATGCACAAAATGAACATCCACAAAGCCGTCAGCTCATCTGTACTGTATTAGTTTATTTGTATATTAGTTCAGTTCTTAAATCAGGGATTTGATTGGCTTTTGGACTGTTTTAGGATCACTACAGGACTGATAAGTGCTTTAATAATTCCTGACGTAATATAGTAAAGCACTGCACCATTAAAATAATTATAATGATAGTAACTTTATTTATATAGGAGTATTTAAGCTAGGAGCACAAAGTACTTTCTAAAGACAGCATAAAAACTATCACAAATATAAAAGAAAAAACACAAGAACACCACAGGAAAAATTATAACAATGTAATAATGGATGTATATAGCACTTTTCTAGACACCAAAAGTGCTTCACATTAAAGAGGGGAAACTCACCTCAACCACCACCAATGTGTAGTACCCACCTGGGTGATGCACAGCAGCCATTTTGCACCAGAATACTCAGCACTCATCAGCTTGAGAGAAAGGAAATCATTGAGCCAATTACATGGGGGGATGTTTAGGTGGCCAGATGGAGAGAGCCAGGTTGGGAATTTTGACAGGACACCGGGGGAGCCCCTACTCTTTGTGATAAGTGCCATGGGATCTTTATTGACCACAGTAAGTCAGGACCTGCTGCCATCAGACAGTCAGAGTCTGTTGAGTCCTTTAAATCCAAACTTAAAACTCATCTTTCTGCCTTAGCTTACAATTAGTTGCCTTTAAGTTGAGTGCTTCACAACTTGTACTGCATGGCGGGTCGGTTTCATGTCTCATTGAATTTACCAACCACTATTCTGCCGACGAGATTATAAAGTATAGATTATGATTAATTGATGACTTAATTGATTATGACTAAAGACTATTGCAAACTGTTCTCTTCTCTCACATGTCTTTTCTCTCTCTCCGAATGATGTCTTCTCCTTTCTCTTTTTCTGTTGTGAATGATGTCATGTGAGTCTCCCTTGTGTGCACGTGCAGTCGGTTCTCCTCCCAGGTCTCCGTGGTGATGGTGGTCGCCACTTGGACGCTGCCTGCCATTCCCCTCATCACATTTTCTTTTTATCAATCCATATGATTTTTTTTTTTTACATGATGATGCTGGTTGCATGGCTTGGGTCCTGGACTGTTCCGATGGCATCTGGACACTGCTTGGCATCCTGCACATCATATTCTTCATAAATTTCCATTATAATTGTATTATCCTCTTTCAATGTTGTATTGTGCAAATTGCGTAAACACAACATCCATTGCACGTTGTCCGTCTTGGGAGAGAGATCCCTCCTCTGTTGCTCTCCCTGAGGTTTCTTCCTATTTTTTCTCCCTGTTAAAGGTTTTTTTTTTTTTAGGGAGTTGTTCCTTATCCGATGAGAGGGTCTAAGGACAGGATGTTGTGTTGCTGTGAAGCCCACTGAGGCAAATTTGTATTTGTGATATTGGGCTATACAAATAAAATTGATTTGACCTCAGTTTAACTTCTCATCTGAAGGATGACAGCTCCTACTGCACAATGTCCCTATCACTGCAGCGAGATTTGATTTTTTGTTGTTTTTATCGGGACCAGAGGGAAGACTGCCCCCTACTGGCCCACCAACACCACTTAAAGCAGCAACTCAGTTTTAGTCCGGGGAGGTCTTCCATCCAAGTACTAGCCAAGCCCACACCTGCTTAGATTCCGTCATTTGGCAGAGCCAGGGCACATGTTGGTACAGCAGCCAGCTATACCAACACAGGAACAACACAGGAATAGCAAAATACAAGCGCACAATTAAAAGACCATATAAAAGAAATTCAAAAACTAATAATCTAAAAGGCAGACTAAATGAAACTATTAAAATAAACTTAAAATCAGGTTGTTACACAACAGAGCTGTATTATGTAAACAAATAGGACAGGTTGTCAGGCGAAAAGGCAAGTCTGTAAAACGATTCATGAATAAATTCATGAATAATAGTCAAAATGTTTGTTATTTGCAATGTTATTTACAAACCTATTTAAATGAAAGAAGGAGCTGCAAGCAGCAGCAGAGGTCTGTGGCTGTGCAGCGCTCCATGGATGCAGAGGGATGTAGCAGGCTGAATATGCTCCTTGTGTACTGCTGAGGACTAGTAAACATGGGCAGCATGTTAACATCAGACATGAATGTCAGACCACACTGCATTAACGATATCCAAGACAGCAAGACAGCATTGTCATGACAAAAATAAATCTCAGAGGCTCTTAGTATCTCTGTTTGGAGTAATAACCATTTTTGTCCAATATAAAACAGCTGCAACAAGGCCTGCAGACAAAACTTTATGCTTTTACTGACTGTGATAAGGATCTTAACTTCTCATCTCAACTCGCGCCACGCAAATGAGCTGTAACTCAGGCTGAGGGATTTTCAAACCCTTTTCTTTGGTGACCCAGATTTTCTCAAAGACTTCGTTTTAGTTTGATTTAGTTCAGAACTCAAACTAAATTTGTTGGCTGTCATCTTAACAAAAAAACAAAAAAAGTTAACAAGATGGTGTGTTTTAAAAATCTATTAGAACCATTAGCCATTTCTCCTTCTTCTTCATTTAGGTATCCAGTTGTATCTATCAGAAACCCATGCAATTTTACATGTATCATGTACTTACTATATACATGTGTCTTGAACACTGAAGCATTTCTCTTCCAGTAGACCCATTTCTTAACTGTCAGTCATATAATTGATAATGCAATATAAGCAGCTTAAACTTTGTCATTGGTCAGCAGGGTGGTGCAGTGATTAGCACTGTCGCCTCACAGCAAGAAAGTCCTGGGTTCGAACCCCGGGATTGTCCAACCTTGGGGGTCATCCCAGGTCATCCTGTGTGGAGATTGCATGGTTTCCCTGTATTTGTGATGGGTTTTTCTGGGTGCTCCAATTTCCCCCACCATAAAAAAAGACATGCATGTTAGGGTTAATACTCCTGTCTGTGCCCCTGACCGAGGCATGGCAAGACAAACTGGAGTTGGTCTCCGGGTGCTGCACGGCAGCTGCTCACTAGTCCTAGCTACATCTCTAGGATGGGCTAAAGGCAGAGTGTAATTTCCCCACGGGGATCAATGAAGTATCTCAAAAAAAAAATCATCTAATGTATCAGGTATTCGTTTTGTCATTATTCCTTTTAATTTACAGAAACCATGTGCAAATTAAGCAAATCAAACATCTTCTTAGTGCTGCTTGCTAATGACACAGCTCCCTTTAGGATATGAAGCAAAATGAAAGCAAGCTAGTCATATAGTTACCAAGCACAATGGCTTTACAATTAACTCTTGACAAATGCATATGTTTATTGTACATCACAACAGCAGTTGCACACACCAAGTGTCTTTCGAGCATGCAGACCTCAAATCTGCCCTAAGCTTTCTTGTTATTGTCTCAGCTGATTGATGAATAACCGGACGAAGAGGGATGACCCCCTGACTTCTCACTGAAGACTCAAACAGCATACATAATTATTTCATCATAGCACAGCTCTCAGAATACCTGGCACAGCTAGCCATGAAAAAAAGCCAGGCCACTACAGTGATGTACTCGCATATGTGGGTGTGTTGACTATTGCGTCTTACACAAGAGACATAGCAAGCGTGCCCATGATCTACACATCACACATTTCGAAGCAGATCAATTTAACTATTATTATTATCATGCAAATGACAGCTCTCTGGTTACACCCAGACTTGCCTGCTGCTCCCTCTTGAATTTTGATTAGAGAGGAAGGGTGAGCAGATTTTTTTTATATCATTTTTTCCCCCTCTGATCTATTTTTGAACACAGACTGCATCAGAATTCTCTCCTCCAGAGTTTCACTGTTGTTTGATTTGGGGCACCGTTACTCAACAGTGTGTGTGCGTTTGTGTGTGTGTGTGTGTGTGTGTGTGTGTGTGTGTGTGTGTGTGTGTGTGTGTGTGTGTGTGTGTGTGTGTGTGACTCAGACATATGAGGTAGAAGTTACTACTGCACCCAGCTTCCTGGAGTAGCTAGTGTGAATGGTTAAACTGTTAAAAATTACATGGTATAGTAAAAGGAACATTTGACAATTCATTCCTTATCAAGAGAGTGCTTTGATCTCTCTTTCTCTCTCTCTCTATCCTTTCTTCTGTTGGACATATTGTTGCATCTAAAATGAGGACAATCAGCAATAACTAACAAAATAATTACTGAGTAAAACTGAAGAAGAGATTCACTGTTCGTTCACATTGTACATAGTTGAGATGCACGGGTTCTGTCTGCCAGACAACACAACACAACGGACTGACACCATCAGATATGCAATGAAGAAAGGCATCATAATATCTTTCGGTATGCACTATTTCAGATCATAGATTGAGATGCAATACGCTGAAAATTCTGAGACAGTTCCATGGAAAAGTGAATCTTAATTTGACTGAAGCATCTCACGCAGTATATGTGTCAAGGCTATGATGGATTAAGTTCTTAAGTTTCTTTATTGCTTTAGATCACAAACAAGATGGTCCTCAGGGTTATGGGCGGTCCTGGTGGAATGTTAATGCCATACTACTGATGGATTATGGACCGTAGCTGAAGAGAAACCAAGCCCAACTTGGCAGAAGCTTGCATAATACCTGGAAAGAGTCAGGATCCTTGAAATACTATTAGAACTACTTGCATACAAGCACACTCACATTTCATATACTACTATGCATCTAAATTCATCACTTTTTGTCAGCAGCAGATCCTTAATAAACTCCAGCTCTAATCAATTGCGTTTTGAAGACTTGTGTCAATTTGTGTTGTTTTTTATGAAAATGTCCTTCCTATTTGAAATTCATTAAATCAAAATATTCCGCACAGTATGTATACAAATAGACAAACGCAGCTGCACTCAAGCACACACACACGCACACGCACGCACACACACACGCAGACATACAAATGTGGTTTGTCAGCAGAATAGAAGGCTGTACTTAGTGTTACAAAAATTAATTACTATTCTTTATGTTGCTTGTTTGACATTTTGTCAGACATCTGGTACAGATGCCAATATTTTTTTTCAGCAGAAATGAACTCGTTGCCATTCTTAGTTGTAGGATTGCTTGGTTAAGGAGAAAGGGCATTACCACCACTTGGCATTTGGCCACAACGTCCATTTGATTCACATTCACTAAGCCATGGTCATATTGAGGAAGTACTTGGGATGAATTAGGTGAGTCTGAGATAATACAAGAGGCCATGACAAGAAGATGGAGAGACAGATATGGTGCTTTTGTCATCTCTCTGTACTGGCAGGAGATGTCAATCATTTTCCCCATAGCGCAGAATAATCTAAAATGTACCTGTAGCCCTGGTTAAATATATCAGGCTTTAAAAATGCAGAGAATAAATAATGTCATATTATTGGGAAAATAAATTCATTTAAGAGAGGTTAAGATCATATAAATAGTTTTAAAAAGTCATTTCATAGAGTTTCATAATATTGTTTTACTATTTACAAGGTTTATGCTCATACGTCATAAGTTCATATTTGAGCATAGTTTATTTGAATTACACATGGTCCAGCACGTGTTAAGTTTAACAACCTAACCTGATTTAATCCAAATGTTAGTCATTATTTTCCTTTAATGTAATTCGTGTATCCTAAACTATTAACCAATCTGATAGTGTATTCAGAGGAAAAGGGGTGGGGCTTGCGGCCCCAATACTTGGTTTCGTGGGTGACAGTGGCAGACAGCAGCTGGACACGATAGAGTGAACCTGGCATTTTTGACATTGATCGTGAACTTTGTATGCAGACCGTCTGGGGATTGACGACCAGTTAATTTCATCGTGTGTTTGTGTATATTGTTTATACTAAAGGAGTCGGACAAGGTGAACGGTGAGCAGGGAAGACCTCCGTGGACAAGATTGAAACGTTCTCCCGGCTGCCGTGCTACCTTGGACTGCCCTGCTGTTTCCTCGACGTGGCCTTCGTTCTCTCTCACCCTCTGGTGCTCGCTGCGCGAGCAGTTACCCTGATTCCCACCATCGTTGCCCCTCTCCCCTGGCGCGGGGACTCGTGAGTACAACCCTCCGATTCATGCACGTGCATTTTGTTTACACTTGGCAGTGACCAAGCGAAGTGGCCATAACAGTTTGTAGGCCCCACCGCTCCCAAGCTACATTTCAGGCCTGCAACGTACCCGTTACAGTCTGAGTAAAAGTTGGGACTGTGTCGTTGCATCGTGTGAGTGTGTGTGCGAGTGTGTAGGCCCACTTTATTATTTTGTGTTGTTGAAAGTTGGTAACAGAGTCTAATTGGAGACCCCGCTTTGTTATTTTTCTAGGTTTTGAACCTACATGGCTTAAAGCCATACATTGTGTTTACATACAAATCCTACTATTGTGATTTCATATCTATATTATCATTGTCTACAATTCCTCGTTTCATTTCATATTGCTTGTTAAATAAATATCTATATTTTGGTACATTTTAAGTTAAAGGTGTTGTGTTACATATTTAAAAAAATAGACAATTCATATAATGCATAAGGTAAACAGGAAATCTTAATTTATGTTACTTCCTTTTAGTCATGGAGGCACCGCCAATATTTACAGTTTATTTACAGTATTAGGACATTTTGGTAACCAGTTGATAAGGTAAGAGCGCCATTTATTTAGATCATAACCCAGGGCCCGCCCATATTAGTAACAGACTGTAGATTTTCTGTAGATAAATATGGGACTGTAGAGCCGAAGTAACGGAGAAGACCGTAGGTTCACACTTTAGCCGTGTAGGCAACTTTCTTTAATCCACGGTAAATCAGCGAGACAAACAAAACCCACAGCTCGACTGAGCGGAGGTGGCAAGAATAACCAGAAAACTGGCTGGACAACCATAACTTAACCCTGCGTTAACCTGCCAGGGCAACCATGACTTAACCCTTAGTTCCTGGGTTGAATTCTGTCCCCAATACGTGTCCACCACATGAGCCCCCCCAGAATTCACCCTAGTAATCGAAGTCAGGCAGGCGCGGGTGGACGACAGGCCGTCCGCGGCGGCTCCGGATAACAGGGGCCGGAGTGTCTGTGGGAGGCATTGACGCGGGCCTGTGGAGGTCGGCCTGAGGAGCAGAAGAGGCAGCTCGGGCCTCCACGGGGGGAGGAGGCGGAGCCGGGGGACGACCGCGACGAGGGGGTTGGGCTAACTCCAACGGCTGCGTCAAGTCCAGGTGTGCGGGTTTAACTCGGTCCACTGAAACATGCTCGGCCGTGCCCCCAAAATCCACCACCAGGTGCTTAGTTCCCCGTTCCAGGACGCGGAAGGGGCCGTCATAAGGGGGTTGCAGAGGGGGGCGGTGTGCGTCGTGACGGATGAACACGTAGTCCGCTGACTGCAGACCTGGGGGCACCTGGGACACCGGAGCGCCGTGTTGGGCGGTAGGGACGGGTGTGAAAGCTCTGACCCCGTCCAGCAAGGAGGCTCGTTGGTCCACAGCTGACCAGGGACGCGTTGCATTGGGCATGAAATCGCCTGGGACTCGCAGCGGCGTGCCGTACACCAGCTCCGCAGAGGAGGCTTGTAGGTCTTCCTTCGGGGCGGTCCGCAGGCCCAGCATGACCCATGGGAGCTTGTCAACCCAGTTGCAGTCCTTGAGAGTAGCCCGAAGCGCAGCCTTCATGGACCGGTGGAAGCGCTCACATAGGCCGTTCGCCTGAGGGTGGTAGGCGGTAGTGCGATGAAGCTTGACGCCCAGAGCCTCACCCACAGCATTCCATAGCTCTGAGGTAAACTGTGGCCCACGGTCAGATGAAAGGTCGGAAGGCGTACCGAAACGTGAGACCCACGACCCAATAAAAGCCCGGGCCACATCAGCAGACGTCGTGGATGCCAGGGGAACAGCTTCAGGCCAGCGCGTAGTCCTGTCCACCACAGTGAAGAGGTAGGTGAACCCATGGGAGGGGGGTAGGGGACCAACCAGGTCGACGTGGACATGGTCAAATCGTCTCTCCGGCACTGCGAAGCGTTCCAGGGGCGCCTTAATGTGGCGGTGTATCTTAGCCCGCTGACAGGCAACACACGAGTCGGCCCATGCTTTCACGTCTCTCTTAAGTCCCTCCCACACAAACTTAGCAGAGGTCAGGCGCACGGATGGCTTACCGCCTGGATGAGAGAGGCCGTGCACAGCTTCAAATACGGGGCGTCTCCAGCTGTGCGGGACGATGGGCCTGGGCTGTCCTGTGGAGACGTCACACAGGAGGGTGACACCTGTGTCGCTGAAAGGAACGTCCTGCAGGCGGAGCCCCGTGTCGGAGGCCCGGAGACGGAGGATGCTCGGGTCCGTGGCCTGGTCAGCAGCCATCTGTGCATAGTCAAGGCCTAGGTGGACCGCTCCAATCACTGCCCTAGACAGGCAGTCAGCTACCTGGTTAGACTTACCAGCGACGTGCTGGATGTCGGTAGTGAATTCCGAAATGTAGGAGAGTTGTCGCTGCTGGCGAGCGGACCATGGCTCGGCCGTCTTGGACATGGCAAACGTGAGGGGCTTGTGGTCCACGTACGCAGTAAACTCGCGGCCCTCTAGCAGGAAACGGAAATGCCGGACGGCGAGCCAGAGACCGAGGAGTTCCCTGTCAAAAGTACTATACTTGCGCTCTCGGGGTGTAAGCTGGCGACTGAAAAAGGCCAAAGGCTGCCAAGCCCCCCCCACCCACTGTTCGTGAACCGCACCAACAGCATAGTCCGATGCATCCGTGGTTATGGAAATAGGCGCTGTAGGTGAAGGATGCGCTAGCAGGGTAGCCTGGGAGAGCGCAGTTTTAGTCTCGGTGAACGCACGGTCCCGCTCTGCTGTCCAGTCGACCGCCTGGTTGGGGGACATGCCTTTCAGCGCCTCGTACAGTGGCCGGATGATAAAGGCGGCTCGAGGAATGAAGCGGTGGTAGAATGTCACCATCCCGATGAACTCCCTGAGCGCACGAGCTGTTTGGGGGCGCGGAAAGGCCGCCACCGCTTCCACCTTTGAGGGCAGGGGGACTGCCCCGTCCCCGGTGATGCGGTGCCCGAGGAAATCAATGGCTGTCAGCCCGAACCGGCACTTCGCCGGGTTGACGATCAGCCCATGCTGGCTGAGGCGTGTGAAGAGGGCATGAAGATGGGACAGGTGTTCTTCCTCGGAGGCGATGGCGATGAGTATGTCGTCCAAATAGACGAAGATGAAAGGAAGGCCACGGAGCACTGAATCCATCAGCCGCTGAAAGGACTGGGCCGCGTTTTTGAGTCCAAATGGCATTCGTAGGAATTCAAATAGGCCGAATGGGGTTGTCACCGCTGTCTTGGGGATGTCTGAGGGGTGCACGGGAACTTGATGATAACCACGGACCAGGTCGACTTTTGAGAAGACGCATTTGCCAGACAGGTTTGCAGAAAAGTCCTGGATATGCGGGACAGGATAGCGGTCAGGCGTGGTGGCGTCATTTAGTCGGCGGTAGTCCCCGCATGGGCGCCAACCTCCATCAGGCTTAGCGACGATGTGGAGTGGGGACGCCCACGGGCTGTCAGAGCGGCGGATGATCCCCATGCATTCCAGGTGCTCGAACTCAGACTTGGCAATGGCGAGTTTGGTGGGGTCGAGACGCCTGGCTCTGGCGTAGACCGGGGGCCCCTTCGTAGCAATGTGATGCTCCACCCCATGCTTAGCGGTGGGTGCAGAGAAGGTAGGCTGGGTGAGGTCAGGGAACTCAGCGAGGAGGCGGGTGAACTTGTCTGCCTCTGAGAGAGAGTTGGCTAGACCTGCATAGGCCGCTTCCCTCCGCGTACATGCGAAGGAGGAGAAGGTTAAGGCATCGACCAGACGGCTGTTCTGAATGTCCACTAGCAAACCGTAAGCGCACAAAAAATCAGCTCCGAGGAGGGGAAGCGTTACATTGGCCATGACGAACTCCCACGTGAAACGTTGTCCACCAAAACACAGTTCTACAGACCGCACGCCGTAGGTGTGGATAGGGCTGCCGTCAGCCGTCGCCAACTGGGGGCCCCGCTCCCCGCCCATGATGTCGACGTCAGTAGCAGGGAGCACGCTTCTCTGTGCGCCCGTGTCACAGAGAAATCGCCGACCGGAGATGGTGTCGAGGATGAAGAGTAGCCTGCTCGTATCGCCAACACTCATGGCCACTACTGAGTGTTGGCCCTCTCGTTTCCCGTCGGCCTGTAGTTGCAGGGGGAACGGCACCGTTTAGCTTTCGCACCAAATCGAGCGTGGTACATACAGAGTCCAGAGGGCTTGTAGCGGTCTGATGCTGTGGCGCCACCGTCGGGCCACGCCCGCGATGTCGGTGGGGGGCCAGTGAAGGTAGGAGCCAGCACCCCGGCATGGGAGGAACGTTGTGTAGCGACGAAGAATCGGTCAGCCTCCTTTGCCAGCTCACGGGGATCAGTGATGGTGGAGTTAGCGAGCGCAGTCTGGACGTGGGGCGGCATGTTGCGCAGAAACAGCTCCATAAACAGGAAACATGGCTTTTCTTGACCCGGTAGGTTTAACATCCTGCTCATTAGCTCCGATGGTTTGCCATCTCCCAAGCCCTGAATTGCGAAGAGGCGACGTGCTCTCTCCGTTGCTGACAGTTCAAAAGTTTCAAGGAGGAGATGTTTAAGTGCGGCGTATTTACCATCGGCCGGTGGGTTGGTTATGAAACCGCTTATCCTGGAAGCCGTAGCGCACCCCAGCGCTGCCACTACGTAGTAGTACCTGGTCTCGTCTGCTGTTATGTCTCTGAGCGCGAACTGCGCCTCAGCTTGCGCGAACCATGTAGCCGCGGAAGACTCCCAAAACTCCGGCAGTTTAATTGCAACGGCGTTCGTAGCCATAATGTGTGTGGTTTCAGAAAACTTATCCGAAAACCGACGTCGGGGTCACCAGTGTAGAGCCGAAGTAACGGAGAAGACCGTAGGTTCACACTTTAGCCGTGTAGGCAACTTTCTTTAATCCACGGTAAATCAGCGAGACAAACAAAACCCACAGCTCGACTGAGCGGAGGTGGCAAGAATAACCAGAAAACTGGCTGGACAACCATAACTTAACCCTGCGTTAACCTGCCAGGGCAACCATGACTTAACCCTTAGTTCCTGGGTTGAATTCTGTCCCCAATACGTGTCCACCACAGGACGGGTGTTACATACCCCTATCCATCTATATCAAAGGAAAAATATAATGAGCAAGCTAACTGACCATGGGCAATCGTCAACAAGCTCCTCAAATTCCACGGATAAAGAAGAAATCCTGAAGAGAGGAAACGAGGAGGAAATTATAAAGAGAGGTGCTCTGATCTTTATTAAAGCCGGGGTCAGACTACACGATATTTTTGTCTTTCACGATGGTCACCATGACAGATTAGACCAGCGGTCGGGAACCTATGGCTCGCGAGCCATATATGGCTCTTCCGGTGACGGCATATGGCTCCCAGACAATTTTGAGTTGAAAATTATTTTTTTTAAAAAATCAGTTTGTAACTGATTTTAAAATACGTGTGATATTTCTTAATAATACTGTGTCATTTTAAAGTAAACAGAAATTAGTTTTGAAGATAAATGTCACGGGTCACCCGTGGGTCGGGTCGGGAACCAATGGCTCGCGAGCATGTCCGGGTCATTGTAAAGGTGAAGAAATCAATTTTATCAGATAGCCAACTAGTTTATCCGCTTCAACCCTTGTAACGGAAAAGATGGCGAAAAGAAAAAAAGACGATGATTACCGTGCATTCCAGGCTGCGTGGACAGAGGAATTTGCATTTGTGGAGAGAGCAGGATCTGCGGTATGTCTAATATGCAAGGATAAAATTGCATCGATGACACGGTCAAATATAAAGCGGCACTTCGATATGCACCATGCTTCATTTGCATGGAAATATCCAGCGGGGGACAGCAGGAAAAGGGCATGCGAGGAGCTACAGCGGAGAGTGCAGACGCGTAAGCAGCAACTACGTGTGTGGACCAAGCAAGGTGACGGGAATTCCGCTAGCTTTGCGGGGGCTTTGGCAATAGTAAGGAATGGAAAGTCATTCACAGATGGCGAGTATGCCAAAACATTCATGCTTGATGTGACCAATGAACTGTTTGATGACTTCCCAAATAAAGACAAGATAATCAAACGAATAAAAGACATGCCCCTGTCAGCAAGAACTGTGCACGATCGTAGCATCATGATGGCAAATCAAGTCGAGGAAACACAAATTAAGGACATAAACGCCGGGACATACTTTTCTCTCGCGTTAGATGAGTCAACAGACGTTAGCCATCTATCTCAGTGCAGTATAATTGCCAGGTATGCTGCAGGTGACACACTGCGTGAGGAAAGCTTGGCTGTTTTGCCAATGAAAGGGACAACAAGAGGAGAGGATTTATTCACGTCTTTCATGGAGTTTGCTAAAGAAAAAAACTACCGATGGATAAACTTATTTCTGTCTGTACTGACGGTGCACCCTGTATGTTGGGGAAGAACAAAGGATTTGTAGCGCTTCTCCGTGAACATGAAAAGAGAGCCATCCTAAGTTTTCATTGCATCCTGCACCAGGAGGAGCTTTGCGCTCAGACGTGTGGCCAGGAGCTTGGTGAGGTGATGTCGCTGGTCATTC
The DNA here is from genome assembly GCF_029633865.1 of Lampris incognitus. Classification (NCBI taxonomy): domain Eukaryota; kingdom Metazoa; phylum Chordata; class Actinopteri; order Lampriformes; family Lampridae; genus Lampris; species Lampris incognitus. The sequence goes on along the minus strand of NC_079223.1, from coordinate 24,231,850 downwards.
GAGTGGTCAACGTTATTGTTGCCCGAGCTTTAAATGATCGCCAGTTTAAAGCTCTGTTAGAAGAAGTTGGGAATCATTATCCTGGTCTGCTTTTACACAGTAACGTGCGTTGGTTGTCAAGGGGGAAGGTGCTCAGCCGTTTTGCAGCTTGCCTGAGTGAAATCCGGACTTTTCTTGAAATGAAAGGCGTCAAGCATCCTGAGCTAGACAACACTGACTGGCTCCTGCAGTTTCACTATCTCGTGGACATAACTGGCCATCTGAACCAGCTCAATGTGAAAATGCAAGGTATTGGAAATACAATCTCATCCCTTCAACAAGCAGTGTTTGCATTTGAAAGCAAGCTGGAAGTCTTTCTCAGGGACATTGAAACAGGTCGTCTTCTGCACTTTGAAAGACTGCAACAATTTAGAGATGCATGCTTAGCAAGTGACTCCACTCAACATCTGGATCTCCAGCAGCTAGCTGGCTTCACGTCCAATCTCCTGCAGTCATTCAAAGCACGTTTTGGAGAATTTCGTGCGCGCACTGGTCTTTTCAAGTTCATCACTCATCCACATGAGTGTGCAGTGGACAAAATCGACCTGACATGCATCCCCGGGGTCTCTATCGGAGACTTTGAGCTGGAAGTTGCTGACCTGAAGGCATCAGACATGTGGATGAGTAAGTTCAAGTCACTTAATGGAGAGTTGGAAAGTCTTGCGCGACAGCGAGCAGAGCTGGCGAGGGAACACAAGTGGACAGAAATTAAAAATCTTCAACCTGAAGACCAGCTGATTCTTAAAACTTGGAACGAGCTTCCTGTGACATACCACACAATGCAGCATGTGAGTATTGCCGTATTGACCATGTTTGGCTCTACATATGCATGTGAGCAGTCATTCTCGCATATGAGGAACATTAAGACCAACCTACGCTCACGTTTAACTGATGGAAGCCTCAACACCTGCATGAAGCTCAACATCACCACTTATGAACCAGACTACAAGGCCATCAGCAAAACCATGCAACACCAGAAGTCGCATTAAAAGTAAGACATATTTAATTTATTATACGTTAAAAATACTATATGGCTCTCAATGAAATATATTTAGAAATATTTGGCTTTTATGGCTCTCCCAGTCAAAAAGGTTCCTGACCCCTGGATTAGACAATCATAGTGCCATAAATTGTTGCCGTGTTTTGGGAGACTGGCAACACTGCAAGTATGACGCAGACCAATCATCGTACGCTGCCTCTCACGATCTTGCGTGAGTTCATAGGTCGTTGGGGAGGAGGGTCAAGAAATCGTCAAACATGGCTACAGAAATGCTATGTGTGATGCTGGTGGTCTTGTGTTCCGAAACGAAAAAGAAAAGAAGGAAAAAAAATACTGTTGTGGCTAGTGCTACTGGGGAATGATAACCAGACCGGCTACTCACCGGGCTGCTGAAGTGCCTCCTCTATTTCCCGCCAACATTTAGCTCATCTTTTTTTTTTTTTTACTCTGTCATTGGGAGAGCCATGACAACGTCAAAAAGACAGGGGTATTGTTGCCACTACTCAACGAACCTTTCCTCGGTTTCTTGTTCCACCTGACGGCAGCAACAGCAGCATGCTGCTTCTGGATTAATGGCCAGATGAAGCATTATCGCCACTTACTGTTGTATTAAAGAGTCCTTAATTTATATCCTCTCCACCACCTGATAAAGGTGACGATACATCCAAGGACATCATTTCAGGTCCATGTGCCCAATTCCTTTTTGGTCCAGCACAGCTTTCAGTATGATTCTCTCTCTTGCACATGTTGGGCAAATAAAAAATACATGTTCCACTGTCTCTGTTCGGTGGCAGACATCACAGTTCCCAGTTTGATGTTTCCCGATGAGTTGCAATGAAGAATTTAGTCGAGTATTCTCCAATCTTAACCTGCTAATGATGTTCTGTTCTCTCCTGCTCTTCCCCCAAGTCCTTTCTGCTACTTCCTGTTGGATATGGTACAGATGTCGTCCTTTTACATTGTTGTCCCATAATGTCTGCCATTGTGCCTTGATTTTGTGTCTAATTGAACGATTTTGTTTCCGATTTATTTATTGGTACTGGCAGTTCTAGTATATGGCTCGCTCTTAAACGGTTTTGGCCAGTTGACCCACTGTTTCATTTCCCGTAATACCTACATGAGCTGGTATCCACAAAAACGGGACATCTATTCCCAACCTAGAAATCCTGTATAAAAACTGTAATATTTCACACAGAATATCTTGTCGACAGTTTGAAGATGTATTTTTTTTAAACTGAACAAATTAAAACTTGCAATGGTTCTATTTCTTCTACCCTCTGAAGAGCTAATGAAATAGAGCCATCATTTCCACAGTATACACCGCTAAGTAATCACTTGCTAACTTTTTCACTCTGACCTTTAACTCATGAACATAAAACTCACAACCGGTTTTTCCATTTTCTGGATTTTTGGATCCATCAGTAAATATGTGTATACAGTGCTCATATATTTCATGTATAACAGCATTCACATAAGCCTGCACATTGATTGTATTTCTTTTTGAGTGTAAATGATCCAATATAAAGAATTCTACGACTGGTTGAGATAGTAACCATGGTGGAACAGCTGATATTAAAACAGTTTGACTAATATTCCAGTCTTTGATTCCAAATTCCTTACATGTATCTGAGACACCAACCCCAAAACTCTCTTTTTCAAGTTTGTTACTTTCCCAACTCATATCTAAAATTTGTTTTGTTGCCATGATTACATATGTGCGCCAGAACACATTCTGTAATCCTATTGGTCAAAGTCAAGGAACATGTCGTAGCAGTCGTTAGACTAGGCGGGAAAATACAAAAAAATTCTGACATGCTAGACTTTTCGTCGGGAAGTCGTGGGGCGTCCCAGACGCTACATTGCTGTTCTACGATATACACAGCTAGGGTAAAGACGCCCGTTCGCCGTTCCCGATGTTCATAACCTGTCAAAATCGGGCTGCTATCGTCAGATGTGGAAAACCCGGCTTCAGAAAGTAGAAGTACTAACCATGTATTTGCTCCACCCATGGACTAAACCAGCTGATTTCACTCTGGTTCTCCTACCTGGCTGAAGTGTTGTGCTAATTAGAATCAGCTGGTTTAGTACAGGGGTGGAGCACATACATGGTTAGTACTTCTGCTTTCTGAAGCGGAGTTTTCCACCTCTGGCTATGGTGTAGTCTGATCCCAGCATTAGACCTGCAACCTAAGGATAAGAAGTCACTTGACAAGGGACTTGTTACATTGTGCTGTCCCCAGATCATAGCTTGGCAGCCAGCTAAACTCAATTCCCTCTATCAAAGACTCTGAAGAAACTTCTTGATTCCACAGGTTTAATGATAGACAGGATCAGGTGAAACTGTATGAATACATAGAATGCAAATTGTAAATACAACTATAAATACTTGTAAATGAATCTACATGAAATAAACTATTATAAATGACGTAGCCTTTCTCATTTTAACCTATTAACTCTTATTTATGAATTGCAACTTATGACTTTATGAATTGTACATTAATTATTTATATAAACATAGCTATTTATCTGTATCGTCCTCCGTTTTTAGTGAACTATGAAATGAACCATGAGATGACGTCACGAGAGCCAGCTTGCCAGCAACGAAAGCCACAGCCAGACAACATGTCTATTTTAACAGTCTGAAACATCAAAATGAAGGGATAATAACGTTTACCAAGAACAATCAGATGCATATCCAAATCAACAACAAGATACATACCAACAATGCAACGTGTAGGTACAAGATGTATGATGATCGACGATGTCTAACAGGACCACGTTATGACTGAACACTTTCCCAACCTTCCACTGAATGAACTGGGCTCCGTCATAGAGGATCATGGGAACGCTTTCCTATTGTACACAGTTCCCACTTTCTGCCACCAGAAGGCGCAAATGGACCGACAACGAAAATCTTAAAAGCAAATAATGAAGCATACTCCAGTGGTCACATAATGAACAGAATGGCACATAATGCAATAAAATAAAATAAATACTGTCTTATAACAGCACATACATATTTACACTATGAACGCCTTTATCAACTGTTTGGTCACCAAATTACTAAAATCATATTGGATACACCCGTGCACTTGCGTCTGTGCTTGTACTTAAGCTTGCACCCAGTTTTAGGAAAAAAAATACATTCTCTGATTATATTAATAGGCAAGTTGAAAGTACGCCCACTCATATTCTTCTGGCTTATAATAATAATAATAGTAATAATAATAATAATAATTATTATTATTATTATTTCTTTCATATTTCCTGTTTTACATCCGGGTCCAAACTGAGGCACTATAGTGCAGATGTCACTTGATTGACAGTACTCGTCGTAATATGTGGGCTGTTCCGAGTAGGGCGATCTTCTGGACTGCACAGATTTTGATGTTGCCTGGGATATGGTTGGTGAACTTTTCCATTCTCTTCAACCTGAGTCATAGAGCTCTGGTGACCACTGGCGTTGTTCCGGTCTTCATTCCCCACATCCTATTGATTTCAATCTCCATGTCCTTGTACTTGGTCAGCTTCTCTGTGATTTTCACTGAGGTGTTTTTCTTTTCTTTTCGGATAGTATTGCCATGTTGATGAGCATGCATCTCTTTTCCTTCCTTTCCTTGATAACGACTTGTTGGCTTTTATCTCTCTGTCAGTGTGGCTGGACATGTTCCAGAGGATGGTGACATCATTGTTTTCAGCGACCGTTTTTTGTTGATGTTCGTATCACTTCTCAGTCGTCTTGATCTTGTAACTCCTGCAGATCTTCCAGTGCAAATATGCTGCTGCCTTGTTGTGCCTGTATATGTACTCTGCCTTTGCCAGTTCGGGCAGCCTGAGACAATGTGGTTGATGGTTTCTTCATACATTCCGCAGATTCTGCATTTCGGGTCTGTTCCATCTTTGATGATGCAATGGTGATAGGATCTGGTTGCCAGGCTCTGGTCTTGTGCAGTGATTATCAGGCCCTCTGTCTCTGCTTTCAGTCCAGTGCTCCTCAGCCACTGGTGTGTTTTTTGTTGGTCCATGTCTGTGTCTTTCATTCTTTTTCGGTACTTCTCATGCATTGCTTTGTCCTCCCAGGTTTTTTGCAGTTGCTGCTGGCCATAGTGTTTTGCCTTCTGGTTTACTCGTTTGGCGTAGATGGTAGTTGCCTCATTTTCTGTTTGTGGGGTTTCTGGGACATCAAGCTCTTTCTTGAATTGTGCAGCGTCTTTATTGATGGAGTAGATCTGATGTTTTACTATTCAGATGAGTGGGTCATCTGTTTTTGTCAGGTATGCATCCAGCCCGATAGTGGTAGTCTTGAAGGTCAGTTTGAGTTGGACTAGGCCTCATCCTCCTGAAGCTCTTAGTAGGTACAGCCTGTCGACATCTGCTTTCGGGTGGTGCATCTTCTCCATGGTCAGCATCTTTCTTGTATTGGTGTCTAGTCTCTTGATGTCGTTCAGTTTCCAATTGATGATGTTGAAGCTGTACATCACTACAGGTATCGCTAGGGTGTTGATAGCTTCAATTCTGTTAGCCGCATTGAGTTCGCTCTTCAGTACTATACACACTCTCCTGTGGTACTCTTTCCGGATCTTCTCCTTCATGGTTAAGTGTTTTATCCCATCTCTTTCATTCACTACTAGGTACTTGTATGTGCTATCTTGGTCTAGCTCTTTGATTATGGTGTCAGTGTCAAGGTCTAAGTCTGCAGTCTTGGTAAGTCTTCCTTTCTTGAACGTGGCTTTGACACACTTGTCGATTCCGAATTTCATCTTGATGTCATTGCTGAAGGTCTTGATGGGTGAGTAGACCCTTCTGCCGATTGTCATCCTTAGTAAACGTCTTGAGGTCGTCAATGTAGAACAGGTGGGTCAGTTTGCCATTCTGTGGTTTTTACTCATAGCTGTTGTTGTTCAATAGATTGTTGAGTGGCGCTAGTGCAAGACAGAAGAGCAGTGGTGATAGTAAGTCATCTTGGAAGATTCTGCTTCAGATGTTGATCAGTCTCGATCTTAATGACCCCTCTGCACGATGGAGATTCGGGGTGGTCTTCCAGGTCTTCATGCTCTCCTTGATGAATATGACAGTTGTTGGGCAGACTCTGTAGATTTTGAGGCTCTTCTCTGTCCAGGAGTGTGGCATGCTGTCGAATGCCTCCCTGTAGTCAATCCATGCTGTTGACAAGTTCCTTTTCTTCAGTTTGACCTCTTGCAATATGGCTTTATTGATGAGTAGCTGGTCCTTGCATCCGTAGCTACCTTTCTTACAACCCTTCTGTTCTGCTGGTAACAGGTTGTTTCTGTCGAGGAAGCTATAGGTCTTCTCTGTGATGATGGAGGTGATGATCTTGTACATTGTTGGTAGGCAGGTGATGGGTCTGTAATTCTTTGGGTTCTGTGTCTCCTCTGTCTCCGGGAGCAGGTACATGGTTCCCCATGTGAGCCACTTGGGACATTTCTTTGGATTCTTGATGATGTCATTGTAGGCACATGCGAGGTCTTCGTGGATGCTGGGCAGGTTCTTGATCCAGGAGTTGCCTATTCTGTCTATCCCTGGTGCCTTCCAGTTGTTGGTTTTGTTGATGGCAGCAGTGGTCTCAGTGGTGTTGATGTCTGACCATTCTTGGTTCTCTATGTGTTTGTATTGATCCTGTTGTTGCTGAATCCATGTAGCTCCCTCGTCTTGTCTTTTTTTTATAAATTTATTTCTGATTTCTCCCAATTTAGTGGCCAATCGATCCCTATTTTAGTCCAAACACCCACCCTCGTACTGCATGCGTTCGCCAACTGCATCTCTCCGGCCGGCAGTCTCGAACGAGGCGAATCCAGGCCGAACCACTGCTTTTTCCGACACACCCAGAGAAGCATTCACGTGGCGAACACAAGCCGACTCCGCCCCCCTCCCGAAGACAGCGTTGCCAATTGACCTTTCGCAAAGTACCGCCCCAGAACGGTGCTTGTCCAATCCTACTTTAGCAACGGTCCGTCAAGCTTTCAAACACACAGCAAAATGCTGAAACGGTGTGCCTATGGGATCTGCAAATCGGATACTAGATATCTGAAAAGTTTGGAGGGGGTGTAATTTTCTTTCCCTTCCCGAAACCCAGAACGCAAGAAGCGCAATGTCGGCAATAGATTTCGCAGTATAGCAGACCCCATGGCCAGCTTAATCCATCCAAAATCAACAAAAATGCCTGTCTGCTCCAAGCTAAGCTTGCTACTAGCCATTATTGATAGCTAATACAGCTAACGTATTATTACTGTTACTTTTACCCACATGCGCTGATTTCTTCCTTCATGTTTTGGTGTTTTCCGGCTACTTCCTGGATAGTTCTGAAATGCTTGACGGGCAGTAACTAAGGGGGGCAGGACTTTGCGAAAGGTCAACGAGTCCGGCCATAATCGGATCTGACGAGAGACCGGGGAGCGAACCCCGGTTCCCAGTGGGCAACTGCATCGACACAAAACCGATTAGACCGCTACACCACCGCGGACCCCCCCCCCCTCATTGTGTCTTTTGTTGTTCTCCCATATCTTACTGCAGAACTCCTCAACCTCTTCAATTGTAGGTGGTTCGTTGACGTCTATCTTCTTGCCCAGCTCACAATAGAATTTTTTGGCGTCTTCTTTGAAGATCTTGTTTTGCCAAAAGAACTTGCTCCTCTTGTCAAATCTCCTGAATCTCTGTGCCTTTTTATTATTATTATAATTATTATCATAAATGTATTTCTAGTTTTTCCTCTTATCCCACCCGATTAACCCAATGGCATATGGCCGGAACACTTGTCGAATAACTCCCCTGGCTCACGTTTCCACGGGAAGGAGATAGTCGTAACACCAGCTTCCTTCAAACTCGTGTCGGCTGCTCTCGTTAGTTTACACGCTGAAGCCTCGCATGGATTGCATTACCTTCAGCCCGCGAAGGGGACGTAGTGAGAATGCTTTCGGTTGCTTGGCTGCAGGCGCCCGGATGGGCCAGAGGGGTCCTGGAGATGGACGAGTCCCCGAACACTACACCGATCTACACTCACTATCCCCCGGGTAAGGGTGGCCTAATGAATGCTTTACCACGTGGACGCTCTGACCGTGACCGGTTACGAGAGTCTCTGTGCCTTTGCTTGAATCTGTTGTTTCAGCATCGCTTTGACTATTGGTATATCATTCTTCTGCTTGATGTTGAGCTTTCGTTCCAGTTGTTTCCCTTTTCTCTCTTTGATGTTGGAGTTGTTCCTCGACTTCTCAGGGGTGATAGTTGTCTCCGCAGTTTCCTAATCTCCTTCTCAATTTTCTCCTTCCAAACTGGTTGTTTTCTCTTCCGTTTCTGTTGTTGTCTTGGTCTTTTCCCTACTATGTCTGCTATGGCTGAAGCGGCCGCATATATGAGCTGGTTGATTTCTGTTAGGTTCAACGGTCTTGCCATCTCGCTCTTGATGTTTTGGATGGCTTCGTTGGTGAGTGTGATGGCTTCTTTGGAGTGGTGGTCTTTCTTGATCTTTGGGATTATTGGTCGTTCTTCGATAGGACTTTCTTTCAGGGTTTCCCATCTCTGCCAGATGCTTGCTGTCGTCTCTGCTTCTTTCTCATTGTATTCTTCCTGGATTGCCTCTACTTGGTGTTGTACTTCTTTCTGAGGGGGGAGCATGATGGTGGTTTTTGCTTGTTCTTTTTCCTCTTCACCAGTTGCTGCTGTCTCGTCTGGTTTGTTGATGGTTAGTTCCTCGATGTTCGTTTTGGAGATGCTCTCTCTGATCTTTTTTCGTATGTTTTCGAGTTCCAGGTCTGTTAGTCTTTGGTTTTTAATGATGTCGCGGTCGCGCCTGACATTGGAGAGTTTGTTGGCATCCAGATTCAGTCTGTCCGTGGGGTGTTTTTCTCGCCAGATGTTGTAGGCAGCTTTGGACGTTGACGTTAATGTCGGGTTTAGTGAAGTAGTGTAGAATGCTTCCATGACAGCTTTATACTCTTCCCTAGACCATTTCTGTCTTGTTCTTTTTGTTTGGTTTTTAGCTGCTGTATATAGAAGGCCACTATGAGGAGTGTCCTCGGTGTGGTGTTCCTCTAGTACTTAAGAGTTTGTTCCAGTAGCAGACTTTTCGATCCCAGCGTGGTTCCTCGCTGGAGATCGCGGTCCTTGTTGACCCGCGCGACGACCGATTCGGTATGGTGATTTAGTTAGTCGTAATTGCATCATTGTGTTTAACTGTCAGAGCCCCTTTGGCCGCTTGTATTGCTGGCTTGCCATAGGAGGGTTTGAACTTCTATGGACCTTATTGTTATTATTATTATTATTATTATTGATATTGCTGGAAATATCTACCATTTCCTACAAAGAACACTGCATGTTTTGTGTATTTGCAAGTGATAGCCAAATCAGTTCTTATCATTAATTCAAACAACACAGTTCATGCGCATCTGGGATTCCTCTCAGCTCCATTCCAAAGTTAACTCCCAGGAGTATTATATGACCCAAATGATTCATGAGGCAGCAACTTATCCTTCCAAGGTAGCTACGTCCTTTGTCAAAAATGCAGTGTCTATTTAGGAGTTTATTCAGATTTTTTTCCTGTTATAGCCACACATTACTTATGGGTTTGTGTCCTGTTAACTTCATGAGTGCTGCTTGTCTGTCACAATGACATTTGCACAAACCAAACGTGAGTATGTTTAAAGGTGGCCCTCAAAGACATTTTAGGCAGGATGTGTTGTAAAAACATACAAATTATCAATGGGGACAGATGATACAGCGGAGGCTGTCGATTGTACCAAATATGTGCAAGAGAAATGGATTTTAGAAATGACTTAAGATATGGAACGTACCTTAGGGTACAAGGACTGAATAGCAATATTTTCTTCTGTTATAGTTGAAGTTTTATAAAATGTGACAATGGATACAATTTCGGGCATGTCCTGTGAGAGAGCTGACTTCGTGGAGTCTTTCATGATGTTGTATGGGGCTACCTTTACGTACCTCCTCTAATTGGGAGAGCCATTCCATCCCTGAGGTGAGGTTGTGTGAAGTCAACCAGTTCACTCATTTTCTTCTCTAACCTCCTCTTTCTGTCTCTTCCCCTACCTACGCACCATGGCTTAATCAGAAGATCTGTACACAGCATTTCACACAGAGGGTACAGAAGGTTTGTGTCTGCCTCTCGCCCACTCAGTGAGTCTTCACGGGTGAGGAAGTATACCGAGTATGCACAGCTCCCGAATGGCGATAGTATCCCAACTTTATCCAACACGTTCCAGAAAATTTGGTCATCAAGGTTCATGAATACCGTAGTATGTGACGTGACGGCATTCATTGCACGTTGATCAAATGTCAAACGCATGAAAGCTTGGGGGTTAGAACGGTAGGGGCAGGATAGGGATTGGATCTTGGGTGGTATGGGGTGGGGGGTGGGGGATTCGTTTTTCATGATCGGTCATATATTTTTTGATCTAGATAGAAGGCGCTCCAAACACAGGCACACACATCGAGGCGCACTATCACCAGCAAAACCAATAAGGGAAAGGGCATTTACCAAAGAGTGGGTTTTACTGCACTGATGGAAGTGTGGTGGGAGGGAGAGGAGGGGTGGGGGCAATGGAGGAAAGTGCCATTACCCAGCATCCCTCAGTACTGTTAGGTGGAAGAGATGGACATACTACCGACCGCTCTATATTTGCCCCCCCCCCCCCATCTCCTTTGCCGGCTTCTTCTAACGGCCCTGTAATTATGAGGGGCCTTAACTCTGAACCCTGTGGAAGGAAGCCCGAGATGAAGCACAAACTGTTCAGCTGTCATTTCAGCAGGGAAAAGTGTGGGAGGAACATGTCCTAAATAAGAATGCTCAAACTAATTATTCCTCCCACTTTTACATTGGTACTGTGAAAGAATAAAGATGTTAAGATTTGGCAGGTTTACAATATGTCGAAGTATGGCTGAAGTTATTTCTGACTGACTGATTATTTTTCCACAGCATTCATTTGAAGGGATACAGAGACGGAGAGTCATCCACACAGAGACGTGAACCTTAATTCAACAAAAGAGCAACAGCGTCGGGCTTTTAAATGTCAAAATGCACAGCATTTATTTCGATAAAATGACAAACATTTTGCAAAAAAATCAAATCACTCTTTTGACAAAATAAATAGAATCTATGCCAGCTAAAGGCTTCCGACTCTGACAGCAAAGGAAAGCACAACACCCTGGTTGCCATTGTCATCCAACGTTTTTACAAACTTAGAGGTCACGATGTCACTCAAGTGACATGAAATGGGATGTTTATTACACACCACTGAACTTCTGCTACCACATTCAAACAATAAAGTACCCTGTTTTGCATGGTGTAACAACACACTGTAGTAGTAATAAAACGTTTTTTTAAATATCACCCACAAAGTAGCCAAACAGCATATCTACAATACTTAAACACAGTACTGCACACCGCCGACTTGTCTCGCCCCTGCAGCAAAACATACCGACAGAATCTAAAAGGTGTTCCTCTGTTGTGCAACGGTCTGCACTGCCTTTTGATCGTATCAGTTATTTCATATAAAGGCACTTAAAGGGCATTGCAGCATCGACCAATGTTTCATACTGCTATGCATACATGATGTTTCAGAGCTCCAGTTGTTGGACTATATCTTGAAAGTGCACAATACCAATATACACAAACTGATTATCGACGTCAGCGGTAACTGAGAAGTTATATGTGTTATAGCCATTAAATTCAAGTGGGACGTAAACCCTTTTACACTTAATGATACTGTAAACAAACTAGTCACAAATATTATTTTGATTTGCAACTTGTATAGGCTTTTTGACATGAACCCACCTCGCTGCTACAAAGTCATCCTATCGTAAAATGTCACCTGGCTTTATGTTTTGTTTTTTGTTTTTTTGTGTGGATTCCCTCCCCCCTTTTTTCCCCCCAGTTGTACTGGGCCAATTCCGAGCTGTTCTGGTTGCTGCTCCACCCCCTCTGCCGATCCAGGGAGGGCTGCAGACTACCACATGCCTCCTCCGATACATGTGGCATCACCAGCCGCTTCTTTTCACCCAACAGTGAGAAGTTTCACAAGGGGGACATAGTGCGTGGGAGGATCATGCTATTCCCCCCAGTTCCCCCTCCCCCCTGAACAAGCACCCCGACTGACCAGAGGAGGCGCTAGTGCAGCAACCAGGACACATACCTACATCCGGCTTGCCACCCACAGACACGGCTAATTGTGTCTGCAGAGACGCCCGCCCAAGCCGGAGGTAACACAGGGATTCGAACCAGCGATCTCTGTGTTGGTAGGCAACAGAATTGACTGCTATGCTACCCGGACGCCCAGCTTTATAATGTTTTACACTTGTGTTGAATTACTATATGGGGATAACAAATGCCACCAATGATTAGCACGGCCCATTATAGATGTCTACCTGTGCCACTCAGAGTAGAAATATAGTGACAGTGTTGTTTCATCCTGAGACCATCACTGATTGGTCAATATACTATGTACTATTAGACATTTTCAAATCCCATAAAATGAAAAGAAAAAAAACACAAAGATTTAACTTTTTCAGGTGACCCATATCCCGTTAATGAATCATCATACCAGTCGCCTCCATCAAAGATGCTATAAGATCTAAATCTGAATGTCTGGTGCTGGATACAACACCTCAGCCTCTCTACATGACGCATGACAGCCGTCACTGGACAGGTAGCTTATTGGTAGGAGGTTGGTTGCTAGTTGTAGTGTTGGTGTTGGTGTTGGTGTTGGTAGTGGGGTTGGTATCGCACCTCCCTGCACTGTTCTCCACCCTACGAGAGGAGGAATTGAGCGGGCTCCTCTTCAGAACCTTGTTGGCCAACTTGCTGCAGGTCTTCTTGTACTGGTGGCGCAGAAGGGAATAGACGAATGGGTCGCTTGCTGCCTTGCTGTAGGCCAAACATTTGGACAGGACACCCCAGTGAGGGCTTATGGGCCCTGGAGTGAAGAGCTCCACAATTCTGCCTCAAAAAAAAAAAAAAAAAACACATTGAAAAAGAAAAAAAGAAAAATCATGCACTGTGGGCAAAACACAGCAATTGTGCCATTTCATAGATCAGTGTCGCTGGAGTGGAAAACCAATGAAGCTAGTGAACTCCCCGAGTCTCGTAATATTCTTTTTTTTAAATGTCAACATGTGACTTCAGTAAAATGCCATGTCCATGTTTGGCAATGTAATGTCATGGCTGGTATTATATCATGTGGTTTTCTTTTGCTAACTCCTATCAATTAAAGAAGGTTGCACCACATACCAACGCTTACTTTTGTTATTTTTCAGTCGTTAGTTATTTAAGCAACACAGAACGACAAGGACGCTGTTTTTCATCGTAATTTGGCTTGTTCATGAACCATCTGGTCCCCTCTGGCTTGTTCATGGCCCACAGTCTCACCATCATATGTGTTGACTCTTTCTGTCTCACATTCAAATTCAAATGGCTTTATTGGCATGACGTAACGATGTACATATTGCCAAAGCAAGGGTTTAAACATTGAAAAAAGACAAAACATTAATTGGAAAACATTATTGAAAAAAGCATACTACAACAAAGAAACACACCACAACAAAGAAACATGGTGCAAAACAAAATAATATACTGTCATTGACTATAACAGCAACAACGTGTGTCAGGTGACTTGTCACTCACCGTCCCTCACTTTTTGGCCGGCAGCAACATAGACTGCCGCTAACTTACAGCTCTTTGGGTCTTCCCCTAGTAGGACTGGTAGTTTTTCTTCATCTGACAGGTTGAGAAAACCTTGCGCTATTAGTTCGAATTGTTTAAAATGTGCTTCTCTAAGATGTTTAAATTTTTCACATTTGGTGAGGAAGTGTAGGTCTGTTGCAGGCTCACCGAGGCTGCAGTGACAGCACAGCCTTTGCTCTGCAGGGAGCAGGTTTTCCTGTGTCTCCCCTTTTCAACAGCAAGGCTGTGCTCACTCAGTCTGTACCTTGTCAAAGTTCTTTTTAGATGTTGATCAGCCACCATGCTCAAATAATCTGCTATGGTGTACTGTCGATTTAGAGCCAGATAGCGCTGCATTTTGCTCTGTGTTTGCCAATAGGTGATGTAGTTTCGTTTCATAATTTGATTGAGTCTGATTGGTGATGTGTTCTGTTCTTGAGCAGTGGTGGTTGGCCAGTACAGGGCGCTGGGGAGCCGCCCCCTTCAAATATCAAGGGGTGAAAATCTACGTAAACAGGTTAAATGTAATTTAGTTGTATAATGCAAATAATTATGAAATAACGGTGCTTTTCAGTCTGTGGGCACCTGTCAGCAGCCATTAAATGTTGGTTCCAAATTATATTTGGTTGATTTCTGTCTGAATACATACACTTCCTGGGTGAGAGGCGCCGGCCAAACGATTCCTTATGTAAGCCCTCAAACTTTTGGCGAGCAGGTGACCTGAGGCTGCTGTCTAATTAGTTTCTTCAGATTTTCCATGGGGCGCAGTTCTGTGCACCCCAGACACTTCCACTTTTATTGGCAGCGAATTGGTGTTGTTTTAATGTTTTTTTGATCTAATGTGATTGGACAGTTCTCGTGGCTGTCAATCATGTTCACACCCACCACGACGCCTCATCTCGACTGTCAATCATCCACCATCTATGAACCCTGATAAAATCTATAGGCTACATTGTCCTTCTTAATAACTCTGTGACTGTGTGGACATTAAAGCAGCTGCCGGGTGTGCTGCGCCAAGGTAAATTGTGCCCCCCCCCCAAAAAATTTTTTAGCACCAGCCGCCACTGTTCCTGAGGTGTGTTAATGGAGCAGGTTTGTGCTCTCAGCCTCAGGACCAGTTGGGTAAGGGGGTTCCTATTACTATGTAGGGCTTAGTGATGATACGAGAGGGAGTCACTTAGTTTTAGATGTGTCCAAAAGTTAATTGCTCTTTTTTGTGTTTTTAGTATTAGTTGGTATTGGCCTAATTCTGCCCTGCGTGCATTGTTTGTAGCTTTCCTCTGGACATGTAGGAGAATCTTACAGAACTCTGCATGCAAGGTCTCAATGGGGTGTTTATCCCATTGAGTAAAGTCTTGTTTTGTAGGTGGGCCCCACGCCTCACTGCCATAGAGTGCAATTGGACCAATAACACATTCAATTAATTTTAACCAAATTCGAACTGGTATTTCTGTTTATATGTATATGTGTGTGTGTGTGTGTGTGTGTGTGTGTGTATATATATATATATATACACATTATGGCGTAGAAAGCCTGGCGTGCTTTCCCTCTCATCTCATGAACTGCTTCGTTAAAATGTCTAGTTGAACTTAGTTTTAATCCTAGATCGGTGTAGTGTGTGCAGTACTCTACATGTTATGTACCAATTGAGAATTTAGGTAGAACATCCTGAGATCTGGGTCTTTTTTGAAATATCATTATTTTGGTCTTTTTGGGGTTCACTGTCAGGCCCCAGGTCTGACAGTAATGTTCTAGCAGATCCAGGCTCTGCTGTAGGCCATCTGCTGTGGGGGACAGCAGAACCAGGTCATCAGCAAAGAGTAGGCATTTCACCTCCTGATTGTGGAGACAGAGCACTTTTCTAGTATAGTAGCCAATTCATTACCATAGCTATTGAAGAGTGCAGGGCTGAGGTTACAGCCCTGACGAATGCCTCACCTTTGGGTGAAGAATTCTGTTCTTTTTTTGCCAATTTTTATGCTGCACATGTTGCCAGAATACATTGATTTAATAATATCATATGTTTTACCCCCTACACCACGCTCAATAACTTTGTAGAATGGTCCTGCTTGCCAAATAGAATGAAAAGCTTTTTGGAAGTCAAGAAAACAGGCATACATTTTTGTTTTATTTTGTGTTATGTGTTTATCAATTAGGGTATGTAAGGTGTAAATATGATCGGTTGTGCGGTGTTTTGGTATAAATCCAGTTTGGCTTTTGCTTAAGCCATTGTGCTTGTTAAGGAAGTTCAGAAGTCTGGCATTCATAATATGACAGACTTCTGTACTTCCTTACCAAGCACAATTTCTTGAGCAAAAGCCATCTGCTACTACTATTACACCCCCTCTCTCACCACCTCCATAAACCTCCTCTTTGACCTTCCTCTTTTCCTCTTCCCTGGCAGCTCCATATTCAGCATCCTTCTCCCAATATACCTAGCATCTCTCCTCCACACATGTCCAAACCATCTCAATCTTGCCTCGCTTGCTTTGTCTCCAAACCGTCTAAGCTGAGCTGTCCCTAATGTGTTGACTCTTTCTCTACCAGCACTATAAACAGTTTGTGACAGTTTAGCACTAGCTAATGCTAAGACTGATGCTCATGACAGTTAACAGTACAGCATCTGAAGAATTCAGTTATGCTCTGTCTGTCTCTCTCTCTCTCTTGGTCTCTCTCTCCCTCTAACATTCCTCTGATTGCAAAGGTTTCTGTAACATGGGGTGGAAATGTGAAGAGAAAAAACTAGCAATCACATTAAGCAGAGGAGGCAGTTAAAACTCCAACTACGTCACAAGATGGAGCTAGCTGGAAATGCATATTACTATCAGTGCTCACTCGTCACTGGGTATGTTCATGTTAAAAGCCACATAAACATATGTAAACATTTAAGTTATTCTACCTTTTGAGTTAACGGAGGGGACCAGATATGTTTTTATGGAAAGAAGGAGATAAAGAACTGTTGGCACACATTCGCTTGTAGTCATTGAGTCAATTTGTCAATTTCCACCCCTTCACATCTGCTCATCTTTTGATGATACTTGGTGTAGAGTACATCACACACACACACACACACACACACACACACACACACACACACACACACACACACACACACGTCACATGCTGTGCATCACCTTGTGATGACATATGGGGTGAAGCACACCACAAATGTGCCAATGAATGTGCTGATCTTCTTAGTGGCCCTTTGCCTCCTCCGTCTCTGTTCATCAAGGCATTTCTGACGCACACTGCCAAAGGACACAAAATACTATTATCGACTTAAGAGGCATCATAAATGGTACAGGTACAATGAAACAAGTCACTCGTGGATAATAACATGGTCACTGAGGAGATGCAAATGGTAGTACATTGGCCACTATAAGGTGTGAGGACCGAAGCTGAGAAAATTCCAAGTTATGCACACATCTATTATGCCGATGCAAAGTTTCATCCCAGCGTTGACTTGACTAAAATGGCTAAAGTGATTGCAGATGGATAGAATAGGGAAACTAGTGATGCTTAATAATGAAACGGGCAGAGTGCCAACACATCAGTGCCAGCCAGCAAAACAATCCAAATTTTTAAATCTACAACCTATTTTTTAAATTCACATGTAGCTTGACTACACCTTCTGTGTGTATGTGTATATTTCTATGTACTATATGGTTTATATATATATATATATATATATGTAGATGATTGCTTATGGCATTAAACAGGCTTGTACTGTCTCACAAAGAATTTACTTGACGTTGCTCCTTATTTGTTGAGCACTGTCCCTACCGTTGAGTGTTTCTTTTAACAAAGTTATTCAAAAATATACACTACATAGGTTATAGAATATGGCGTATAATGTGTTAGTGAAGGCAATACACAGAACATGTTTGCTTGTGCTGTTGAGGATGAGGCAACTCTGCTGTCAGAGCAGCTGTTTGTGACGGCAAACCGGGTGTCTCCTGATGGTTTATGAGAGCCAGTGTTGAACAGGCCACACATGCTACACTGCCATCTAAGAATTGCTCCTCCGTGTGCCTTAGAGCACCAGATCTCTGGTGCTGAGACATTAGTACTCAAACGTGCATGTCCCAATTTAAGTACTGACAAGGGTCTGAGAGTAAGAGAGCGTGTCAGACTTTGTAAACTTTACAAGCATTACAGTGTGAGACACATATCAACCGGTGGATTGAGACGAATGAAGCCGAGTGATCGTTTTACCTGGGATGAATGTCGACGAGGAGCACCAGCGTCTGCATAGTAATGACGTCTATGCGCCTGCAGTGAAACCTCGCCACTTTGAGCACTTTCAGATATGTCACGCACAGCACGATCAAGGTGAGAAGGAAGGTGAGCGAGTGCAAAACCACCGTGAAGACGGCGAACTGCGTGCCGGCGCCGCCGCTCGCGCGGGCGTTGCACAGCGTGCACGACGCGTAAAGTTGATGGTACCCGACCCAGGAGAGGCAGGTGGCCACCGCCGAGAAACAGAGCGAGTGTATCCACATGTAACCCAGCGCTATGACCGCGTCCCGGTGCCGGATTCTCGAGTGGTAGCTCAGCGGAAACACAACCGCCACCCATCTGTCGATGCTCAGCGCTGCCATGCTCAGCATGGCGTTGGTCGTGAGGAAAGTGTCGAGGAAACCCACCGTCTGACACAAGCCGCTGCCCCCCGGGTGGCTCTCGGTGATGAGTCCGGCCAGGGTGAGCGGCATGTTGGACACCGTCAACAACAGGTTGCAAAACGTCAGGTTGAGGTTAAAAAGCCCGGGCACCTGCTTGCGGATCTCCGGGCTGTACAGAAAGCAGATCAGCACCACAACATTGGACAGCAGTGACACGACGATGATCCCCAAAACCAACGCGGACGCAGCGACGTCCGCTGTTTGCATGGTGTGGGGGGGTGCGGGGGGGGGGTGCTCGCGTCCCGTTCAGATTTCTTGGTTTTTGTTTGTGGCGTTCAAAGTCCTGCTGCCGGCTGTCATCGTCGGCTCGAGTTATGGCACCCAGGTCCACCACACTGACAACGCTTACCTTGTCCAGGCTCCAGACATCCTCCACTGGACGGGGGCGCGTTGCCTCAAGTCAGCTTCCACGGCCAAGTCACAAGAGTTTCCCAGATGGCATGCTGACCCCAAATAATGTATTTATTCGGAGGTACATTTACATCTGGGTAGCGATCAAATCCTCGCTGAGCTCCTTGGTGGTTTTCAGACAGCACCTCTCGTGCCACTGCTTCGCAAAAAGCGCAGGGTGGCTTTAGCTTCGTCGCGCAATTGCGCATCGACTTGACGGACAGGTTCACAAACGCACAGTAAAGTCTGGCCCGGCCGCGCTTATGGTCTGTCGGTCCTGGTCGACGCCGGGGCACGTCCTTATCTGCCACACTCACGTGAAGCCAAACATAGATTTTTTTTTGGAGTAAAAATAGAAACAGACGCTCGATTGCGTCGTCGGCGGTGGGACTGATGTCGCAGACGTCAGGCGGAGACAGAATAGTGGTGTTCTGCGCTGCGGCTGCGGCTGGGGACTCCTTATGGAAATCACACTCACGGAACGTCATTCACAGAACAACCGAAATATCACATAGCGTGTTGTTGTTGTTGTTGCTGTTGCTGTGTCAAACCATTTCTTTATATAAATGATTCAGTAAATTAAATTATTCCAATTTTGCAATTATTACACTGTTCTCTCCCTAACAAACAACGTAAGAAACAACAAAGGATAAAATTCATTCAGCAGCTCAGATACAATATCAGCGGCAGTGGGGATAAAGTCGACTTTATCAGTGGACATGCTAAATTCCCAGTATTGCTTGGAAACCGCTTTTCCTGATGCTCAGCTGGTCCACATTCGATGGCCATGGACCAGATAGATATACAGTTATATCACCGCCTCCAGGCGACTGAGGGAGAAGTACTTGTGGATGAATCAGTGTATTGGAATATGTGCAGTGTGCATATGATTGGCCATTATGACCAGACTTTCTGTGAATTCATTGTTAAGAGCACACAAGTCAGAAGTGCTCAGAAGGAACACATGATAATCAAGCATGGCCCGCATTGGAGCATTACCCATTCTCTATTTACCCAGAAATTGCTGGAAACTAAACAACTCATATTTAATTCTGATGCATAACCCCCCCCCCCAGCTTTTGTATTGCTGCCATATTTATTTTAATGTGCAGCGCATCTTATGGTTGCAACCTTTCTTGTGTTTTTGCAGTCAAGCTCCAAACAGATGTGTTCATAAGACGGGTTCCACTTTTTACTACATGCAACAGTGAATTAGCGCCATGAACCGAAATTCAAAATTTGTTCCTTTTTTTCTGCTGTCAAAGTGCACAGCTTGGTTCAGCAACCATTAGATTGAAAAAGAGGTCAGTAAAAATTGAATGCAGTGTCAAGTGTGGCTATTACTAGGTAGTAGATACTGCCAGGTGTTGCTATATTGAATTACTTAAGTTTAATATTTGTTAATGATAGGTTACAGCACCTGTATATATCTGAAATTCCATGATGTCAAAAAGTCACCAGGCAGCTGAGAACAAATGTAAATATTATTTTTAAAGTACAATATGACACAAATCTGGAGTTTTGTCAAAGACTGGAGCAAGATGGCAGGTCAACAGATCCTTCAGGAGATATTGTAGTAGGCTAGTATGCAACTACTTGATGCTGGAGTCATTGTCCTATCAAAAAATTGCCTCTGGGTACATCTTACATTTTCTCATTTAGCATGTGCATTTATAGAAAGCTAATTACAAGAAAGTCAGCAATTAGCAGATATATTCATTTGTCAACCTGCAGCAAGCACATTAGAGTACTCCGTAGAAATTAAATTATAGCAAAGAGTATATGTCATGCCAAGTGCAATTACTGTACTGTAAAGCACACAACAGATAGATCCCCAATAACAATTAATATGGGATTTAAATGACAAATTACATGGACAATGTCACAAATCACTGTCACAGTCACAGTTTAGGGACCATCAAGGATTAAGGTAGGTATGGAAAGGTTTTTTACGCTCTTTTTGATGAAATATGCAAGTCGACAGCCCTGTTGGAAGACAGGAGTTCATTAAACCACTCAAGGCCCAGGTGAAAGAAATGTCTGGGCCTAGAGCTTAGAAATGAGCATAGACAGTACCCCCCCTCCCCCCGAGTTAGAAAAAGAGGGTGAATAGGAGTTAACATGTTAACATTGCAGTTCCTTGAACTGCCTAGAAAGCCCATGGTAAGGTTTTGAACTTCATGCAGGCAACAACTGGTGATGGGAGAGGGGATGTGTGCTGTCTTGGCAGGTCACACTGTTCTGGCCACAGCATCATTGTTCTTGTTGTTGTTGATGTTGCAAAGTGTTTGGATTGCATGGGCTGAAAGACGATGAGAAGTGCATCGTCTTTTTGAGAGACAACATGGTCCTGGACCAGGTGCCGCATAGCATGCTCTGATAAGTGTTGGTCAGATCTATCAGATGTTATACAGAGCAAAGGAACAGGTATGGGGGACAGCCGAAATGTGGTCAGAAAATGAGACCCGATTTTCAGTCATCACTCTGAGGTTCCTTACAGATATGGAGGGCATGATAATGCACCAATGCAGCAAGCCTGATCCATATGTCCCTGGAGATAGAGGATTTTGCAGGGATAAGCAGCAGCATGGTTTTGCACAAGTTGAGCTGGTGAGGTGACCCCCTCCTCCATGTAGATATGTCAGAGAAGCAAGCAACAACCCATGCAGATACTTCAGTATCTTCCAGCAGAAAAGACAGGTTGAGCTGGGTGTCAATGGTGTAACAGTGGTGGAAGAAACTGTGGTGAAATGATTGGACCAAGAAATCTGATCAGAAATGTTGTCAACTTGAAAAACAGTGGGCTGAGCACTGAGTCGAGGAACACTTTTTTTTTGTTTTGTTTTGTTTTTTTTTTCCCTGTCAGGCAGCAGATACCTGACCTCTCCATGATACTTGGTATGACCTCCTTGTCAGGTATGGTAGGATTCACTTTAGGGCTGAGGAGGGAAGAGAAGATGGAGAACTGCAGGTTGGAGGCATTGGAAAACATAATCATTGTTGTCTCTCGACTTGCACCATGTTTTCTCAGCTACATCAAGCTTGGGTCTGTCCTCCCTACTCTCACTGAAACATGGGCAGAGAGGTGATGCTCAAGCTGGTTAAGAAACAAGCGGACAGAGGACAGGGTGGGGCACAGGGTAGCAGTTAGACGGTTAGTTTCCAGAGCAACATTCTTGAGATATGGATGGGTTGGAGGACACCAAAGATGAAAGAATAAGAACATCGGTAGGGAAAATACACAGAGCATTGAGGTGTTTGTATGTTGTGTGCAAATGCATGTTGTCCTGTTTTGTTTTTTGTTTTTTTTTTGGTTTGCTTTTTTGTTTTTTCTCCCTTTTTCTCCCCAGTTGTACTTAGTCAATTGCCCTATTTTCTGAGCCGTCCCAGTCACTGCTCCACCCCTTCTGCCAAGTCAGGGAGGGCTGCAGACTACCACATACCTCCTCCAATACATGTGGAGTCGCCAGCCGCTTCTTTTCACCTGATAGTGAGGAGTTTTGCCAGGGGGACATAGCGCATGGGAGGCTCACGCTACTCCCCCAGGTCCCCCTCCCCCCTGAACAGGCACCCCGACTGACCAGAGGAGGCGCTAGTGCAGTGACCAGGACACATACCCACATCCAGCTTCCCGCCTGCAGACACGGCCAATTGTATCTGTAGTGACACCCGACCAAGCCGGAGGTAACACAGGGATTGGAATCGGTGATCCCTGTGTTGGTAGGCAACGGAGTAGACCGCTATGCCACCCGGATGCTGGTTGTCCTGTTTGTTGTCAGAGAGAGTGCCTCTATGACTGTTTAAATATTAGTTGTAATTACTGGGTTTGAGTTGATTATCTTTACTAAATCCTATCCTTAAGTAAGAAGCGGAAAAACAACAAACATTTTGTTCATTTGTTGTTCAAACATTTGTGTGTGTGTGTGTGTGTGCCTTTATATCATATGTATGTATTGCTATGGTCATAATTGGGTTCTACAGGGCAAAGGTTTGGGGAGTTTAATACACACATGAAAATGAAATAAAGTTTTTAAAGTTGCAAGCAAGTTGAAGCAAGGATTATGCAAAAGTGCACTATTATAGAATCACATATTAACGTTCCGGTAACTGTAGTACACATTCAAAGCAATGAGTTAATTTTTGTCCCCCTTTTAACTTTTCCTCATTCAGGTTTGATCACACTCCCTGCCGACAGAATAGACTCATTTACCACTGTCATAGGTCACCATATATCTAAGCCTCTATTGAAAATTTCAATTAAAATGCTCAATGAGAGAAGACACAGTTAGGAGGAAAGCTTAAATTATTCATCTTCACAAAATCCTGTAGATCAGATTAGTTCCAGCACCAAAATTAAAAGCATCGATATGATCTATGATAATTAATTGAAAGAGATTTCTCCACAGTCCAGTAATGAGGCAAAGACAATCCAGAGACTATTTCTTACAAAGGTGGTCACATGTGTGGCTGTCTGGACATCAGATGAATTATGTGTAATGACAAGTCGCCAATAGTGACTGGGGAGAGTTTCTAATTAATACCCCCGAGAAAAGAGCTTTTTTTCAACTTTGCCCTTCTGCAAAGTGAAGGAAA
Organism: Lampris incognitus; assembly: GCF_029633865.1. Taxonomy (NCBI): domain Eukaryota; kingdom Metazoa; phylum Chordata; class Actinopteri; order Lampriformes; family Lampridae; genus Lampris; species Lampris incognitus. The sequence goes on along the minus strand of NC_079223.1, from coordinate 24,208,458 downwards.
AAAAACCTAAATGTAATGATACGGCGTTAGGTTGTGTGGGCGGCATGGTGGCCAAGTGGTTAGTGCTGTTGCCTCACAGCAAACGGGCCCTGGGTTTGAACCCCGGGGTTGTCCAACTTTGGGGGTCATCTCAGGTCATCCTCTGTGTGGAGTTTGCATGTTCTCTCTGTGTCTGCGGTGGGTTTTCTCTGGGTGCTCCGGTTTCCCCCACCATCAAAAAGACATGCATGTTAGAGTTAGTTCTCCTGTCGGTGCCCCTGAACAAGGCATGGCAAGATGAACTGGAGTTGGTCCCCGGGTGCTGCATGGCAGCTGCCCACTGCTCCTAGCCACACAGCTAGGGTGGGTTAAATGCAGAGCATAATTTCCCTACGGGATCAATAATGTAGTAACAAAAAAAAAGGGTCTTTGGATGCACTGTATTTCCCTCGCCAAATTAATTCTTTTAATGGAGAAGAGCCGGACATATATATATTTCAATATGCTGTGTATTACTGAAAAGAATGCTGCAGCAGATAAATGGTTTTGGGCCCCAGATGTTGTCCCAGCAAAAGCTCTGAGGACACCTCAGTATGCACACTATTTTAATATCCAACCATCCATCCATCCATCCATCCATTATCCAAGCCACTTATTCCAACTGGGGTCATGGGATGCTGGAGCCTGTCCCAGCAGTCATTGGGCGGCAGGTGGGGAGACACCCTGTACAGGCTGCCAGTCCATCACAGGGCCCACACACACACACACACACACACACACACACACACACACACACACACACACACACACCTAGGGACAAGTTAGTATGGCCGATTCACCTGACCTACATGTCTTTGGAGGAAACTGGAGCACCCAGAGGACACCCATACAGACACAGGGAGAACATGCAAACTCCACACAGAGGACGACCTGGGACGACCCCCGAGATTGGACTACCCCGGCGCTCGAACCCAGGACCTTCTTGCTGTGAGGCGACTGCGCTAACCACTGCACCACCATGCCACCCCCTGTTTTAATAGTTACATTTATATTACTACACTTGATGCTTACTAGATACAAGGGCTCTTTGTAGCAACCCTTTCTTCTGACCTCCACTGGAAGTGAAAACAGAACCAAAAAGACAATTTCTCCTTCAGGTATCAATAAAATGTCACTGATTTTATCAGTCTTGCTGAAATGGTTTTTCCCACATATAATATATATCCTGACGGTAGGCTATAAAATTGATTATCTGTGCATCTGGCGGCACAGTGGTGCAGTGGTTAGTGCGGTTGCCTCACAGCAAGTAGGTCCTGGGTTTGAGCCCCGAGGTAGTCCAACCTTTGGGATCGTCCCAAGTCATTTTCTGTGTGGAGTTAGCATGTTCTCCCCGTGCCTGTGTGGGTTTCCTCCGGGTGCTCCAGTTTTCTCCCACAGTCCAAAGACATGCAGGTCAGGTGAATCGGCCGTACTAAATTGTCCCTAGGTGTGAATGTGTGTGTGTGTGTGTGTGTGTGTGTGTTGGCCCTGTGACTAACGGCCTGTCCAGGGTGTCTCCCCGCCTGCCACCCAATAACTGCTGAGATAGGCATCCCCGAAACCCTGAGTAAGGATAAGCGGTTTGGATAATGGATGGATGGATCTATGCATCTATCACCCTCAGTCTGATTATTGCTTATCAAATCTCATGTTTCCATACATTAATTGATGGGATATCTAATATCGACTCCCACTTCATGACATGAACAAGATGGGGACACAGTTCATTACTGTTCTATGCGACAGACCAAGGTAACCTATGCTCATTCAATTTTCCGTGTGTGGGTGGGTGGGTAAAAACACATCATTATAAACACACGATTTCAAGGCCAAGGAAAGCTACCTCACACCATTTTAAAATGACCTCATTTCCGTCAGGTATTGAAATCGTGGAAGTGAATTTTTTCTCTAATGTTTCAAGTCTTTGTGACTTGTTGCTGTGTCTACATTTATTAAATGGAAAACTCCTTCAAAGTAAGCCCAGCCTATAATCACCCCATTCCAAAAACTATTTTGTTTGGTTAAACCATGAAAAAATTCTCCGTTTAGCTTTTAGGTCTGGCAATAGGAGTCCTAACACCCTGGTAATTGAAGTCTATATTTAGGTCCATTGTAAATGGAATTCTGCAGCGTACATGAATTTGTCTTGAGCACCGTTTTCTGTTTGGTTCGGCACTCGGCGCTACCCTGATGCCCTCACCAGCTGTTGTCAGTAGAGATTTGATCAAATTTACATATTGTTGACTTTTATTACTTTTTCTCTCTGCATTTTACTCCTCTAGGCCCACCTGTAAAAGAAAGCTTTCTCCCCGGCAGCTCCGGGCATTGAATAAATATAAAAGAGAGCTATCCTTGAATCTCGATTACAGGCCGGGATTGTCCTTTTGGCTGTTCCTCAAATGGCTTGCTGGATCTTGGTTGTATTTCATTTCTTACAACCAGTTGGGGCTCAGTTAATCACAGTAGCCCATCTGCTTTGATGTCCTTTTCTCTGCTAATGAGTGTGACGGTGCTGCATACAAGCATTACAGACAGCAGCTCCCAATACCCCCAATAATGGAGGACGAGAGCAAGTGTAAGAGAGAGAGCATGGTGGTGGTATATGTAAGGAGTCTTTCAAACACTCTGAGTGTGTCCATCTGTAAGTGGACGGATAATATAATGATATATATTTTAACGCATGCATACTGACGGATAAGCACACATGCAAAACATCACATAATGATGCATTTTTACACATGTTCCTTAGATGAGCTCCAATGGTACCAGTGTGACATTCTACCAGGTCATGTGTCTGCATCAGCCTCTGTGCTGCCTTCTCCCTGTGCACGCTATGCACGTGTGTGTGTGTGTGTGTGTGTGTGTGTGTGTGTGTGTGTGTGTGTGTGTGTCTGTGTGTGCCATTTGCCAGCTAGTGTGTGTGTGTGTGTGTGTGTGTGTGTGTGTGTGTGTGTGTGTGTGTGTGTGATAGAGAATTATATAGAGAGAGAATGATAGAGAATGATAGAAAGAGAGAGAGAATGAGAGAGAGAGAGGGAGCAAGAGTGATAGAGAGACAAAATGATAGAGAGCGAATGATAGTGATGGAGAGAGAGAAAATGATAGAGATAGAGAGAATGAGAGCGAGAAAGAATGATAGAAAGAGAGAATGATAGAGAGGGGGAGAGAGAGAGAGAGAGAGAGATCAAAGCACTCTCTTAATAAGGAATGAATTGCCCAATGCTCCATTTCCTATACCATGTCATTTTTCACAGTTTAACCATTCACACTAGCTACTCCAAGAAGCTGGGTGCAGTAGTAACTTCTACCTAAAATGTCTGAGTCACTCACGCACACACACACACACACACACACACACACACACACACACACACACACACACACACACACACACACACACAGACTGTTGAGTAACACTGCCCCAAATCAAACAACAGCAAAACTCTGGTGGAGGAGAGAATGAGCAAATGTGTATGTGTTTATGTATATTATATGATCTTAACCTTCCATCCTTGTGCTGACCACATGTCCTAGCAGTTAGAACTGCCTTACAGACTAGATTAAGGATAAAGTAAGAGTTATGTGTAGGAATATAATGTCAATTTGGTGGGAGTCTAATGTCCTTACTCGTGTGGTAATGCAAAAACGTGTGTGTGTGTGTGTGTGTGTGTGCGCATGCGTGTGTGTGTGTGTGTGCGTGTGTGTGTGTGTGTACACTTGCAAGGGGGCGGGTGACGGTTGACTCACGCCTGTGGCCGAATGAACACATGCCTGACTAGTTCATGCAGCCTCAACTGGCTTATGCACAATTTCAGAAGCTGTCTTTCCACATTAGTCTTTGTTTGTTTGTGATTGGACAGCCTTCTCACTTCTGCAGGGTAAACCGCACATGTGCATAACATGACCAATCTGCTTGTCCAATAATCATGTCTTCTACTTGCAGAGATTCTGTTGGCTGACTGATGGACAAACTACTCAGTAATTTAAAATTTTGGGGAAGCTAAGCAGCTATTCTGTTTTTTTAAGCGCGTTCTTTCGAGATTAACCCGAGGAGATGTGTTTGACTGAAAATGCAACATGGTGAGGGTCAAATCTACCAGTTGCTGCCCGGTGACCAGCCCAATTCTCTTTTTGTACCCAGCTCCTTTCCTCACAAACGACCTTCAGACAGTCTTATATCGATCGAGGCAAGGAAACAGAAAAGCTGCATTTCTGCATTGCAATCTAGTATAAAGATACGGCCCGGCTTGCCTAAAGCCTCAGTATAGAACTTCTGAAGGATGGGAGGGTACTTGGCACATCTTCTACAAACAGTAACACTCAAAACACAGCAGTTCTGCAAACAGCGGGATTAATGGACCCAAAATAGAGAAGAAAAGGGCCTTTCGAATTAACAAAACAACTTAGGGGAGATGAAAAAGTCACCCTTTGAGGGGGCTGGTGCTGCACCTAAATTCTCCATTTTTAAATTTTTTTTAAATTTTGATATACTTTGTTAATCCCCGTGGGGAAATTATGCTCTGCATTTAACCCATCCTAGCTGTGTAGCTAGGAGCAGTGGGCAGCCGCCGTGCAGCACCCGGGGACCACCTCCAGTTCGTCTTGCCATGCCTTGGTCAGGGGCACAGACTGGAGTATTAACCCTAACATGCATGTCATTTTAATGGTGGAAGGAAACCGGAGCACCCGGAGAAAACCCAACGTAGACACGGGGAGAAAATGCAAACTCCACACAGAGGGTGACCTGGGATGACCCCCAAGGTTGGACAACCCCGGGGTTCGAACCCAGGACCTTCTTAACTTAATAGTCGACCAGCCTGTTAGTCATAGGGCTACAAATGGACAACTTGACTTTAGCATTAACGTCAACAAAATTCATCATTTCAGTGAATATATGGCCGTGCACACCGAAGACTACATATCAATGTAGCCACCAACAAAATCTTCCTTCTGAACACTTCTTGCATTGCTGTTGCTGCATTACTGCTGCATTACTGCTGCATCCCTGGGAGAAACTGTTTGACAACTTTAAGTTTTTGCTTTCCTCTCAACTTTGGCTTGTGCAGAACAGAGGGGTTTGCCAACCAGGCATTTGAGACAGACAACAGACATAACATCTCGGGACACTGCTTTTGTGTTGCTAATGAGTAAAAGCATGGGTCTTGGGCTTCTGTGTGTGTTGTCTCTGGTGCTTTTCACCAGAAGTCATTATTCTGAGTGCTGAGAGAGAGGTTTAAGCTGTTAGACCTTATGTACCTACTTTGACAAAAAATATTACCTGTCCTCTGACAATACGATTCTCTCTCTTTTTCGTCACTTAACAAGAACCAATTTCATCCTCCATATACTCGAAAAGCACAAATTACTTTTCTTTTCCAGTTTGACAACCCAGCCCAGTGTGAAAAAATAACTGGAGGATGAAAAAAGATGACTTTTCACATATCTTAATTTTGAGGCTTGTTTGCATATAGTTTAATTAGATCGGTTCTGTCCACCGCACTCTGCTTTCAGACAGCTATTATAATGGTTTATGAGTCACAAGATTTTTTTTTTAATATCCTAGGACATTGTCTTTCAAAGGGGAGCATGGGAGACTTGAGAATAAATGGTGATTGGATTTTGCCGGGTCATCAACTCATCATGGCTTTGTTAAAAGCTCCTGTAAAGGCTTCTGTGCAAGTGTGCAAGAAATGAACCTTTGCATGAAATGACCAAGGTGGGATTTTGTCTATTTTTCTCATTTTGCTCCTGGTGATCAGGGGCCACCGCTGTCACGCGGCAGCAGCCTCCCTCATCACGCCCACAACGTCTGGCTCGTGGGTGGACGGATGTACTGATCTGTCTGTCCCCTGTTCCCATATGACAGTGTGGACTGTTGCTGCTACAATTCATTACACTCACATGCGTCTATCTGTCTGAGCACACGCTAATGTCAGGGCAAGGAGCAGGAAAAGGGCTTTAAATAAATTTGATGTCTGTCCAAAAGAGGATCACGAAATTACCATGTCCAACATAAAAAAAAAACAATATAATGTGAATGTACAGCTGTACAGCTATGCAAGTGACTCTTATTTTTCGCCTTTATTGACGCAGTCCCTGTTATTTCTCCCTGTCGTCATTGATTATACACAAACTAATGCAGTGCCTCCCTCTGCTGGAGAGCCAATGCTCAACGACTCTGGATGCCTTACAGTTTCTCCCAGCTGCATTTCCTGAAATCATTTACCGCTTTCTCCAAACGATAAACACAAAACTGAAATCCCACACTACTCTGTACAAACCTCTCACATCGAACCCCATACCCAAGCCCGTATTATCTTCTATCTAAAAACCTCAATGAAGCTTTTTCTGTCAGACTGCATGCAAAAGGCCTCAAATGGACTGCCGTACACACTGCCCCTTACACCCTGCTGTCAGTCTCCTGCGGTCAACATAAATTACACGATGCAGGTACAGTAAAGAAAACAATATACCATTTCATATTCCCTTTCATGCCTGCACAATAATCTGATGTTAAGTGCTGCAAGCAAGCGATTACACCACCCGAAAGCAAAGGTCTATAAAAATACAGTAATCCCGGGCGTCCAGGTAGCGTAGCGGTCTATTCCGTTGCCTACCAACACGGGGCTCGCAGGTTCGAATCCCCGTGTTACCTTCGGTTTAGTCGGGCGTCCCTACAGACACAATTGACCATGTCTGCGGGTGGGAGGCCGGATGTGGATGTGTCCCTGTTGCTGCACTAGCGCCTCCTCTGGCCGGTTGAGGCAACAGTTCAGGAGGGAGGGAGGGGGAGGGGAATAGCGTTATCCTCCCACGCGCTATGTCCCCCTGGCGAAACTCCTCACTGTCAGGTGAAAAGAAGCGGCTGGTGACTCCACATGTATCGGAGGGGGCATGTGGTAGTCTGCAGCCTTCCCCGGATCAGCAGAGGAGGTGGAGCAGCGACCGGAACGGCTCGGAAGAGTGGGGTAATTGGCCAAGTACAATTAGGGAGAAAAAGGGGGGAATAAAAAAAATACAGTAATTCCCAGGTACAGTACTGTCAACAATAATGTAAAATAAGGAATACAACAAACAAATAATACATACAATAAGAGAGAGAGAGAGAGAGGAAAAAAACAACATTCACACCGTGTTGTTTTCCTCAGCAGCCCAGGCCAGGCAGTAGGGGAAATACCACTTCTGGACTGGACTCCAGTATATCACACACACACACACACACACACACACACACACACACACACACACACACACGGATACTATAAATTCACACCTGGACATAAACATGTACCTATTTAAATGAAGGCATATTTATGCAGGAAAGTATCTTGATGAAATATGAGTTCCTGCTCGTGAGGAGTTCTGTCCTATACTCTCCGTCACCACGCTGAGAAAAAACAAATCTCCTCCATTAGTTACACGATTCTGTCTGGTGTCTGATTGGTTGATTTTTCTGCTCAGTGTTTTTACCTGGAGAACTGAATGTTATCTGAATGTAGGTTGTGATGGATTAGCTAAATGAGAAAAAGCCATTGAGTGCTTTCTGAATGAGGACACGGTGCAACCTATGCATTATGAAGGGGTTTGTGTTTGCAGTTTTGCACAAAAGGTTCAACAAATCTGCAAAATGTGTGAAAACGGAAAAAAGTGGAAGTTTTTGCTTTTTGAATCAGTTTTAGTGTGTAAAGTGATTGAGGAAAAACTGTATTATTCCACAAAGAAAGGGAAACATTTTGGGGGGTGGGGGTGGGGGGTTGTTTATTGGCGCACATCCAGGCATTGGGGTGATCATTTCCGGTGCTGACCAGTAGAGGGCAGTCTCTACTCTGTACATACGCTGACTGCTGGCATGCGCTGGGCCGACTTGATATGGTTGAACTGTCTGAACTGTCAACACCATTTAGTGCTCTGTCATTAAAGCAATGTCAGTGGCGCTATATTAGCCGTCAAATGAACAGCTGTACCGCCTTGAGGCCAAGTCAACAAGTGAACTTTGTCTGTCAGGGAAGCACTCAGGTTAACTTGAACAGCGGAGGGGGAAAAAAAACAACAACACACTGATTGTTATCTGACCTGATGTTCTCGGCTTCTTTAAGAAGCCATGTGTGTACATGTCTTTACAGTGCATACTTTCATTATGTTAATACATAACCTGATTGTTGTAACACAGGCACTGGATGGAAAATTGAGAGAAGGTTTTATGACAAGATGTGAGGAGCACTTAGGCATACAAACAGAACACGGGTAGACATTGTGACTTCTGTCCATACATGTATTCCATCACTTCCAGGTTGTCGGCGCTTGTCCATGAATGTCTTGCTCCGGTAGCCATTTCTCACCAGGTTGTCCTGGTTTCCCAACACCTGACGTGGACCTGGTTAACTCAGGTGACATCTGAGTCGGTGTAACTCTTTTCATATTACTCTCATATCTGAGGTAGCTGGCTCGCATAGCATCAGGAGCCTAAGCCACGGACTCTTACTGGAGACTTGACTTGACTCTTCCCGACCAGGGTCTCTGGAGGGAAAGCTGGCGTTCTTACCTACTGAGCTATCAATATTAGGGGCACTAAAGGGCTGTGACCCCCAAACTGGGAGAGTGACTCCAGCAGATTCTGGGAACAACATCTGAGGTCTCTGTCCAGAAGAGTGCAACAGTTAAGATACTGCACAGAACCGTCAAACTCCCAGGCCTCTGGCAGAGGATCCAGGCTTGAGGAAGATGCACACCACTCAAAAAAGGAGGCGCTATATATATATACTTAGCAAAAAAGTAAGGAAATTTGTGTTTGGTAGATTATTTCTTTGTTGTAACAATGCTTCTTGGCAATAAATCGTATACCGTTGGAAAGCCTGTTTATTTCCCTTTTAAATGGCGCCACATTTGTAAGGAACATGCATTTGTGGGATGAGCAGCAGAGCTGAGTATGTGGGTTGCGCCCATGAAAAATTTGCCAAATCTTCTCTGTCAATGCCAAACAGCTTATTTTGCTGTTGCTATTGACTCTTGTTTTGAGCTCCTGGTACCCCAGGTGCTGACAATCAGCTGCCTGATATAAGATTTATTGCCAAGAAGCATTGTTACAACAAAGAAATAATCTACCAAACACACACTTCTTTACTTTTTGTGCTACGTTTATATATATACACTACCGTTCAAAAGTTTGGGATCACCCAAACAATTTTGTGTTTTCCATGAAAAGTCACACTTATTCACCACCATATGTTGTGAAATGAATAGAAAATAGAGTCAAGACATTGACAAGGTTAGAAATAATGATTTGTATTTGAAATAAGATTTTTTTTACATCAAACTTTGCTTTCGTCAAAGAATCCTCCATTTGCAGCAATTACAGCATTGCAGACCTTTGGCATTCTAGCTGTTAATTTGTTGAGGTAATCTGGAGAAATTGCACCCCACGCTTCCAGAAGCAGCTCCCACAAGTTGGATTGGTAGGATGGGCACTTCTTTGAGCAGATTGAGTTTCTGGAGCATCACATTTGTGGGGTCAATTAAACGCTCAAAATGGCCAGAAAAAGAGAACTTTCATCTGAAACTCGACAGTCTATTCTTGTTCTTAGAAATGAAGGCTATTCCATGCGAGAAATTGCTAAGAAATTGAAGATTTCCTACACCGGTGTGTACTACTCCCTTCAGAGGACAGCACAAACAGGCTCTAACCAGAGTAGAAAAAGAAGTGGGAGGCCGCGTTGCACAACTGAGCAAGAAGATAAGTACATTAGAGTCTCTAGTTTGAGAAACAGACGCCTCACAGGTCCCCAACTGGCATCTTCATTAAATAGTACCTGTTAGAGCCTGTTTGTGCTGTCCTCTGAAGGGAGTAGTACACACCGGTGTAGGAAATCTTCAATTTCTTAGCAATTTCTCGCATGGAATAGCCTTCATTTCTAAGAACAAGAATAGACTGTCGAGTTTCAGATGAAAGTTCTCTTTTTCTGGCCATTTTGAGCGTTTAATTGACCCCACAAATGTGATGCTCCAGAAACTCAATCTGCTCAAAGAAGTGCCCATCCAACCAATCCAACTTGTGGGAGCTGCTTCTGGAAGCGTGGGGTGCAATTTCTCCAGATTACCTCAACAAATTAACAGCTAGAATGCCAAAGGTCTGCAATGCTGTAATTGCTGCAAATGGAGGATTCTTTGACGAAAGCAAAGTTTGATGTAAAAAAAATCTTATTTCAAATACAAATCATTATTTCTAACCTTGTCAATGTCTTGACTCTATTTTCTATTCATTTCACAACATATGGTGGTGAATAAGTGTGACTTTTCATGGAAAACACGAAATTGTTTGGGTGATCCCAAACTTTTGAACGGTAGTGTATAGCGGGTTTTTTTCCGGAAACCGTCAATGGTGTTGATAAAAGTGCTCAACTAATGAGGAGCGGAATATCAATATAGATGTAGGAAAAAAACAACTTTTAATACATAGCAGTACGAGCTTGTTTCGTGTGTTCGTCATCAGCCGCTACTGTGATTCAGCAAAGAAAACATAGTATACGTTTCCCCGCGTCACACCCCTAATTTCGGTGGACAGCAACCAATCAGAGGAGAAAACATTTCAACAACCAATGGGGTAGGTGGTTACGATGCACAGCAACCAATGGTGAGGTAGAAAACATTACAACCAATGGGGTAAGGGGCTGGGACTTGTTTAGAAAAAGCATTTAAAGGACCAGGGTCCTGTTGAAACGGCGTACATTTAGAATACAACAAGGTAACGTCAAACGGGGTAATTTATGTAAATCATACAGTGGGGTGGTGTTGGGGCACAGTTGGAAGGGCGGGCAGTTAAAATATAAAAGAATAAAAAATACAACATCTAATAAATGTCACATGTGTATCATCTAATGGGGGGGGGGATAATAAAGACGTTTTACTTATAGTTACAAAGAGGATATTTTTTTCGGTGTCTACAGCTGGTGGCCAATTCGTTTCCACTATTCAAGCTGGACACATCAGGTCTGCAGATAATAAAATACTTTTGTGCCAAGCACAGCTTACATCTTTTACCGCTAATTGAATATGCACTGATCTTTGTAAGGGTTTGAATGCTTTGACCACTGCTTTGACCCCTAATACCATCCAAAACCATATATACACATACACAAATATATATATACACACACACACACACACACACACACACACACACACACACACACACACACACTAAATAGTGTGTGTGTGTGTGTGTGTGTGTGTGTGTGTGTGTATGGTTTTGGATGGTATTAGGGGTCAAAGCAGTGAGATCCCCAATATGCCTTCCTCCGTAAATGGCCTATTTAACGTAGTGCTGATGGCAGTAAAGAGATAGCTTGGCTGTTATACCTTCTGACTGGATATATTAGCAAGTAATGTCCTTAAAGAGGATTAGTGAATGGAGGGAGAGTAGAGGAGAAAGAGAGAGAGAGTGGCTGAAAGGGCAGTAAATAGGCAGGTGATAGCAGGGAGGAGAGGGGATCTTATGCTGCTTTATGCAGCCTCAGGCTATGGAGGTGGATTAGTAACCACTGTGGAGCCTCTGGTACCCTGAAGAGTGGGGGTCCCAACCTATTCTGTGTGGGGGGGGGCGTGCACGTTTATGCATGCATGTGAATTATAAGGAAGTATTTTGGTTCCATGATATTGAACATATTTTTCTTTTGTAATCAGTCCACGAATACATCCATCCATCCACTATCCAAGCCGCTTATCCCAATCGGGGTTGCGGGGATGCTGGAGCCTATCCCAGTCAATCGTTGGTAAATATCAAGTGTCATCACTTGCTAAAGATAGGAAAGATATGTTAGTGGCCCACGTGATGCTGATGTTCCTTTTGATGAGGTCGTGCAACGAAGCTACTGAATGTTCTAGCTGAGAAGTACCAACAGCCTGAACGAAGCGATTAACTCATCACTCATTGCTCAATTAAATCATCAAAAAAAATGTCCCTGCAAAGGTACGTCTTCATTTAAATATGTATACATTTACGGGCAGGCGTGAATTTACAGTATTTGTGTGTGAATTTAGAGTGTGTGTGTGTGTGTGTACAAGATTTTTCAATCATAATATTAACGAAATGTCCCTATCAGGATAGAAAAACCTGAAACCACCTACCTTGTGGGGACGGACATTTTATGGGTCCCCATAAGGAAAAGGGTCTATTTTAGAGTTAGGACTTGGTTTAAGGGTTACAGTTAGAATTAGGTTTAGGGGGGTGCCCTGGTGGCTCCCCTGGTAGAGCACGTACCACTTAAGGCTTGAGTCCTTACCGCAGCGGCCTGGGTTTGAATCCGGCCCGGGCCCCTTGCGGCATGTCGCCCCCTGTCTCTCCTGCTTCTCTCTCTATTTTCACTATCCAATGAAGGAGGAAAATGCCAAAAAAATTTTAAAAATAAAATCTAGGATTAGGATAAGGTAAGGGTTAAGGTTAGGGTGTGTGTGTTTGCGTGAGAGAACCAGAGAGACTGTTATAGACAGATGAAAGAACAAAAGGGTGTGAAACAGAGAGAAAGAGTGTCACTCAGCTATTGCACCATAATGCACCTGCTTTACCGGGCCTTAGAGGTAAAAGACACCTCTAAATTGGGCTGTCATAGGAACCAGTTTCTCCTGTTCTCTGCCATCCTATATGCCATATGACTAACATCCCAGACCAAAGCCCTTGGTCCAGCTAAGCTGTTTTGCTGGGATTTGCTCACACAGGCAAAGATGACATTGGGTTTGAATGGGTCACTGCAGTATCAGCTTTAGCCACAGTCTGCTGAAAAAGTGTCAAGTGGAGGGCAAGCACCTGGGCTAGCTGACCTTTACCAGGGGAGAGTACGTGGAGGGGTGATGGGGGGGGGGGGTCTTGAGATCCAGTTTGGCAGGGCTGCACTTGCAAATCTCAGAAGTTTCAGTAATGACGACGCGATGCACTTAGCAGAGGAGGAAAGGCAATTAATCCGACTAAAACACAGCATATTTTGCACACATTGATCCGTACAGTGGGTTTGCGCCGCATCATCGCCATCAGATTCACATATATGTCAAGATGCCCGCTCGAGTTTCTCAAACCTGTGATCTTTGAAAAGTGTGTGCCCCCCCTCTCTCTCAAAGGACATGCATGGAAAAAAGAACCCTGCCTGTGCCAAGACATCCCCTCTTCCATCTCTTCACTCCGCAACATGGATATGAAAGGAGCTTTGTGTCCATGGCCAATTGACTTCTTTCCCCATTTATCAAATGCACTGTTTACCTAATCTTTCATAGCATTTCCAAACCATTAAAACCAAGGGGATTATCCTGCTCTCTCTGCTGGTTTTCTTTTACCTCGGGTTAAGATGGCCCGACAACATTTTATGTGTGTGTGTCCCCCCCCCTTTCTCCCTCTCCCTCTCTCTCGCCTCCCTCTCTTTCTCTTCCTTCCTCTCATCCCTAGTGACTCTTTCCATCCTAACCAAGGATTACTTTCTGCATGAGCTGGACTCTTAAAAATGCAACCTCACCACCTTGCCGTTGGACAACCCGCCCTGAATAAATAAAGTATTATTGTCCGATTAAAGCAGATTAAGTGGGGGGAAAGGCAGTCGATCTGAAATTGGGTTTAATGCTGCACTTATCTGAATTCTTGACCGCTTTGATAGCGTATACTTTGTGTCTTGGAGCAGGAAGTCGGTGTAGGTTAGTGGAGGGGGGGATACATTTCTGAGGGTGTATCTTACTGTGGAGCGAAAGAAGGAAATAGTGAGTTGAATTGCACTTAAAACCTCTCTTTGTAAAACTAGACAGAGTGTAAAGCAAGCCCACATGCCAGGACAGTTGGAAAGGATTTGCCGGTAGGGGTACGGGTTGTTGTTGCAATTGTTATTTGTTGTTATCAAAGTAATGTGGCTCATTTCTAATGCTGTAGATCGCCCATAAACTGAGTTATCTCGTTAAAAAAAAGTTTCCTTACGATGGTTTTAAATGATATCACAACATTAAACTGTTGTTAGGTTGACGGAATGTTTGGAGTGTGTCTGTGAATGGTTTGAAATGCAAAATCCCCCCCCTTTTTTTTTCTCCCCAATTTTACTTGGCAAACAACTCCACTCTTCCGAACCGTCCCGGTCGCTGTTCCGCCACCTCTGCCAATCCGGGGAGGGCTGCAGACTACCACATGCCTCCTCCGATACATGTAGAGTCGCCAGCCACTTCTTTTCGCCTGACAGTGAGGAGGATGATGCTGTTCCCCCCAGTTCCCCCTCCCCCCCAAACAGGCACACCAACCGACCAGAGGAGGCGCTAGTGCAACGACCAGGACACATACTCACATCTGGCTTCCCACCCACAGACACAACCAATTGTGTCTGTAGGGACACCCGACCAAGCCGGAGGTAACATAGGGATTCGAACCGGTGATCCCTGTGTTAATAGGTGACGGAATAGAATGCTATGCTACCCGGATGCCCCCTGAAATGCAAAATCTCATTGGCTCTCCTGAACACATCACTTAGTATGTTTACTGTACAGCTAGTTCCAGCCATTCAGAGTCAGTTGTGTGTTTTTAGCACACACACTCCCACACAGACACACATGCAAACACATAAATGCAGTCTCACATACACACACACAGACACACACACAGACACAGACACACACACACACACACACACACACACACACACACCTGACTCACCCACATGTTGATTGAGGGGCTGCTGATGATGTTGAGGGTTAATCAGTATTTAGTAGGTCTATCCGGATGCCTCTGGGGCCATCTTATGAAAGGAAATTAAACTTTGCGAGGCCCCTTTCAACAAACACTCAACTGAGGCCCGCATGCATTCCTTAATATGCTCTGCAGCAAGGATGGGAACGGTGGTATCAGGAATAGATCCACAGGGAACACAAGCAGGCAAAAAGGCCGTGGTACTGCGATGCGTTATGGAGGACGTGCCGCTGTGTCAATCCGGCACAATTCTGAAGGTTTCTCTCTAAACACAACGGGGCTGCTGAGGACTTCTAAAGTTTTGAAGTTATTTGATTCAAGATAGCCAAAGAATCTAGATCCCTTATACTTTAGAGGATTGCCCAGCCCTTCTTGATACAGGAGAGAGGTTGAGAAAGAGCAGCGGCCTGTTGAAATAGAGTAATAACTTCTGATTCGGGCCATTTTTTGACTCATCAAGGAGCTGACTGTACATTCAGATGAAAGGGTTTAATTGGAAATGATAACCTGCCGATGGAGGGGATCTGTCAAACTGCGAGCCCGGGCTGTCTGTCTGCCAGTACTGCAACAATATCCACAGGGAGATTGTCAGATAGAATCTGCTGTCAACGCCCTTGAGCTCAGGGTTGCTCCAACACAAGCCCTGCACTTGTCTCAGCTTTAGCCTGCCTACATGTCTCTATGCTTGCTAGCTGTGTGCACGAACACACACTTGAATGTGGGCACACACTACACAAGCAGCGCGTTCATGTGCACACTCACATACAACAAACACAATCAAATGTGTCACGAATTTACAAAATGAGTGCTAAGAGGAGAGATAACTCACCTCTGTTGGCTCCATTTCTAATCTCATGAACTTGTTTTTGTTTTCAACTGTGAGTGTGTTAACAGTTGATGCCACATCGTGGGTGCATGAGTATTGGTGTGTACATGCACAAATGTGTTTATTTTATTTGTGAATGTGTATAGTGTGTACATATGCGTATGTGCATGTGCATGTGTATGTGCATGTGTATGTGTATGTGCAAGTGCATGTGCATGTGTATGCATGTGTATATATACTATGTGTGTATGTGTAGTCTATGTGTATGTCTGTGGTGACCTATGTTTATTACTCTGCATGTGTGCCGGGGGGGAGAGAAGCACTGAGAAACTTTAACATCTGATGTTCTGGGGCCATCAGAGCAGTTCAACACAATCTGGGACATCAAAGCCACTTAAATATTTTTCATTCTTGGGGCAGCAATAAGCAAGAAGATATGACAGACACACAAAGGCCCACAGTTTCCTCTTGGCCCCCGCAGTAGTGTTGACATGAGTAGACATTAAGTTATCACCCCTTTTTAAGTCCAGACGGCTGTCAGACAAGGCCCATCGATGGTGGCGGTGGTGGGAAGGGGAAGGGGTGCAGTGGACTTCTCCTTTGACAGAATATTTACTGCAGAGCATTTTAGAATTAATTGTTTTATTCCATAAGAGATCTGTGACAGATCCTTATTGGGATACGCTGGTTCATTAGAAAACCCAGGTGTGGGTCTTAAGACAACATCTTACTAGTTGTAATGAAAGTCTAATACATCTGTGAAAATGCAAGAGTTCACTATCTATCTATCTATCCATCTATCCGTCTATCCGTCTGTCTGTCTGTCTATCTATCTATCTATCTATCTATCTATCTATCTATCTATCTATCTATCTATCTATCTATCTATCTATCTGTCATTTCACCTATTCATTTATTTGAGAAGTGTAAGGTGCCATTCAGACAGAGGAAAGGGTAACTTCATATGAACAGCACACACAGATCTGACATGACTCCGTCAAAGATGAGCCCCACCCTAAGTTATCCCCACAGAAACTAAACCCGGGAGGTTCCTGCATTTAAAAGGAGAGTCACCCGCCATCAGAGAGCCACCATTTAATTACGACACACAGGAAATTATCCCTAGAATGGGCCCAGTGCTGATAAGAGGTCTGAGCCCCCTGGATGACAGCTCCAGAAACCTGAGAGGACTTATCACCAAAGGGGAGGAGGGGGAGGGGGGGGGCTCATGTCTGGGCGCCGGACAATCTGATTGGACTGTCATCCCCAGGTCATAATTAATATATTTATCAAATTAATAACTGAAAAGAAAATCTCGGCATCATCGGTGCTATCGCAAAGAGAGGCTGCCCCGGCCCAAAAGGCAAACAGTGGCCAAATTCATGGGGCTGCTGCATTCCCCTGTGGCTAATAAGGCTGCTGTCAGTATAATGGGGTGGAGGGGGGGGGGGGGGCAAAGTGAGCTGCCTCTTCTGGAACCTATGACAGACAAATTGCCTCCCCCTGTGGAGAATGAAACAGAATTTAGAGGAAGAAAAGAAAAATATTTCTGCCCGGTGACAACTACAACCATAGGCCTTGTGTCTGAATACTCCCCATTGTATGGGAGGGAATATTTGACATGAATCCAACATTATAACATACGTATTATGTGACTTGTTTTTTTTTTAGTTTTTTTTTTAGATTGAGTTCACCATATTAAGAGCTGGTTATCTGCTTCCGTATGAAGTTTAAATCATTTCATTTATCGACAACTTCTAAATGGGTCGTGTTTGTAATCAAGCTTTAAAGTTCAGTGAAGCCTTGAAAAACTTTTCATGGCCAGTCTGCATGTCGGTAGCTTTGTGACGACAATGCAAACAAATCCTTCTGAGAGTCCACTGTGCTGCCCTAGTTTAATTATTTTATTCAGAATCCCCCTTTCTTATACTCACTGCTCATGCACTGAATAATTAGGTTTCATTTCCAAAGTCATCCGTCCTTTTCTTCATACAGGACATGCAGCTCCAGCTTGCCATTTGGAATATGCAAATAATGTGGGACAAATTGATAATCCTCGTTCAATGCAAAAAAGCACTCTGCACTTCGGCCAAAGATAATATGATGCTGAAATATAGTGAATTCAAGGGGTCATTTAAAGAAAAAAATGTACGGTTGTTTTCATTGCTAAATTCCCTCTTACTGACTCCTGCTGGTCAGGGATGCTGGTCACTATGGTTTCTGAACCATATTGATGAAAGCTGCAAGGTAGGAAATGACTCAACTGACTGTTAAAAACTATATTTTTAAAATATCCACTCAAATTTGCTATGATAGACAGCTGCAGCATCATGTTAGCTTTGGCTGAACCATGGAGGGTTTTTTTGTACTTTGGATTTTTCCCCCATTTCTCCCCGATTGTATCCAGCCAATCACCCCACTTTTCCAAGCCATACCGGTCACTGCGCCACCCCCTCCGCTGATCCGGGGAGGGCTGCAGACTACCACATGCCACCTCCGATACATGTGGAGTCGCCAGCCACTTCTTATCACCGGACAATGAGGAGTTTCACCAGGGGGACATAGCACGTGGGAGGATCACGCTATTCCCCCCAGTTCCCCCTCCCCCCTGAACAGGCACCCTGACCGACCAGAGGAGGTGCTAGTGCAGCAACCAGGACACATACCCACATCCGGCTTCCCATCCAGAGACAAGGCCAATTGTGTCTGTAGGGACACTCGACCAAGCTGGAGGTAACAAGGGGATTCAAAGCAGCCATCCCTGTGTTGGCAGGCAACGGACTTGACCAGTTCGCTACCCGGGCACCCCGTTTTTTGTTTTTTTTGTTTTGTTTTGTTTTTTGTTTTTGTTTTTTTGCACTGAACAAGGATTGTGGATTTGTTCTCCATTGTAAATGTAAATGGCAAGATTGAGCTGTGCATCCAGTACCAAGAAAACAATGCATAACTGTAAAAATGAGACCTACCTATTGCTATAAGACATGCTATCTGTAGCTTATTGTAAACCCCAGGTGATAACACTGGTATCTATGAGTACATAACTTTGATAAATATCATAGTGTAGTTATCAATCATTGCAGTTTGACCCGATGTAAAGCTTGTGTACATCAACTATCTTTACTGTCCATTGGCAGACTCACACACTGGGAAATCATCTGCGTCATCTTTTGGCAATTTTTGCAAAGTGTACAGGCCAGATCTTAGATGTATTAGTCATCTAAGATGTATTAGTCATCTAAGATCTGGCCTGTACACTTTGCAAAAATTGCCAAAACATGACACAGATGATTTCCCAGTATGTGATTCTGCTGATGGACAGTAAAGATAACACCAGCACCAGCAGGTCAATGGAAAACCATAGCTGTACCCACACCTGGGATTACCTTAACATCATCCATCCATTATCCAAGCCGCTTATCCGAATTTGGGTCACGGGATGCTGGCGCCCACCCCAGCAGTCATTGGGCAGCAGGTGGGGAGATACCCTGGACAGGCCGCCAGACCATCACAGGGCCGGCCCGCACGCACGCGCACACACACACACACACACACACACACTCACACACACACACACACACACACACACACACACACACACACACACACACACACACACACACACACACACACACCTAGGGACAATTTAGTATGGCCGATTCACCTGACCTACATGTCTTTGGACTGTGGGAGGAAACCGGAGCACCCAGAGGAAACCCACACAGACATGGGGAGAACATGCAAACTCCACACAGAGGATGACCTGGGATGATCCCCAAGGTTAAACAACCCCGGGATTTGAACCCAGGACCTTCCTGCTGTAAGGCGACTGCACTAACCACTGTGCCGCCCTTGTTAGTTCTTAGTTAGTCATGGTCTTAGTTAGTCTTAGTTGGTCAGGTTACATGTGGATTTCATTCTAGATGAACAAACTACCAGTTATCTTAACATCAACCATCATTATTTCAGATGAAAAGTCAGTCATTTGTCATTAAATATCATCTCACAGCGTTCTTCGATAGGACTGGTCAGCTACTCTGAAAGTTAGTTTAATCAGGGTTTCACATCTGATGTTTATTTGCTTTTCAAGCCCGTCATACACATATCACTCATTGTTTACAAGTGTATTATGAAATACAGGTGTTCCACTTACATGGAATAGGGCCTGTCCCACTTCTCAGAAAAGATAAAGATAGTATTGTGTGCAAAACCAAATGATGTCAGCTGATTGTAAAGCAGCAATCATTTCTAGCAGCACCACAGGCCCGTGTTTCTCTGAATGATGCAGCGCCGAATATTCTGTCTGTTCACTCACAGGATATGGATTGGGAAACAGTTTTGCTGCTTGCTGCATATGCATTACGTCTTAGACCGCTTGTGCTTAACGTTACCATTAGCATTTCCTTCCTACACAATGCTGATGCCCCGTGGGCCAGATATTCAATTTGACCCCCATCCACTGCCATGTATCCCTCTTGGTGCAGGTGGAAAGCCACAGTGGGGATAGTTTTATCGGGCATTCCAAGGGTAGAAAACAGGAAGGAGGGGAAGGTGAATTGTAAGGTAACACAATCAGCCGCCGAAGTAGTCACAGGAGTATCAGTTTCTTTAAGCTGCGCTGAGCGCGGCAGGAGATTAAGATGTGGATTACTGGACATTTACTTCATGTCACACAGAGAGTGGCATTCGGTTCGTTCATCAGGGGGGAAATGTAACTGCACTGATGGTGCAGTTACATTTTCACCCTGTTTCATCCAATTACCATCAGTCCAAACTATAATTACCAATAGTGGGGTATTAACAATTTCTTTATATTCAGACATAGACTTTGGGAGGGGTAACTTCTGGCTGACTTGGCGCCTCTTTCACTCAGTTAACATAGTTTGCACCTTGCACTTCTTCACTGTGGACACATGATAAGGTTTTGATAACGCATTGGTCATGACATTGCATCTGCTTTAGCTGTATGTCTTAACTGAGTTTCATGGCCGAGACGTTTGTGGTGCTAAAACCACTCAAATCTTGACTAAAGATGATTACCAACACAATTTAAGAAACTAATGCATTTGGTTGACTAATTTGAGGTCATCGAGTTCCAGATCAGGTCTGCTCTGACATTGTGAGATATTCTGTTGAGTCCCTATAGGACATCTTGCAGCAGACTTTTAGCATTTCCCTTTAAGACTGGAAACTGATCCTGAGGGACTGGGTTCACCTTTGACTCTTGCACTTGACCCCTTACCTTGGGAATGAGTTGCTGGGATCAGACATGATCAAACTCTGTCATGCATCTCTGCTTGACTAAACTCAGCTTGACCTGGATGACGGGGGAGAGAGAGAGAGAGAGAGAGCGAGAGAGAGAGAGAGCGAAAGAAAGACAGAGAGAGTCTATGAGTTAGATATAATCTTTAATAACTGACTGATGACATACCGCAACCACTCATTCCAACATCGGCACTCGGTCTAATCCAAACAGGTGTGCATCAGATATCTGGCTTCTGGATTTGCATCCACTGAAAATGAATAGCACACCTCACGTGGACCATTTCCAAGAAAAAAACAAACAAAAAACAACTTTTTTTTTAAATCTTATTTGTTCACACCTTGTTTCATTTTAGAATAAATCAGCAGCACAAACATCAGTCAATACTGGCTGTGTGAAAGCAAAACTTGCAGTTTGTCGGATGTCAATCACCATTAGGTCTCTTTCTTTGGTCTTTTGGTCCAGCCTGCTCTTCCCCTGGCCTCCCATTCACTGCCATACTGTGTAAGTGAGCGAGCAACACAGGTGCACACTGGCGCACAGTTACATAGACCTTCCCTTTAGCCTGTGTGCATTGTGTCCGTTTTCTTTAGGGCCATGTTTCATAGGGGCAACAGTATGCATGTTTCCTGCTTTCAAAAAGGCCTTTGAGATCCCCCCCCCCACACACACACACACCCCTAACCACCTACCCTAGCCCTTGTTGCAGAGAAATACACCAGTTTCCTCGAACCTAGGGAAAGGTGGGTGAAGACAGGGAGAGGTGCAGCGGCTAAGGGGAGGGAGGGGAATTGCCCACCCTGACCAAAAGACTTTCTTTCAGATTCTCAGTGTAGGGAGAGAGGCTGGCCGGCTGTCCCAAAGCGTTTCACCTCTCTGAGCACACACAAGACAACTATTCATGTGCCTCGGCCCCACAGCTTCACCAGCCCCCCCCCCCCCCGCATCCCTCCGCTCCTTCCCCTTCAACTCCAGCTGAGGCAATTCAGCTCGGGCCAGAAGCAGGGACCTTTAATCTAGCAGAATGTAGCAGGCACCTGAACTACTTAACCGCTGTGCTTGTTCGAGGGGGTGGGCACCGAGGCTAAGGTAACTGGTGTGTAACAAAGAGCCCCGAACTTTATCCCTGGCCGGGATGAGTACATTTCCTTTCTGTTGTTCCCAACAAAGGCCAGCAGGCACAAATGGTCCACTATCTGTGTCACTGGGAAGTGGAGAGCAATTTGTTTCTATTAAACAGGATGCTCTAACCTCCACCAACCCCCCCCCAACAACTGCCACCACCACCACCACCACCAGCGCCCATATTGATTCTGTTGGCTTTTGTCCTGCAAGTAAAGTGCTGCCAGTCAGTGGGTTTTTATTGGAGATTTGAGATCCCCTTGACCAAGAAGTGATGCTGTTGTACTTACCAGATGACCCCCCCCTAAAAAAAACAACACAAAGACCTGAATGAGGAAATATAGGAAGACTCACTCATATATGTGTGTGCAAAAATGCCCACATTGAGATGGGGTTTACTGTGGATTCAGGGTTAGGTTGTGCTCTTGCACCTGCTGTCGATCTGCTCTTTCCAGTTCATAGTGAGGTCACAGACACGCTCAGCAAGCCAAACCCTATCAAACACACACACATTAACACACACATATATCGTGAACTACCTCCATGTCTCTCTACTGCGCCACATCTGTGGCACTTTGACCTCTCTGATTTATCTTGCTTCATATAGTGGGCAGAAATACTACGCCGGGTCTCTGTATTTCACCCCGCACCGCTTCCAGTACCACACAAGCCCATTTTCCCACCCTGACACAGGGAAGAAGGCTGCTTTCACTAGAGGCTGTTTCTCTGTTTTATTTAAACCCTCCTCCGAGCCAATCCATTCAGCTCCTGCTACAGATATGAAACTTTTTGAGTGTGGCCGTACATCAGGGTAGGTGTCACAAATCAAACCAAGGGAAATCAGGCTGTTATTTCAGCACAGGGTAAATGTATATACTGCTTATGGAACGAAGTGACACCGATATGGCTGCATGGTTATGGGAAAAACATCAATCAGGCAACCTTGCTTTCTCCATTTTATTAAATTTGTTCGTTGAATGCACTTGGATTTTCAATCAGAATTTATTGTAGACATTGGTGCATCCAATTTAGTCCAAGAAAATAAATCTAAAGAAAAAAAAGTGCTGTTATCAAATGGACACTATCACAGACAGACTGGCCACCCGGAATATAAATGGGGAAGTCAACTGCTATATCAGTAGATACATAGGTTAATATGTTACTAACGTTTTGCAAGCTTTGACATTCATAATCCTTTGCTTGTCCTAATTGTCCCCCCCCCTTTTTTTTTTTCTCCCCAATTGTATCCGGCCATTACCCCACTCTTCTGAGCCGTCCCGGTCGCTGCTCCACCAACTCTGCCAATCCGGGGAGGGCTGCAGACCACCACATGCCTCCTCCAATACATGTGGAGTCACCAGCCGCTTCTTTTCACCTGACAGTGAGGAGTTTCACCAGGGGGGATGTAGTGTGTGGGGGGGGGGATCACACTAATCCCCTAGTTCCCCCTCCCCCCGAACAGGCGCCCCGACCGACCAGAGGAGGCACTAGTGCAGCGACCAGGACACATATCCACATCTGGCTTCCCACCCGCAGACACGGCCCGACCAAGCCGGAGGTAACACGGGGATTCGAACTGGAGATCGCTGTGTTTGAAGGCAACGGAATAGACCGCCACGCTACCTGGATGCCCCCCCCCCCTAATTTTGTCGATTTCAAGGGTGAAATCCTCAGACTTTGTGGGGCACCCTTTGGAGGGAGAGCAAGAGAGACAGACAGACAGACAGGACAGACAGAGAGAGAGAGAGAGAGAGAGAGAGAGAGAGAGAGAGCATGCGTGCGTGCGTGCGTGCGTAGCAGTTATCCAGTATGTTGGTTTTAGTGAATCCGGTAAGAGAGACTGATCTCAGGACAACAGTTGTACCTATATGGAGGATGGCTGCTAGTCAAGTTTAACAAACTTTTTTTGACTCGCCCCAGATGAACCCTGAATGAGCTTCAATACAACACACGACATGCTGCCAGCAATATTGTTATACGAGTGTTGCGTGATTAATACGCTGTCTTATAATGGGCCTTGCGGACGCAACGGCATTTGAGCTGCGCGCGCCGCTGGGCTCGGCGCGTGGCAGAGGACAGCGCCAAATAGGCGGAGTTTGCAAAAGTTCAAGCAGAACAAGTTTGTCATTTTGTTGTTGGCTGCAGATTCATCTGCCCCTTAAATGCCTTCTTGGTTGGAAACGTGGTTCCAAGCTATATGGCTTTTCCCCCGAGGTCTCGTTGTAAGCTTAAACTTGTGTTGTACAATTCAGGGAATTGTCTTGATGCATGCTCAATAATCCAGGTAAGAAAATGGTTGAAACAGGTCATCTTGATATAATGTTAATTGACAAGATACATTTTATTACTCAACTAAGTGACATCTTCGGTCTAAGCTGACTGCAGGTATCCCCACCCTTATAAACAATACAGTGCAAACTAATTCAGGGAATTCTGTCCCACACAATATCTTTTTGAGCAATGTCTTTATTGATTTTTCATTATACAAACTACAGCATTATTATGCAAAACATTACACTGCAAGTTTTAACATTAACAAACACAACACCCCCCCCCCACACGCACACACAAACAAACACATGCGCCTACTCAATACTTTCTCTTAACAATCTCCCTTGCGAAAGTCAGTACAAAGCATATGACAATATCAGTCATACAATTCTATGGCACCTCTAACAAACTAAGGATTTTCATAAACAAAACGTTGCACCATTGCAACAAAATTTCAAAACCTGCCACCATCCCCTCCTGGGATTTACCACGACTTTGATTCTTTAAGTTAGCTGTCATGAGTTTTCCTCTCCTTTATCACCACATTTTATAGAATCATTCAATGATTTCTCGATTCCCTCATAAACACCCAAATTGTTTTCCAAGGTATATGTTATTTTCATTATTGTCATACATAGCACCATATTTTTTGATCCAACATGCCACGGTTTTCTTCCAGATAAAAGCTATCATTTGTTTTGCCTGCAATATAGCAAAATCAATAAATGTATTGATTTATATTTGGGCATATTTGGGAATATTTATATTTTCATAAATATAAATACTAATTATTATAATAAATTATAATATAAATATTATATTTGGGAATATTTGGGCGGCATGGTGGCACAGTGGTTAGCGCGGTCGCCTCACAGCAAGAAGGTCCTGGGTTCAAGCCCCGGGGTAGTCCAACCTTGGGGGTCGTCCCGGGTCGTCCTCTGTGTGGAGTTTGCATGTTCTCCCCGTGTCTGCGTGGGTGTCCTCCGGGTGCTCCGGTTTCCTCCCACAGTCCAAAGACATGTAGGTCAGGTGACTCGGCCGTACTAAATTGTCCCTAGGTATGTGTGTGTGTGTGTGTGTGTGTGTGTGTGTGTGTGTGTGTGTGTGTGTGTGTGTGTGTGTGTGTGTGTGTGTGTGGGGGGCCCTGTGATGGACTGGCGGCCTGTCCAGGGTGTCACCCCGCCTGCCACCCAGTGACTGCTGGGATAGGCTTCAGCATCCCCGCGACCCTGAGAGCAGGATAAGCGGTTTGGATGATGGATGGATAGTTTTCAAATTGAGACATATGTTGGATACAAGTGTAGCAATATAGTGGAGTATTCATGGGAAAAAAATGATCATGATTTTATTGATCACCTCCTTCCAGAATTCCTTGATTTTGTCACATTCCCAAATACAATGTATGAATGCTCCTTGAGCGTCGTTACATTTAAAACAAGGTGTCAGGTATATTACTGTTACATTTATTCAATTTGACGGGGGTTCCACAAGTCCACATCAACCAGTTGCATTGAAGTGACTTTAAAGCAGTGCTAGCTGTTTGTATTTGAGCCTCCTCACAGGCTATGTTCCAATTATTATTTGAAATGTCCCCTTTTAAATCTGCCATATATGGATCAAGCTTGGATACTGAGGTCTCATTAGAGCCAGACGCCAGCCAATTGTATATTAATGAAATCAAACCATTACTATTGCACTTGCTGATCATCATGTCTTCTAAGAATGAATGGCTAGTATTGCATAGAAGAGATACAACTCATAGAGAGATTGACACACACAGTATTAGTTTCCATTCATCCATCCAACCATTATCAAAACCGCTTATCCTGCTCTCAGGATCAATATTAACTTTTCCTCCATTTTGCCTTCTGTGCCTGAGTGGCTGCCTCGTTACTATTGGCCGCCCGGGTATTCGTCACAGAGCAAAGCGCGGGCGCAGCGCGGGTGCAGCGCTGCGCAGCGCGCCGTCGGAACGAACAGAACTAGGGGTATTCAGAGCGCAGTGGAGCCGCTTTACCTCTATTCTACTGGTTATTCCCTGGTCCCGGTTTATCACAAAGGGGGACGGGGCTTTTGCTGTTAGAGCCCCATACTATGGACCTCTCTTTCTGCTGAACTAAGACGAACCAAGTCTCTAGCTTCTTTTAAATCTCGTCTTAAAACGTTTCTTTTTATGAAAGCTTTTGCGAATGTTTGGTATTTGTTTATACTGCTTTTATTTTTACGCCTACTTATTTGTTCTTACTCTTATTTTTGCCTTGTCTGGTTTTATTTCTTTGTAAAGCACTTTGTAACATTGTTTTAGAAAAGTGCTATATAAGTTATTATTATTATTGTTTTACTGGAAGGTGTGCACGTGCACACACACACACACACACACACACACGCGCGCGGAGTATCTGGCTATCTGCTTCTTTTGTGGTTATAATAATAATAATAATAACAATAAACTTTATTTATATCGCTAGGCTCCTGCTCGCGCGGGAATTGACGCTTCACGGCGCTTCCGCGTGCAGTGTGACCTGACTCAACGTCGCCTCCACCCAACCGAGTGTACAGAAAATCGAAAACTGACAGTGCAGAGCTGAAACCTGTATCGATGGATGACAGTTTTTTTTTGGGAGGGGGGGGGTCAAATCTCCCTCTTTTTTACATTGGGGGGGGAGTGTCCCCCGGTCCCCCGTGGCAATTACTCACTTGGTCATTTTTCCTTCTTACTTTCAATTCTTTTTTCTTTGTTTCCATTCCTTTCCTTTCCTGTGCTCCCCCCTCCCCTCCCCTCTCATCTCCTTTCCTCTCCCCTTTAATGTAGTTAATTAGGAAGTGGACACATATGGTTCAATTCATTTAGCTAATGAGCACCTTCAAATGGCTGACAGAAGACACTATCCCTCCTCTGTTTCCCTTCATCCCTTTCTCCCCATTTGCCTCCCTCCCTCCCTTTCCCCTCCTCTTCTTCTGCCCCCCCTCCCTTCCTTGCTATTGATGCCCTGGGACCCCATCTGGGCCCTTTGGAGGCGTGAAATGCACAGTAATTATTAGTAATCATCACACACCATCAGAAAGGGATCCTAGTGCTGTAATTACATGATAAATGTCTGCCTAACACATGCCCTCTATTTAGCAGCCCCTTGGAGACCAGGGATAATAGACAGCTAACAGGGATCCGTGGAATGGGCCTTTCAGAGCTGGTTGGGGCTCATTGTCTACGCGCCAATACACCCCCCTCCCCCCCTATTTGGAAACAACACAGACCCAAATCAATCCCCAGCGCTGTCCCTACCCATCAGCCCCCGCCAACACCGGCAGCCTGGTGACCCCTCCCTGCGTGCACGTGCCCCTCGTCAACACTAAGTAGATGGCGATGTCAGTCATTGTGGCTACACTGTGATGCTAATGGCTGCCAAACAGTTACCTAGGAGACAGAGTTGTGTTTCATCATTTATCAATTAATAGCGACTTGGTTTAATGTGGTTTTCTTTGACCCCCCCGCCCCCACCCCCAATGAAATGTTATAATAATTGTTATTATTAGCATTTGTGGTTGAATGGTTACTATCATTCTTTTCATGATAGCATGATAGTGCCCTTCATTTGTTATACTGACCCAGGCAGAATGTTTTACAAGCTAACATTCAAATTTAGGAAAGGTGACGGAGGACAAATGTGTGTCACGTTTTGCCTCCATACACTGACAACATGCCCGGGGTTGCACAAATACTACTACACCTTCACCATCCGCTCCAGCCATTCAAAAATAGTCTCATAACATTAAAACCTAGTTAATGAAAGTATTAGCAAGGCTGATCTTGTTGGTCTGCTTTATCCTTTAAATGTAGTTTTCCCTTTACAAGGTGAAACTCTTACACGTAAAAAGGCCTCATTTTACCTCATAATGTCATGGCAGTCACTGGATTCCTCCTCTCACAAAGATCATCTCTACTGTTATGGATTACTGTTAAGTATGATAATGCATTGGATAGTTAAAATGCATGCGAGTAATGTTTACCTTTGAGATATATTGGAAAACATTAGCATGTGGTGATGTTCACCTGAAACAACAGTAGTGCATGTTGGAGCACAACACACTTGGTGCCATTTATGTTTTTTATACCGTGTAATACATTAAGCATGGTTCAAATAGTAACTTTGTACATATAAGATGCAAAATGAAAAAAAAACAAAGAAAGAAAGACAGACACACAAGTGCTACATATGCAAAATAACTTGTTTGGGTGTAAAAAGCAAGTAGTTAAGAGGAATTAGAGAGAGACGGGAGGTCAGTGTGGACCGTAGAGAAAAACGATTGCTCTGTTGCTCTGCTATTTTCAATGCAAATGAGGACAAGGTGAGCAAACAAGAGATGTGCACAGCAATTGACCACAGCATAACGCAGCTTATATGTCAATTTCAACAAACAGCCTTTTGCTGCCATGGTCACGTTGACGGAGGCTGTGATGATTTGAATCAAGATGTTCAACTATCAGATATGCATGCAAAGGCGTATGTTTTTATTGAAATGCATACTCGGAAATGAGGAATCGTATTTGTAACAAACAAGGAGAATTTGCCTGAGATTTGCCTAGCAGGCACAATACAACGGCAAAGTTCAGTGGAAATATTGTACGTATTACCAAGAGCAGGCCAGGAGAGCGTTGTCCGTTAAACAAATTTATATTTCATCACAGCGTGTCAAAATATTAACAGCTACGTATTTTTCACAATTTGGCATACCCATTGTTTATTCCATGGTCTGGTCCTAGTCATTAATGAATGCATAATGTAACTGATTTACTGGAAGGAGGTTGACAGTTTGTAATGCGGGAAGCCCAATTCACCTGTTCACCTCATGTGACAGTTGAACAATTTTGCTATAGCAAACAAATATAATTCAACAGCGAAAAGAAGAAGGGAAAACAAAGTGACGTGAGTTTAAAACTGGCACAGTAATTCATTTTATCAATGGACCCCCCATGGCTTTAGTTAACCGAGATTTTGACAATACTTCAATTTACCTCCAGATGGCAACAGTTGTCCTTTTTCTTTTTGACAGGAAGTCTTCAGACCTGACACATCTGAATGATATGATGCAGGCTATTATTCGTCTGTTCCTGATCAAATCATTACCCATTTAAAGAAAGCTTGTATACTATTAAAGCAGCACAGAACTCTTTATGCTGTATTCATTTTATCTATCGCCATCATCCATCCATCCATCAATCTGTTATCCAAAACGCTTATCCTGCTCTCAGGATCATGGGGGTGCTGGAGCCTATCCCAGCAGTCATTGGGCGGCAGGCGGGGAGAGACACCCTAGACAGGTCGCCCGGGCATCACAGGGCATCATATCATTAATTGGTAGTCTTTTTTAGTGCCGGGGTTGACACCTGACACCTCCATTGCATCCTATACACACACACACACACACACACACACACACACACACACACACACACACACACACACACACACACACACCGTACTCCATGACTATCCTCTAAATGCTCAAAACCATAAGTAGCTTCACACTGAGTAAAAAGCACAGTGATGTCAAAGCGAACGAGTCTGACAAGAACAGACGTATCAACTATCCCCTAATTGATACAGCTAGCCAGTTAGACGGCCATTTAATGAGTGGAGAATAGTCCTCGGCCATGTTATGACTGACAGGAGCCAAGCATTCCTTCTTGTACAGGCTGCCAAGGGACTGCAATGGATGAGGATGATGCTTCTCATTATTGGAGGAGGAATGCATGGCAATTGTTTGGCTCTGTGTAGCGAAGCCTCTCCCATACAGGGCCACGCTTCAGCCTCCACCAGCCCCTTCAGCGTAAGACACTGGAGTGTCACAGAGTCACAGATAATTGAGACTTGATCAAAAAGATGCGGCATTCCAGCGTGCCTGGCCAGAGCAACCGAAAAGGAGAGGGTGTCTGAAAGACAGCAAGAGTGAGAGGAAGGTGAAGAAATGAAGTGAGAAAGACAGCGACAGAGATAGCAAACGGAGGAATAGAAAGACGGGTGGAGTTGGGTAGAAGGCTTTGGGCCTTGCATGCTGCTCCACTCACTGCATAGTATTGATACCATTAGCAAGCTCACAAAGCATACTTCTACTCTAACGGCAAGAGAAAAGGGCATATTTAAGGTCTGACTGTCGAGACATTGCAAGAAAGAGCCTGTCAGAATGGGCTGAGCAGCAAGATGGGCAATGAATAAATAGTGGTGGAGGTTGAATATAAACTTCATGCGCATCAATTACCAAAATATTTATATTACACAAATTGTGACACTTTATGGAATGAACATGTACTTTTATTGTGATGGTCAATAAAGTGAATTGTTTTTTATCCACACAGGGAATGCATTTTCCTTTTTATCTTGTTGCACTCACATTCTGTTGCGTCAAATTAAAAAGAAAGTAGCATAACTTTTGCAGTCAAAGAAATAAATAACAGCCACATTTCACCCCATGCACTTAATCAAACCACGGGTGCAGACACTTCACATTCATTTCGCACATTTGCCACAAGCATTATTGTTATTTATCTTAATGCAAGGGAACTGCCAGCTCTTTAACTGACCCATAATTTGCCTCTAATAAATGCTGTGGGCAGGGTGATTATGGCTTTTCATTACAACCCGCAGCCTTTGCTAATGCTATCCCGGCTAAAGGGCCCTTTCTCTGATTGTCTGCCATTACAAATATAGTATGTTCAACATATAGCAGGGCCACTCACACACACACACACACACCCACACACACACACCTTTGTTAACTGCTGATGGTGATTGAACAATTAAACTTTAGTAACTCAATTACCTCTCCACTGCCACACAGCTATGAGGCGCTAAGTCTGGAATTATGTTAGGCAGTGTTGCTGGAGAGCGAAGGGCCTGAACGAGATGATGTACGAGTCTGTGTCTTTCACCAGATTGCAGGAGAGGTAAACATGGCATGAATCAAGCAAGAGGAGCGCTAATGACATAAGCTCACCCAATGAAAACAGCTAGTTTAGGTTCAGTGACAGTCGTCTTCTACAATGATGATAATGATTTAGCCATATGTATTATTTTTCCCATGTCGTTAATAGCTGACCAGTGAGCTAAGTGATAGTGGGCTGTTTGTTTTTTTTGTGAGGGGGAGGATGCCGTGTTAGCCCAACTAGACCTTACAGGCCCTGCCTTGCCTTAGTCCTCAACATAGAGGAGCCAATGCAGCAGATGTTGGAGAGTAAACCAAAACATCCACCCACGTCCATTCATTTGCCCCAGGATGAAAATAGACTTTGAGAGCTACTCATTTAGCGGCATTAACACTGTGAAGGTTTATAATTATCAAATAAATCCTTTCCCACATGAATAAATTCATCTGCGTGCCATAATTCCTCACTACGCAGGGCCGCCCTGGTGGTGAATGGGTCTTTTGTGCAACACAGCAGGAAGGCTTTTGTGAAATTACACCACTGCATAATGATGCTAATCAAAAATTAGCATTTCAAGACAGAAGTGATAGTGTGTGTGCGTGTATGTGTGTGTGTGTGTGTGTGTTTGAAAGAGAGAATTTCAGCAATCTAATTTAATTCTTATTAACCGTTCTCTTAATTTCAAAGTAGAAGGGACAGGGACAATTAGTCACGTCAGTGTTACATGTTTCCTCAACAGGCAACATTCTTGCAGTTGTAAAATATGAGTGCCAGTTATTTGGCGACACCGTCGTGTAATTACAGGTGAAAATGTCACCGGGGTAACATTGAAACACCCTCTTTGTTCGGTTCTTTGGAAACTACAAGAAGACATGATCCTCAGGCGGCAAACGGAACAGGGTAAACATTGCTTTCTATTTACTGTCCGTCTGCCACAGCCGGGAGAGGATGATTTCTAAAATGTCAAGAAAAGTTACCCACAAGAAGCAAGCTCATCGCCTCGGTGTGCGTGCACTCCCATCCTCTCCCTCCATCTGTCAGTGTCGCGCTCCTTTTTCTCTGTTCTCTGCAAAACTGGTGCATCCTGCACAGAGACATCCACATGCCCGTGCACACATACCTGTGTGAGCACACACACACACACACACACACACACACACACACTCTCTCTCTCTCTCTCTCTCTCATAAAAACTCACAGAAGCAAAACAAAACGTTGTATTATGCAACTTAAAAGTAAAAGATGGTGCAAGATGCTGATATTAGATTCAAATGTCCATGGCTGAGAGTAGCAGGTGTGTGTTTCATTACCGGGCAAATAAAGCTGGACTCCAGCGTGGGCTTCTTCATGCAGGGGGGCTCGACCCACTGATGAAAGCAGACAAAGAGACCAATCTAGAGACAAGGCCCACCGTGATTCCATTTAGCGCAGGGCTGAAACCTCTGCCAATTCCAACCTGTTTGTTTGATGTGACAATTAACGAGGGGGATGCTTGGTCATTAATCTCAATATGGTTTCTCCCCACTCCCTGTTGAGACGTCCATCTGGGTAGCATCCACTTGATGACATTTTTCGGTAGAAAAGCAACACATAGCTTCTATTTGGCCCGAACCAGAGAGGGATGGGCACCATCGCCCATTTCCTTGGTTTATATGGTAGATACATGTATGTGTTCTGTGTGTTTGTGTGTGCACCTCTGATAGCGTACAGTCTTAAACTCAATTGGCGCTGGATTGTTAATGAGTCTCTGCAAAAGGATGTGAGCAAACCAGTCAGGCCGCATGAATGGAGACACGAATGACGTTTGAAATTCGATGTGGGCTCGAACCTGCCGACGAGCTTTCCTGGATAATGCTTTTATGTGCTTAAAAAAATGAGCATGTTTACTGTATATGAAGCTACACAGAAGTCATTTGCATAAATAAGACACCTGTGAACTTACATCACAACATGTAAATGATAAACAATCTAGTTTGACATCAGACAAAGAGCACAAAGATAGGCATCAAGTGCAATAGAATCATTTTACTAGCTTTTCTCAGGAAGGCTATTGATGCTATCATGAAACCATTTGCTGTTTACCAATCTGCTGCTTTGCATAAGCTGAAAAATAAGCAAAGCATAATTATGTAAAACATCACACACAAACAAGGAAAGTGTCCACTTTTTTTAACATCCCCATGTGTTCTTGTATCTTGTTTTTAATGCTGTTGGCTGTTTTTTTGTTTTTGTTTTTTACTTTAACAGCACTTTTGTCAATATCAGTTGTCCATAGACAAGCCTCATGAATAAACGTTGACTTGATTTGACTGTATTGCCACTTTTCATTTGTTGTTGGATGCTTTGTTGTTGGTTGTTTTTTGATTGACACTCCTTGTACCCAGTATTTACCCAGTAATCTCATGTATAACTTTACTTTTGATAAGTCAAATATTTTACTCAGCACGCTGTGGATACATGTTGTGATGCTGGGATGTTTAGTGGTTTTATTGGTGCAGTTGCAACTCTCGAGCATGACGTGTCTTCCTGGTGTGAATAAAGACATAAGAGGTGAGGAGTTAACTGCTTATATGCACGGTTATCTTCTGAAAATGCTGCTGTTATTTTTATTTTTATTTTTTTTAGTTTCCATGCACTACTATGGACAATGTACTGTGTGTACAACTGAATGGGGGGGGGGAAGGATAGAGAATGAAAGCTAGGAGAGAAAGAAATACGTGCACCTAAAAGTGTGGCATTAACTGTGCACTAGGTGGCGCCCCATCTCTTCACCAAGTCCGAGGCGCATGCGAGTCCTGTTGTGACACTGGATTTGACATGATATGCACAGGGATTGGAAGGGGAAGCTTTATTCACAAGTCACAGAGCTGTAGATTATGAACACTGATGGGTCTGAAAAGAATTGGCGTGCGTGTCACTCTGTTGATTTGTTTTGTGAAAGTTGTAAGACAAAGCGCCAACATCAGGACAGATTAGTCTTGGAAAAACAAGAAACAAACTGTTCAGCGCTCTTTACACCTGTTTAAAGCCCACGCGGCTCGGAAGAACACGCACAAGCACATGAGAACGTTTGCTCACACTGTCACACTCGTGAAACAGCCACAAATACAGAGGTGCACAAATTATTGCACTCATAAAAAACACATACATACATACAGACAAAACACGCACGTAGACACAAACGCACAAACAGGCAAACACACATGGACATGCACCAGCAAACATAGAAACACAAACGTGCACAGGCACACACATGCACACATTCAGTAGGTACATGCCACACTCCCATACTCCCCTTCTCTCCCCGAGCCCCCACCCTCTCTCTCAATAACTCATAATAATGTGATCTGAGGAGAGAAAACTAATGCTGGTTGATTAAAAGGGATTCAGGTGATGAAGGCTCCAGTCTTGCTGCTAAGGGCCTCTAGTTTCAGCCCAGCCCAGGGCAGCAGCTGGAAGCGTAATTACATGGGCTGATTTATACGTCATTAAGGCCTCCATATAACTCACCCCTTCTGAAAAGAGCAGTTAAGCTACTTATACTTTTCACCAAACAGCAGCAATTCTGTATAAAATGAATGTATGCTGCTCCTCTGAGAGCATATGGTATATTTCTCACCTATTAATAATTCAAGTTGAATGAGCAAAAATTAGTTGGCCCGGTTACCGCTGCGTTTGTCCTGCATTAATTTCACAGACGTTTTGTAAATGGGGCTATTAAGCTAAAAACAAAGCACAATGAGTGACCACGGTTTGCCATGCTTAGGAAAAGAGAGGGGCCTCATTCATACACCTGTCATTTTCAAACAGGGCTCTATTATGGCTTGCAGAGAAAAGATATCGCACCTTCCGTTGTAGCTTTAGGCTGCGATAGCCAAGAAACTGTGACCCACTAAGAAAAACCATCTGAATCTTGAAATACAGATATTTGACTTTTGCGTCGATTTAAATGAAACCACTGTTTCTACTAAACTGCTATTTACGAGGCTCGTGTGGATTTTTTTTCTTCTTCACCGCCACTAATTATACCTAATGCAAGCAGTGTTAGACTGCACGAGTGAACAGGTGTGCTTATGGACATGTCAGAGAGTAGACATTTTAACAATGTAGTAGATATGAACAGCTTTTCATAGGCACACACATGCATGCCCCCCCCACCCATACACACAAATACACATGCATGCGTTCAAACTTGAGTTTATGGACACATAGGTTTACATGAGTGTCTCACACATAACACACACTAACTCATGCAGACACAGGTGCACACAGACACACACACACACGCACGCACAGATACAAACACACATTCAGATGCACAGGGATGCACACACACAGAAGCAAACCCACACAAACACAAACTCAAACATGCTTATACTCGTACACATATATAATTTCATATAGATGTGGATGCACATGTGAGTGCACATAAACACACACACACACACACACACACACACACACACACACACACACACACACACACACACACATATACATTGAACATACCAGGAGCAGCACAATGGGGTTGGCCACATTGTTGCTTTAACCTTGTGCGCCAGTTATCCCTCTCAGAGCTCCAAGCCTT
Source organism: Lampris incognitus (assembly GCF_029633865.1). Lineage (NCBI taxonomy): Eukaryota > Metazoa > Chordata > Actinopteri > Lampriformes > Lampridae > Lampris > Lampris incognitus. The sequence continues at coordinate 24,172,753 of NC_079223.1, read as the reverse complement.
GGCAGCAAACTCTATTGGCTTTTTGTCACAAAGCCCTGGCTTGTACAGTGGGGGTGGAGGATGTGTGTGTGTGTGTGGGGGGGGGGGGGTGCTAGAATAAAAAAAAAGTGAGGAAATAATCCTTGCTTTTGTGTTGTTCTATCTGAAGTGGCGAATGTGTGCCTCAAGAGGAAAGGGGAGGCCTGCAGAAGGCATACGGAGGCCCTATGGTATCAGGGTTATTGGGCCCGGCAGGTCATTAGGCTCTGGAGAGGAGGCACACGACATAGGCCCCCTTCCCCCAAGCTGTGCTGTTCCCAACGGCCACTGCACTCCTCACTGGGGGTTAAAGTTGAGTAAATGACCTGACCTCCACAATGCCCCTTTAGCCCTCTGCTAGATGCTTGTAGTCCGGTGCATGTGTGGCTGATCGATGGAGCGAGGGATGAAAGGATGCTTTGGACTTTCTTTGTAATTTCCAGGAGAATGCCGGGTGTTAGGGTGAAAGAAAGGGGGGGGGGATGAACGAGAGTACACATTTCTTTTTGTTATCCACTAGACCCACTTGGTGACCTGGATGGTTGGGGTCAGGGGTGGCTCCTGTCCCTTCAGTTTGAGGCGGGAGAAGTCAGAGCAATTTTTGGCCAGATCAGCCGACGTGCAGTTCAGCCACATGGGCGGCGACCAAAGCTGGAATCAGTAACTCAACGCTGGTATGTGCAGATGGAGGTGTTTGTGTCATTATGATATTTTACATGATGAATTCTGTCTCTAATGGAACCATTAGCGTGCAGGAAGAAACCAGTCATAGAGAGGTCATATCTCAAATGGTTCGACGTCATAAATAAACGGCCAGTGACAAATGAGGATCTGTAAGCTTCGTATTAGCTGATACATTTATAAACTCTTCTCTCTCTTTCTCCCTCGCTCTCCCTCTTCCCTCTGTCTCTCCCTCCACCGCTTTGAATGTCACCACTCTACGTGAGGATTTAATGTTGCTTTTAACCCTCACCGCCTCATAATTACCTTGACATTTACCCTGCATTCAATCAACTTCTTAACAGGGGATTTATTGCAATGACTTTTTTGTAATACAGCAGGCAGCAGTAATTATGCAGGTTATTAAGAGTCCTCACATTAGCTCAGTTTTCTATCGATAATATTCTGAATACTCTGTTTTCCTGTGGAAAAGAGCGCAATGCCGGCCACCCTAAGACAGACTGAGGCAGGAAAGGACAGAAATACTATTAGATGAAATATCAGATGAGTTTGGTAGGGGGGATGGGGGGGGTGAGGAGTGGAGCAGGGTAGCACTGCCTCTCCCTCCTTTATTGCTCAGGTTATTATCACAACTGCTGGGGAATTGTTGAGACGGGGGAGATAGGAGTGGCAACGATCCATCCGGGACCCGTTCATCACTGCACGCCGCAGCCCCCCGAATAGAAATTACATCTGCATCTGAATTAGTGACATTATTCGCCAATTTGGCTCAGAGTGAACATTGTTCCATTGAAGATGGAATTAAATTAGAAAATGAGTGAGTCTTTAATTTTCAGATTATAAATCAGGGGATATAATTCAACTCCCCGTACCTTAAGGGCAATCACATTATCCTAAGTGACATTTTATCCTCGGCCCCGGCGAGTGATCTTGTCACGGCGCACAGCCACACACCACTCATGCTTCCTGGGGAAGCAGGAAATACATCTTCACTACCAGAATTAGATGTAAAATATGAGTGTGTCCTCCTGCGTAAAAGCTTATTTTACATGGTATTTCATGGTCCTAACTAATTATTGAAGGGAATTACATCGTTTGGGTGATATTGTGTTCCCTTTCCTTAAGTGCTACGAGTGACAAAAACTGTAGATGGTGTTGGTTAAGGATCAGGTGAGCAGATTGAAATATCTGATATTCTTTGTTTGTGAAAGCTCCTGAGTGAAATTGTGGCTGGACAGTGAGAGATCACTGGATGTGGACATTGGGATCGGTGAGACCATTTAGAGGGGTGACCTAACTATTAGAGATATGAAACCAGCTAACCCAAGGACGCCAGTGGCCATGCAGTGTCTTCGTCCACATCTGTGTCTAAATTTGTGTCTTCGTTTGATGGCTGGGAGAGCTGGTGCTGGATCGGCTGGGAAAGCTTGGTCTGCTCTGTCCTGTGGGCCCAGGGACCACAGCCCTGCCCGGAGTTGCGCCCGAGGAGGTAACACTGAGGGCGGTCTGACAGGACACGGAAGCGAGGCAGGCTAAGCTAAATGCTAGCCCATGCAGACCAGTAGTTCCGATAACACCGAGGGCGGTCTGGTGGTGGCCTCGCCTGGCATTGATTGTGGTGTGTTTAGTGTCATCGTGTGGAGTGCGGAGAGGTGTGTCAAGGGTGTCTGGCTGGGTGAGCTGGCGTTGGATTGGCTGAAGGAGCCTGGTCTGTTGTGTCCGGTGGGCCCAAGGACCACGGCCCTGCCCAGAGCTGCACCCGAAGAGGAAACACCGAGGACGGTCTGACAGGATGCAGAAGCATGGCAGGCTAAGCTAACTGCTAGCTCATGCAGACTGGCAGTTCTGACAGTCATCCTGGCTGATGTTCATTCTATTGGACAGTGATTTTTTTTGGTTTAATTTGGATATATGTGTTAGTTTGGATATATATGTTAGTTTGAATATGTGTTAGTTTGGATATACGTATGTGTTCTTGTACTTTTTGGATATGTGTTTTTGTCTTTGTGTTGCACTGCTGTGGGCTGGGGAAATGATATTAAATTTAATTTCATGTATTTTCACATTTCATGTGAAATGAAATGACAAATAGAGTGTTCCTGATTCCATAGCATTACCCTTTTGACCGAATTCCTACAATTTCAACTACAATTTTGCTTCTTCATAACAGTTTTGCAGCACTACGGTGAAAATACTGCTTGATTGCAATAAGCAACATAGCAGCTTAACTTGCACGTAAAACCGGTTGAATTTGTAAAAAATGGGCCGACCTTTTACTGCCAGCCTTTGCAGCTGAAGACCAAAAACTCTTGGCCTGTTCATTTCATTCTGGCCAATGCCCAGACCTCATTAAAAATGAATGCACTCCTTAAACCCTTACACTAGGCCTTTTCCATTAGGGAGAGAGATATGAGGGTGATAAACATTATTTGTGATCGGATATGAATCGTGCGAGGATTGGCTGCAATATTGGAAGGCACATTTAAAAGTGATTGTGCTTGAATTCCCCCATGCAGTTTCATATCATATCACAGCTCCTATAGTTTTGAGTCCTATTCATTTTGTCCATTGTTGTGTGTTATATTGAAAGCCCTATCAAACTAATCTAGACCAACCAATTTGGATTTTTGTTATTCTGTCCCACTTGGTTGATTTTAAGCTGATCAGGATATTTGCCTGGCATAGTCTTGGCCATTCTGAATGGCCTTATCTTGCATTTAATTACCATACTTTCTTTGTTGAAGCAAAATTCATCTATTTTGGTGGGGTTGGGGGTGGGGGTTTGCTGGTGGTGTTTCTGTGATGTGTGTTTCTTCCTGTGCTCGTGTGTGTGCGTGTGTCTGCGCTCATGCATGTGTGTGTGTGTGTGTGTGTGTGTGTGTGTGTGTGGATGTGGACGTGTAATGATAGAGAAAGTGAGTGTCTTCAGTGGTGTCAAAGTCTTTTTGATATACAGGCATGTTTTCACGGAAACAATGCTTTGGTGGTTTCTGCATAAAAAGCAATAAAGCCTGACCGGCTACTAGATTCATCCCTGAGCATCCCACAGACAAGCTCCCAGACATTTAATATTCCATTGAGTGAATGATTTTACAGGACATACATAACGTCATCGTCAATGCTACCCTTTGGAACTAAAGCCCATCTCAATCGGAAATGATGGCATGTTAAAAATTATACATGACAGAGTGCATTATAAGCCTCTGTATAAAACTACATCTTACATTACTTATATATGCTGTAAATTGTATGTTTTTGTGTGTTTGCATGTGTAATTGTCACACATGTGCGTGTGTGTGTGTGTTTGCATGCACGTAAAAGCCTTCAGTAAATAAAACTGGCTGAAATGCCTTCCTTTTATGGAAGGCATTTCAGCAGCATGCCAGCATGTGTGAAACCGCAATACAAATAAATGGTCGTCACCGTGACATATTCTACCATATTCTCCACACTAGTGGCGGTTTGAGCCATATTGGCCTGACTGTTTGACCCCGGCATGGCAGTCAATGTCCCTACCTTACTTTCCTCCTGGCGCACTGATAGTTGGAACGGGATGATAATGGCCACCCTCGGACACTCTCTGCCACGGGGCACAGATGTGATGGGCTGCAGCTCCAGAGCGTATTAATATTAATACGAATAAAAGCCGTCCGGCTGGCACACGATGATCAGCTGGAGACACACACACACACACGCACGCACGCACACACACACACACACACACACACACATTCTTATAAACACATGCGTGTGGCCATACACACATGGGCATACAAAAACGGGCATACACACACATTTGTGTACCCACTCATACAAAGACAGGTAAAAGCCCTATTATGGATGGAACTGAACATCATTTGTGGATGGACCCATTCCCGAGGTCAGTTTGAAACATTTGCCAGCAGGAAACCTACACAGAGCGACAGTTGTTCACAACGTTTGGGGAAAATACAAATTATGTAAATGATTCTCTTTTTTGTAATGCAGCAACGCATACAACTGGCGACAATGTGCTAATGGTCATAATATCAGCCCATGCTAATGTTTGTGTTTGTGTGTGTGTGTGTGTGCATGCACGTGTGTGTGTGCATGCATGCATGCATGTGCGTGCGTAATGTCTGCATGCAAGTGAAACTGCATGACATTTTAGCTTCAGCCAAAGCCGTTTATTTGCTTGAACATATCGCTGTGGGAACATGGGGGGAAATCAAAAAGCAGGTGAGTAGGAAAAACTTTCTCTCACTTTGTGTGTTTTGGTTTTAATTTACAAAAAGCGATTTGTTAAACGTCCATCAACACAGTGAAGAAACAGAGTGGGCCCACGTTCAGAGCCAGTGGCACATCTATATGTATGCACTAGGAAAGGCAAACAAGGTGAAGGCACACAATGTCACCCCTGTCTCTGCAACAACAGTAGGCAGTATTAACAACCAATTCTATTTGCATATTCATAAACTGGCGCATGGTTTTATCAACAGCATCTCCAAACACTGTGAATTAATGGAGTGCACAGAAGACAGTTCAGATGGCATAAAGGGAAAGCAGTGTTTGAACTCAAAGTGTCTGTTTGTGTAGTGGCCATGACGTTCAAATGCAAGGGCAACAAGGAAATAAAAGCGAAATGATTTTAGATTACGGTTACTGAGGGGTGTCTGTGCTGCCGAAATGAATAGTGAACTGAAATCCAGATATCAATTTCAATAAGTAGATTGAGGCACGAGGTTGTTGTCTTCCCCTCCATTTCAGACACAGGAGATGTGGCCGCTGAAAAGGAAAATGAAACTGCAAATGATATGGCATTCTAGATGGTGTGTGTCAGGACTGGGGTGAAGGGCTCCAGCATGTGATGTTAATCATATGTAACTGAATTGTGTGCATGGATGAATCCTGTGATCTGTACTCAACACAGGGGGGTGGTCCCTTGCATATTTTGCCTTATGCTATTGTATAACCAAATCTCTCTACAATAGAGATTAGCAGAATCACAGCTTGTAACAGGTATAGTGCAATATAAAGGTCTATTGTGCCAATAGACCTTCTCTAGTCAAAGGAGATGTCTGATGTGTCTAAGGCTTAGAAACTGACCCAAGCCTGCACATTTTTTGCACCAAACTGTCCCTTTTTAAATTCAATACGATCAACATTGGGTGGAGAGAATGGCAAAGAAACCTTCCATTAAACCACCCTGCAGCCTATTAGACAGGACTGCAAAGTCATAATCCAGAAAAGGGCCACACCAGGGTGGACTTTTTGTCACAGCAAATTAATCCATGGTCCCCTGTGGCGTCCTCTGCAAGGATACTTGACACTGTCACTCTAGCTAAACAAAGACGCATCCTGAGACGCGTGATTACTTTGGAAGATAAGGTCATCATGGAGGTCTGCTGAATGAGCGAGAAAGAGGAGAGAGAAGAGTAAACGGATGAAAAAGAAGGAATTAACAGGGGAATAAGAATAAGATTGAGGTAAAGTAGAAGACGAGGGGGAGGGGGAAAATGGAAACTGGGAAAAAAAAAGAAAAGGATTTACACCTGCCACAACCGCTATAAGTGGCACGGTGGCGCAGTGCTTAGCACGGTCGTCTCACAACAAGAAGGTCCTGGGTTCGACCACCGGGGTAGTCCAACCTTGGGGGTCGTCCTGGGACGTCCTCTGTGTGGAGTTTGGATGTTCTCCCCATGTCTGCGTGGGTTTCCTCCGGTTTCCTCCCACAGTCCAAAGACACGCGGGTCAGGTGAATCGGCTGTACTAAATTGTCCTAGGTGTGTGTGTGTGGGGGGGCTGTGATAGGGGGGCCCCTGTGATGGCCTGGCAATCTGTCCAGGGTGTCTCCCCGCCTTCTGCCCAATAACTGCTGGGATAGGCTCCAGCAACCAAGGATAAGTGGTTTGGATAATGGATGGACAACTGCTACACTTCTATGCAGATATTGCTGAGGATTCAACAAAATAGAAGGACAACAAGATGGAAATGTTTGGACTTTGGTTGTAGTGTACCACTGAGCTAAAGAAAACTCCAGCCCTCTTTCATGGGGGACCGGGGGGGGGGTGTTTGGGACACAGCCAGGGCCATATTTCACCGTCAGCCCGACTTCTCTTAGCAATATGATGGGGGGGGGGGGTTGTGTGTGTGACAAATAACCTGCCGCATGATTGAAATCTGACAAAATAACACTGTGTTTTATAATAACCTCCCCCCCAGCAGAAATATGGCAGCCGCAGACTAAACAGTGCTTCATCACCTCCGTGCCAGTCCCAGCCGTTCCCCATTAAGGACCAGATCATTGTGTTTTGCACCCCCCCAGCCTCCCATCCCAGCTGACCGCTGAAGTGACAGCCCCGGCATGCCGCTGCCACATTGAAAAATATTTGCGCTGACAAGGCCACAAATCACATGCCGACAAGTTTTAAAACTCAATATTCACTCAATGTGCATCTGCTATATTCTCGTTAAAAGTGTAATATGGTAGTCTCTCCCCTCCACGTTCTTTTATTATTACGGTATTGACAGCGACCATAATAAAGTTGTGCTGTTTTGATGTCAGGGAGAGAAGCACAGGAGATGGAGAGATGGAAGGGAACGGGTGGGGGCGGCGGGGGCTGGAAGAGCTGATATGGTTGAACGCACACACGGTACTGCTACAAAAGTGCTCCATTTTCCTTGACACAACTTCGTCTGACGTGTTTAGTTTGACGGTTCACCCGTGGGTTTCTCGGCGTGCCCAAAACCCACATCCTGGTGTCCCAGTGGTCAGCAGTGTTGCCTCACAGCAAGAAGGTCCTGGGTTTGAACCCCAGGCCATCCCTGGACCTTTCTGTGTGGAGTTTGCATGTTCTCCCCGTGTCTGCGTGGGTTTCCTCCGGGTGCTCCAGTTTCCTCCCACCATCAAAAAGACATGCATGTTACATGCATGTCTGTGAATGTTCTCATTCATTCAGGTCATGGTTATCAAAAGGAGTCGAATCAAGTGCAACTAGACTGGTATATATCCGTGAAGACGTTTCGCCTCTCAGACTAGCTTGGGCTGGTCAGAAAGGCAGGAACTGAGGAAGCCTCTTGGATGAGAGGCAAAACGTCTTCACAGGCATGTTACATGCATGGGTTAATACTCCTGCCTGTGCCCCTGAGCAAGGCAATGGAAAGAAGAGCCGGGGTTGGTCCCGGGGTGCTGCAGCTGCCCACTGCCCCTATACAATAGGATGGTTAAATGCAGAGAACAAATTCATTGTAAGAACACAATATCAAATAAAGTGGCTTTCATGTTCTATACCCAAATCCTGCATGACCGCTGAGGCCTCAAAGCACGACACCTTGCCTGGCATGCCATTCACACCCAAATTTACTGTTTGGCCTTATTTCTCGAACACCATTACCTTTCGTTTCACATATTCTAGTTCCTTTGAACGCAATCGGTAGACCCCTTGTCTGCTCTAGACCTCTGTTCACCGAACTCATCTATATTTGCACCATCAGGCCCAGTGGTTACTCTATTATCCCTTTCCTTGCAAGCCTCGTCGACCATGTAGGCCCTAATATGTGCACAGTGCGCACCAGTAAGTGTGCTTTAGGCTCATTGTTAACATAAGGCCAAATCTGTAATATAGCACGGACAATTAAGTGCACAATTTTTGTATAAATGCAAAATCCCTCACTGTGAATTATTTAATTCCCTCTCTACAGTTCATTTAATAGAGCCCTTTTGGCGGGCGTTTTGAGTCACAGAAAACTAATTTGATTCTGCTCCTTGATTTAATTAGATTTTATGATGTATGGTATTGCTAATTCGGTGGCTCACCATGCGTTGTCTGTGCCTGTCCCTTCCACTGGCGGCAGGCTGTCAGAGACCCATTTTTAACAGTATTGAAAAATTCAAGCTTTATTATTGCCCCCTCACTCATTGTCTCCCATCAGGGGGAAAGTAATGAGTTTTTACTCTCCTCTCTCTTACTCTCCTACTCGTCCTCTGCCTCCCCTCTCGCTTAGGCCCTTGCCCCCCCCCCTTCATCTTCCTTTGCTCTTTCTCTTTCTCTCTGTCTCTTTTAGCTCTCTCTTTTCCACCATGAAAACTGTGTGAGAGAGGAGAGAGAAAAAGTGTGTGTGTGGGGGGGGGGGCAGAGAGTAGAAATGAAATGATGGGACCGGCGAGAGCAATACAAGAGGCGAATGGGGAGCGGAGAGCGAAATGAAAAACTAAGCTTGTGGGAGAAGGGAAGGGGGATAGAGTAAAAGAGTGTTAAAAAAAAAGAATAAATGTGTCAGAGGAGGGGAATGCGAACACAGCAGGTGATGGTTAATGTGGGACTTTCAGCAGTGAACGGTTAGAAAGAGAGAGAAAAAGAACACTAAGCAAGACAAAAGAGAGGGAAAAGATGATACAGAGAGGGAGAGCGCGAGAGAGGGAGAGCGAGAGAGAGAGCGAGAGAGAGAGACAGGGTGAGAGGAAGAATGGAGATTGTGCCATACGCTTACAGCGCTCCAGGCCTGCTGCTCCAGCATTAGCTCGTTGATTCATGAGTTAAGTTTCCCCAACTGCCCGTGGCTATTAGCTTTCAGTTCCTTTGGCTGTCATTTAGACTCCAAAGACTCTTTTGGTTAATGCACTGTTTTAATGAGAGTGCAGCACGCGCTAATATATTTGACTGTATGAAAGGTCACAACAGGAAGCTAAACAGATTGCTGAGGAAAGTAGCACGGCGGCGGCGGTGCTGTCAAGATGCAAGACGGGGGGTTGTGAGGGACAGAGGATGGGGGTGAGGGGGAGAGGAATGGGGTGAGGGGGAGAGGGGTTGGAAGTTAAACCGGCAGGCAGCCTGTTACGGTTTCTATCTCTGTTCGTTCCACGCCTCATGCCCCGCGACGCGGCATCCAATGCTGTGTAATGGGCCCCGCAACTGATGGGCTGCCACTCACCCTAACAGTTACGCCCCATCCATCACCGACTTTAAGCGGAGAGAGAGAGAGAAAGACAGGGAACGAGAGAGAGAGAGGACAGCGAGAGACAGGCGATGTAAGGGGCAGACACCAAGCGGAGACACGTGTTTCATTACCCATATAATCACCACTCTGATTGCAGCACAAGCAATATAGGTACGTCTAACAGCGGCCTTAGAAAATTTATAACCATCCAGCTACGAGATTCCCACCAACCCGTTAAATTCCCTTGTATGCAGAGTGGGTGTGGGAGTAAGGACACAGTGAAAATGTAAGAGGTTTGCCTCCAGAACTATGAAATAAGGTTCCATAAAATTTTACAGGTTAAAATCTGACTGAGTGATTGCATTTGATTTCCTTTTACTGCATCTTTTACTTACATACTTTCTTCAATACTTACTTTGTTTTGTCCCCCCCCCCCCAAAAAAAGCACTTCAGATCATGATTTTGTTCGGATTTATCTTACCTAATACCAATTATTATCCTCAAATCGGAAGTGTACTGTTGATTGATTAGGTGGCGCGATGGCACAGTGGTGACCTCACAAGACACCTGTCACCTCACAGCAACAAGGTCCTGGGTTCGAACCCCGGGTTGTCCAACCTTGGGGGTCATTCCAGGCTGTCCTTTGTGTGGAGTTTGCATGTTCTCCCTGTGTCTGTGGTGGGTTTTCTCTGGGTGCTCCAGTTTCCCTCACCATCAAAAAGACATGCATGTTGTGCCCTTGACCAAAGCATGGCAAGATGAACTGGAGTTGGTCCTCAGGTGCTGCACGGAGGCGCCCCACTGCTCCTAGCTACACAGCTAGGATGGGTTAAATGCAGAGCGTAATTTCCCCATGGGGATCAATAAAGTATCTCAAAATCAAAAATCAAAAAATAAGATTAAACCTAACCTCAAAAAGTGAACCGTTGTAAAAAAAACAGGTGGCTCGGATAATATTTTCTAGATCCCAGCAACCAAAGTTTGGACCCAACGGAAGGGGACCAAGCCATTATCAAGCATTTTGACAACTCTACAAAAACAAGCATGCCCTCCTGCCCTCCTCCTGTTTGTTCTTTGTCAACATGTGCTGTCACAGGAGACCCGTGAGGGGCTGTCTCAGGGAAGCAGAGCCGCGTCTGGTTTCGGGCCCCCAAACCCGATAATCTAATGGTAATCCATTCAAAACTAATCAAACATTTACAAAGGTGCCACGAAGGGGAGAGGGTTCTTATTCATCAGTGCCCTCCATCACCAACAATGCGGGCCAACCTCGTTACGCTTGCGGCGTCTCAATCTACCTATGTAAATGAGACAGCAGTGCGCGGGGCAGGCAGGGGTACCGACACCCAGACTTGTGTACAGAAATTATAAGCAAATATTCATCCATTACGCATTGGTAGGGATGGAGTTGGGAAGTGCCTGGTGGTGGGGTTGAACCTCTCCCCCTCCCTTGTCAGCCAATTACTCACTGAGCAGGAAGTGACAGCATTGTCAAGGTGAATTAGCAGCATATGTCAAGCTTTTGTTATAAATCCTGGCCTACTGTAACCTTAATTTTCCCCCTCCACAATGTATGTACAGGCCTGATGATATATCAACACTGCTCAACGATTAATAATTCAACGAGGGTGATTCCACAAGGGGAGTGGTGGCGGCGGCGGCAGTGGTGGTGGTTGAAGGGGAGGCGGGACATGCCTTGTAGTCAGGGTTCAGGGGTTTTTGGAGATGTTGAAAAGTGGGCTGCCTTCACTATAATCCTCTCCCATGTGCCCATGGGCCCTGGAGTTCTTACCCCCATTACCCAAACCATTTGTTTATTGTGCAGTAATTACAAACCTTCAAGCCTAAAGGCAAGCAGGCGTGGAGACACTGTAATGATGTAGACATTTATAACAACATATCATAACTACAATGAATTTAAACGATGAATCTATGTCAGGCAATATCAATATGAACTTAGCAAAACAACATGCGGCTTGTTACTTCGAGGTGAGCACGGCGAGTTAGATCTTGGTGGAGATGTGAATATGTACGTAGTGCAAAGGGAGGCTACTATTGATCCGCACTGAACGAGGTAATAAGGTGCATTTTATTTAGCAATTTTATGCATGTTTGCTCTCGCAAGGTTAAAAAAAAACAAGCTGAAACAAAAAAGAAAATTTTCTCATTTTCAACACTTCAGACACCATCTAATGCTCCCTTTGTAAGAGTGGCAATCCTTATTACCGCTGGATAAAGTGTACCCTTTTTTATTTGAAATGAAAATGTCAGTAATTTCTTTTGAGATTGATGACTCCTTACATGCGGGCCCAATAAATGAAAAATTGATGAGGCTCAGTTCTCTCTTTTAATATTTAAGGCAATATTAAAGTCCCTCTAACATCTCATGGAAATAGTTTTATTTAAAAGGAATAAGACCATTGGGCATTGTTTACTGAACACCTCATGCATGTTTTATGCACCCCGGTGGCTCTTGCAGGAATTCAAAGGCCCCTGAAATTGTTACTGTTTTGCAGCAGGTATAAAACGACTTAAGAGGAAGTCGAATGGCATTGGCATGGTTATGGAGTTGCTCCCATGTCGTTGGATGTGGGTTTCTCTGATGAGTGTGTGCTGATGGTGGGTAGCAGTGCCACAATAGGAGGAGGGCGCTACGCAACAAACGACCAAGATTTTATTTCTTCTCCTGGGTTGTAATGTGCGCTCAGTGAGGAAATTGATGTTTAACGTGACCGAGCGGACGAACGGTATAAATTGCGACTTTAAACAAAGACCCATGGGCAGAAGGCAAAGGAGGAGGAAGTGGGGAGAAAAGAGACTGTTAGAAGTAGGACAGGGACAGGAAGCCGCTTGAATTGTTCGGAACAGTTTAAGACAAGCCAGGGGCAAGGAGAGCCCCATGCAGTGGCAGAAAATGACACCTTAGTATTACCGGCCAAATTGTCTGGGATCAAATAGTTCTCTAAATGGGTTGAAACAAGGAGCTGAGGTAGTATGTCAGGTACACAATGGACCAAATCGACCAAAAGTCATACCACACCGCACAACAAAGCCTAACCTATCATGACTTTGTGTGTGATGCGCTTTCATATGCATAGAAAAGATGAATAATTCTGGATAAAGCTTTTGCCCCCAGTGAAATTACTGGCCCCAAACTATTTCAAAGACTGACGGTGGAAACTTCAAGAAGACAAAGCAGTGCCATTTATCATTTTATGGCACATTTATGATGCTGCGTTATTCTACTCGTACTGTATTAGTTGCCAGAAGAAACATTTAACTGAGATTTCAGTTTTTATATGTGTGTGTGTATATATATATATATATATATATATATATATATATACACACACACACACACACACACATATATATATATATATATATATATATATATATATATATATATATACACCAATACAGGAAAATTTTTTTTAATACATTGCAGTACAGGCCTGTTTCATGCGTCTCGCACTCATCAGCTGCTAATGTGTTTCAACAAAGAATCATACAGTTTGCGTTACCCAGCGTCACACCCCTAATTTCGGTCGGACAGCAACCAATCAGATGGAGAAACATTCAAACTATAACAACCAATGGGGTAGGTACTTATGATGCACAGCAACCAATGGAGGGGTAGAAGACATTACAACCAATGGGACTGGGTTTACAAAGCCCGGTCCCATTGGGCTCTCATTGGTATATATATATATCTGCGCTTCATCATCATAACAATATGCACCCATGCACACACAGTCAAACAAACAAACAAACACACAGACAGACACACACACACACACACACACACATGCACGCAAAAAGGGCCTGTACAGGGAAACCTCCTATACCAGCAGGCCACAATCAGTGCCTCTAAGTTGGGGAGCCCATTACATTGTAGTGGTGGTTAACAAGGACATTCAAACTGAGAACCAAGATACTCAGGCTCCCATTTGGACAAATTAAATCACGTCCACAATGCTTTATGTATCTGTTGCCTGGGTTACACATCCTTGCACACCAGGCCTCGTGATAGAGGGTGAAATGAAGCCCTTTACATCAGGTGCTTTGACAACAGGGGGGGACTTTTACCTGCCAACTATTATCAAAGGCATTGCTTTCATAGCCCTGCCATATTTTTTGATTGATCTAAATTACATGTCAGTGAGTGCTGCAGTAACATGATCTATAAAGAGATAGCGACTACTTGTACATTATTAAACTCTCCGAGCGGCAGCTCTGCTTTTGGATTGCTGTAATTATGTGTGCTGGAGGCACAACAAGTGGCCCAAACACAGCTGTTAGCCTGCCTGCACATCCGCACACTGGTTGGTGTTAATTGTTTTTGAGCAGAAGCTACATTTGGCAGAGACTGGCATAAGGGTCCAGGGGGCAAGGGGTTGTTCGGGGGTGAGAGGGGGAGGGCAAACATACCTTTGTGCTCTTTATCTAAAAAACAATGAATGGACAGCACTCTTCTTCGAGATTTATTCTCCTATTTAAAGATGTGAGAATATCAGTCAGCATGCGAGAGACAGCTTGTAGTTTCAGTGGTATAACTTCCTACCCATTAGCCCCTTAGTTCTGGGCATAAGCAAACAAGGCAGCTGCCTAGTCCCCTCCCCCCCGGGGAGGGGGGCTTTAAAAAAACACCAAGTTTAAATATCATCGAATAATGGTTTTGGATAAAACAACTTAAGTTTTAAACTAGAATTAAATAGTTAAATTCACTAGCAAGGACCACACCGTCAACAAGATGTGTTTAAATGAGTTATTAAAGAAAAATTATTGATTTGCGTAGTTCTTGTAGTTCTTCTGTTTGCTGACTGTGTTGTGGGGAAGCTTCATAGGGAATCCGCAGTAGCCCCCGGGCAACGATGGACCCCCTCAGGACACTACAAAGGAGCGAATAGAGAGGAAGAGACTGAGAAATAGGGTGGTGGGTGGGTGGGGGTGCAGAATACGAGAGTAGAAGGGGAGGAAAGTGTTAGGTGGGTATTTATCGGAATTCTGGAAGTGGCGCGACTGAGGTGTGGTCTTGCTCCTGAAACTCGCTAGATAAGCTTCAATTCACTAGCAAGGACCACACCGTCAACGAGATGCATTTAAATTATTTATTAAAGAAAAATGATTGATGTGCATAGTTCTTGTAGTTCTTCCACTTGCTGACTGTGTTGTGGGGAAGCTTCATAGGGAATCCGCTGTAGCACCTGGGCAATGGCGGACCCCCAAAATCTCCAGTTACTTAGGATAAGATTGAGTGACTCTAAGACCTAAGACCTTTGAGATCTGAACGGATGTAGCGATAATATGTTTGGGAGGACCAATGGCCCATGAGTTGTATGAGGTGTTCTGGGATGTCATTGCGGGAGGCTGAATTCGCGGTTCCGATCCTGAAGGAGTGTTCGGAGTAATGAACGGGAGAAATGCCAGACAAGGAGAGCATGTGGCGGAAGTGATCATGGAACCAGAATCGAGTAGCCACTTGTCTGTATGCAGAATGATGAAAGCATGATGAAAAGGGGGTCTGTCGATGTTATGCTCTGAGATTTCTGGAATAGCAAGTAGTTTGCAAGGGTCTCAAAGGTTTGCAGCGGCGATTGGACTTTGACATAAAAGATAGGCATAGGCTGACCGGATTGATTGTTTTTTTTGTTTGCTTTAAGCAGAATACCATGGTGTCATCTGAGAAATAAGAGTAGTCTGAAATGCAAGTGTGGTGGCATGAATTGAAGTGAATGGTTGAGGCGGTGAATTCATAGCATTTGAGGAAACAAATTTAAAACAAAAAACAAAAAAAAAACAAGCAAGCACATAGCTTCTAGAGTTCGAGCAACATGAGAAAGTGCCGTATCCAGAGCAGATGGTGTGGATGCATACTGAGAGCAAGTCAGCAGTAAGAGGAAGGTGGAGAGGAGTTTTAGCCGGCTCTTGACATAGGAGTCCTTTGAGGAGTGAAGTTGTCTCAGGAAGGCTGAAGGCCATGCCTGGACTGCCGGTTATGAGTTTGGAGAAGAAGCTGATGGAACTGAGATAAACTTTGATGGTATGTGTTTTAATAGTCATCACAGAATGGCTGTAGGTAATGAAACAATTCTTGGTGACTGTTACGTCCCTCAGTCTGGAGGGGCATAATAGAGGGTTAGATACGGGAGGCAACACAACACAACTATACGGACACAGACACACCCGTGGCCGTAACAGTGACAATATCAAATGACGGGAAGCTTATGTTATAATGGGCATGAAAGTAATGGAAACTTTTCCAAGCTGGTAGGATGACAGGGTTGAGGGTGGCAGGCTGTTAATGGTGGAGATCTGGGAGTCGATGATCAGAGGTATTAGGGCAGGATTTACAAGTTGAATGTCATTGCTGAATATAGAGGAAGTGATATTCAGAGGGTATCTCCATGAGGAGCCGCGCTTCTGAACCTCTGAAAGAAAAAAATAGGAAAAGAGTCAATGATGGCGTTGGAGTGACCAGGAACATGAGCTGCGCAAAGAATATATTGGTGTCTGACGGGGTGCCAGATTAGGCAGCACATGAACAGCATGATGGATGGGGAGTTGGAGCATCCTTTGTTATGTCTATGACTGCGTGGTTGTCTGAGTATATAAGGATGGACTTGCAGTACCATTTACTGCCCCACAGAATTGCTGCGGCTATTAGGGGGTAAATTTCAAAGAGAGCAGAGGTACTGATGTGGCATTCATTTGTGAGCTCTAGAGATCATTCTGTTGCAAACCATCTTCCATTCTAGAAACCCACAAACCCAGTAGAAGGAAGATTGAGCCACAGATGGAGTTCGGCATGGCTTGAACTGTCCAGGGAGATGGAAGTCAAGAGTGATGGGACAGAAGAAGCAATAGATAGCAAGTGACAGATAAAAGATCACCCTTGGGGCATGATGTATAGGGCAAAGTTGAGGTGGCCTAGGAGGGAGAGAAGTTGGTGTTTGGTGTGGCACAGGCGAGGAGGAAATTGGGAGATCAGAAGGCTGATTCAGTTGAGCTTTTTGACGGGGAGTGAAGCGTGAAACAAATGTGTGTCAAAAGTGATTCCGAGGAACTCGAGGGATGTGGATGGGTCCTCTGTTTTCTCTGCAGGTGGTGGAACTCCGAGGTCAGATAAAACTGGAGTCAAAGCGACCAGACCGGAAGTGGGTGGTGATGAGGGAGGGGGAATGATGAGGAAATTGCCCAAGAGATACATGAGGAATGAAATCTTTTTGTTGTTAGACAGGATCCAGCAAAGGGCTTCTGACAGGCTTTCGAAGAGGTAAGGGCTGCTTGCAACTGAAAATGAGCCTAACAGCGAATATGCACCTCGCAAGTGGACACCAAAGAATCCCCAGAAGTCAGGGTGGATAGTGAAAACTTTGAAAGTGCTGGTGATGTCCGCTTTTGAGAGCCGCGACCCTTCCCCGGTGAGTTTGATGAGGGTAATGATATGGTTAATGGTGGTGCAGTGAAGGAGAAATCTTCACTCGGAATCGAAGAAGGATGGCAGATGACAGAGTTGACAAATGGGAGGATTAGTTGTAGACAAGGTAAAGTTGATGGTTGCCTACTGGGCCGGAATGGGTGAGAGGGAAGACCAGAGTTAAGTATGGAAGGAACTTGCTGCTGCAAGGGCTGTGGAGGAAAGCTGGGTGCCAGCATCAGTGCCGATGGCTCCAGCTGACATGAGCTACAGGGACTGGTGAAGCTGGGAGACAGAAGATCTGGCATCCTGGTGTCAGGAGCCCCTGCTAAAGCAAGCTACTGTGGTTGCTTGCAATGAGCAGCAGGGGCCGCTGGCATCCCGATGTCAAATGCCCTGGCTAAAGCCAGCTGCTGTGGTTGCTGGAAGTGGATGGCTGGGGGTGCTGGCAACCCGAGGCCAAACACTCCAGCTAAAGCCAGCTGCTGTGGTTGATGGAAGTGGACACCTGGGGGCGCTGGCAACCCAGTGACAGAAGCCCTGACTGAGGCAGGCTGATATGGTGTGACATCCTTGGTGCAGGATGGGCTTGCCTTTTTTTTCTTTGCCATTGGTTATGGGAAAGACAACAGATGGGGCAGACGATGCTGGTTTTGGAGGTATGGGTGCTGGTAGGGCTGCTGATGATAAGCGAGAGAAAGCGGAAACTCTTTTTCAGGGTTGATATGGCTGAATGTTGGCGAGAATGGGGCAGGAAGAGGCTGGGTGAGATGAGGCACCACATAAGAAGCACGTAAGGGCTGCATAAATCACAAATATGTGACGATAAATTTCATCTTTGAGTGTACTCCAGTATCTGGCTTCATTAAATTGAGAGCGGGCTGCGGCTTTGGAGGTAAAGTGGATGTGAAATTAAAGGACACAGTTGTCTCCAAAACGGATGTCCAGCTTAAGGACAATGGACTTTACTCATCCAGTTCCTGATGGTGGGTGAGAAAATGTGGACAGAGAATGTCTCTGAAGAGAGAGAAGGCATAAGTGAACTCTGTGGGTGTAAGATCTCTGGAATGGGTAGGTGTTTCCCGTTCAGGTGGAGACTCCCTTCCAGTCCTTCAAGGGATGTATCGGCAGATGTTTGACGAAGGGAAGCCAAGATAAGGTGTGCAAGATCTATGTAGTTACCACTGATGATTTGTTTACGTAGACTGGTGGGAACTGGGGATGGACAGGAGACGAGAGAGTTGGGCTGGCAAACGGGAGGATTAGCTGCAGACAGAGTGAAGTTGGTGTATGCCTGCTGGGTTGGAATGGGTTGAGAAGGACAACCAGGTTTAAGTATGGAATGAGCTTGCTGCTGTGAGGGCTGTGGATGAAAGCTGGGTGCCAGCATCCTGGCGCTGATGGTTCCAGCTGACATGAGCTGCAGGGGCTGGTGAAGCTGAAAGACGGAAGAGCCTGGCATCCCAGTGCCAGGAATTCCGGCTAAGGCAAGCTGCTGCGGTTGCCGGAAGTGGGCAGGAGGGGGAGCTGGCATCCCGGTGCCAGAAGCCCTGGTAAAGCAAACTGATGTGAGCAGTGGATGAGGACAGCAGGGGCCACTGGCAACCCGGTGACAGATGCACCGGCTAAAGAGAACTGATGTGAATGCTGGAGAAGGGCAGCTGAGGGCGCTGGCATCCCAGTGACAGATGCCCCGGCTGAGGCAGGCTGTTGCAGTAACCAGAAGTAGGCGGCAGGGGGTGCTGGCATCCCAGTGCCGGGTTCACCTGATAAGGCTGGTTGTTGCAATTGCTGAAGCTGGAAAGCAGGAGGAATTGTGTCATTTGCCCTGGATGATGTAGGCTTCTGGTGCTGGTGTTCAAAAGCCTGATGGGATATGCAGGGCCCTGGAAATCAGGTAGGTGTAGCATATGCTCTGTGAATCATCTTATAGTGTATAAGTTGATACGCAAGATTTTTAGAGGTACTGCTTACATTAGACCATATCGTTTCCCAATTTGGTTCCAGACCGACAATGTGGAGTTCTCTGGCCCACACCCCTTCAACTGCCAGCGTCTTAGTAGAGCAACCAAGCAGAGAGCTATATATACACGTCACTGTCCCCCGAGAACCCCGCCCAGGACCGATCCACTCTTCCATAGGGTGCTCCAGCAAAGGCTCGTTCCAGGGCACCCTATATGTTTTCATTGCAGATCTCAGTCTCAAGTAAAAAAAGAAAGAGGTGAATGGTAAATCATATTCCTCCCTAATATCTTGGAATGAACGGAGTCCAGCATTGTTAAAAATACCACTGCGGTCCGCGGTGGTGTAGCGGTCTAAGCATCGGCTCTGTGTCGATGCAGTTGCCCACTGGGGACTGGGGTTCGCGCCCCGGTCTCGTCAGATCCGACTATGGCCGGACTCGACGAAGCAGCGATCATTGGCAACGCTGTCTTCGGGAGGGGGGCGGAGTCGGCTTGTGTTCGTCACGTGAATGTGTCTCTGTGTGTGTCGGAAAAACAGTGGTTCGGCTTGGAGTCGCCTTGTCACGAAAGTGGCGAGGCGGTCTCCTTCGAGACTGCCGGCCGGAGAGATGCAGTTGGCGAACGCATACAGTGCGAGGGTGGGTGTTTGAATTAAAATAGGGATCGATTGGCCACTAAATTGGGATAAAAAAGGGAAAAATCAGAAATAAATTTATAAAAAATACCACTGAGAGTGGAGATACCTTTTTGTGACCATGAGGGGAACGTAAAAGGCTGCCCACCTGATTGAAGGTGATAGGTATTCCATTGTGGAGATGTTTGATGAAATAAATCTATTTTGCCCATCATCAGTTCCACTTTTTTTCCATACACCAATAGAATTGGTTACAATGCTCCCATATCACAGATTAATGTTTTTGTGCCCCCTGCCTGTATATAATAAGTCTTCCAGGTGGTGTGGCTTCATGCATGCTGCCTCCATAGCCCACCAAGGGACCTCAGATTCCTGGTTTTTCCAAACATGCAGCGGTCTAATTTGAAAAGCATAATAATAAATAATAAGGTTTGGGACAGATAAGCCTCCAGTGAGTTTTGTTCTTTGTAAGGTTGAAAGTTTGATTTGTGCATGCTTTCCTCCCCAGATGAACTGTGATATGAGGGAGTGCATTTCTGTGATAAATTTAGGTGGTGGTGCTAGGGGATCATAAAAAAAAATATCTGAGGCAAAATGTTCATTTTTATAGTTGTAACTCTGCCTTGTAAAGACACATAAAGAGAGCCCCACCTCTTCAGATCATCTGTAATCTTCTTTTTAACACCCAAAAAGTTTTCCTGAACTATTGTATTAAGACTGAGGTAAATCTTTATGCCAAGGTATGTAACGGATGTACAGTTAGAGATGTCAGCAGTCAAACTGGTCTTTAATGCAGCGGTGTTCAATGGAAGAAGAACAGATTTAGTCCAGTTGATTTTATATCGATTTTATATCCTGCCATCCCTCTAAATAGATCAAGGAGTTTTAGGGCCTGTTGTAGTGATGTCCAAATATTAGATATGAAAAGAAGACAATCATCTGCGTACAATGAAATATAATATGTAGAATTGGTCTAGGGTTATAGGACATATTGTGTCACTCTCTCTGATGGACTGAGCCAGGGTTTCTCGGGACAAGGCAAAGAGCAGAGGGGGAAGCGGACAACCCTGTCTGGTTCCGCAATGTAGAGGAAAGGGTTGTGATTGACATGTTCCTGTGATAACTGATCCTGTAGCATGACCGCATAGCATTCGTGAGATGAAGTTAGGCCCTAATCTGAATGTCTCCATAACTCCATTCCTGTCTGTCAAAAGATTTATCAGTGTCAAGAGAGAGAACAGCACAGTCCTCTGGAATGGTATCTGATAACATTTAGGAGTCTCCTAATATTATCTGATGCTACCCTCCCTTTTATGAATCCCGTCTGATCAAAGTGAATAACTTCTTAATTATCACCTCCATGTGAGTAACCAGTACCTTGGCACAAAGCTTCACATCTCCACAAATCAGCGAAATTGGGCGATAACTTGAGCACTCAAGTGGATCTTTACATTTCTTAAGTAAGATGGTGATGAGGGCATTTCTCTGGTCCCTATGAAAGGATCCCTGTTCACTGGCAAAGTTTATAGAGCCCAATTTATGAGGTCCTACCTGATCCCAAAAGGCTAGATACACTTCTGGAGGTAGGATGTCCTAACCAGGACTCTTGCCCTTTTGGAGAGCTTTTGCTGCTGTTTCAAGCTCTTCTAAAGGGATGGGGCTTTCTAATTTTAAGCTCTCCAAGTGGTCCAGACAAGGCAAAGCTAAATTTTGAAGAAACACAGTGAACCTCTCCATGTCTACACGGCAGTCTGATGTGTAGAGACTACTGTAGGAATCTTTGAAACACTGTTGATTGCACTGGGATCTGTAACAACATCACCTTCTGTTTACAAATAGCATTAATCACTGCTTTGGATTAATTTTGTTTTAACCGGAGGGCTAATAGTTTACTCGGGCGGTTGACATCTGTAACAGCGTCACCTTCTGTTGTACGAATAGCATTAATCACTGCTTTGGATTCATTTTTGTTTAACCGGAGGGATAAGTCTACTTGGGAGGTCGCCATCATAATAATATCTCTGTTTGGTTCTATGCAGAATAAACTCGGCCTTGCTTATGGATAAATTCTATATTCTCCCCTTAACACTTCGAGAATATTTGTATTGGCTTCAGAGGGTGTTTCTCTCTGCACCTTCTCCACTCTCTATCTCCTGCTCAATTTCAGAAAACCGCTTATTGTGCTCAGGTTTTAACTTAGAAGAAAAACTAATACATGTGCCTCTTGTAAAACATGTCACTGCTTCCCATAATGTTTGGGGATTGTCACATGACCCAACGTTCCAGTTCAATAAATTCACCAAGTTGTGTTTTCATTTGTGATAGAAAATCAGCATTGCTAAGCAGAGTTGTTAAATCTCCATCTGTGTGCTTTGGGATAATCAATTAACGGTGTTAAAAGTGCACGACACAGGGGCATGATCAGAGATTAAGATAAGGAGCATGTTAATATAAGGGGTATATTATTTATATGAGAAGGGCTGACAAATATATACTCAATCCTGGAGGAGGTGCCATGATGACTAGAATGAAAGAAACAGGCTTTAACTTTGTCATTATGAATGCGCCAGAGAGCCACTAAGTCAACCAGGAAGGATCTTAGAGCTAAGGATGAGGGAGGAGTTGCATTAAGTGCGCCTATAGATGATCTGTCAAGCTCTGGGGAGACTGTGGTATTGTAATCGCCAGAAACAATGCAATGAGGGTCTCGATAACGTAAGAGTCGCACTAATGGAGGACAAAAAGTTTTCATCAAAAAAATTAGGTGCGTAGATGTTTTGTATAATTAATAGAGAGCTGCACATAGAAAGATCTACCATCATTGTCATTACCATAGCCGCACATAGACAAATCTACCATCATTGTCATTACCATTCTCCATTGCCACAAGCTGTAATTTTCTTTCCGCTATAATCAGGACACATCTAGCTTTAGTTGACGCGCATGAATGAGTTATGATTTTATAGTGCTTGTTTTAGAACCGCTGTACGTCCTTCGCTGTCAGGTGTATCTCTTCAATCAGAGCTATAGAGACACGTTTGCGGTGTAACAATTCCAGGCAAGGGGTGCGCTTAAGGGGTGAGTTCAGACCTCGAACGTTCCAGCTCAAGATATTTAAGTTGGCCACTTGAATGGTGGTGTAGAGGTGTAGCAAAATAACATGTAAACAGCCCACTATATATGAGTAGTAAAGAAAAGACTTAAACTAAGAATATGTCTCTTAATAGCTAAAGACCGCACAGTAGATTTAACATAGAAAAATTGAGAGTTTAACAACAGAACTATATACAAACAGGCAAACCACCGGGTCCGGGTCATTCCGATGGCGCGCGTACCGCAAGGCCACTACTCACAACCCCTCTCCCCTCCTATGTCTCATGATGTTCTACAAACAACAGAAAACAAACAGAAGGAAAAAAAACACAGAAGAGATGTTGTAATTGTACACAAAGTACACAAAGAGCTTCAGCACTGTGGGCTATTCAGTCCATGATATAAAACTAAAACACGAAATAAAACACACAACAGAACATCATAAATAGCAACCAACTTATCCGAACAATAGGAAGATTGACCCTCTCAAGGGTGAACAAAGCGTGATGTGAACTATTCAGTCCCTATGGCATAAACTATCAGATAACCCGCACAATAGAACGTCATTAACTTCAACAAGCTTTGTTAAGCAATGTGAGGAATAAACAGCCCTAAGAGTGAACAAGAGCAACGCCAGTCCAAGTCCCATCACTGTTGAATAGCTAAATTAGCAGGTAGTCACAGTGTACAGCATAATGTCGCAAGATCGTTTAGCTGTGGGCAACATTAACTCACGGTGGCGGTGACGAGGCGTCCATGTTGTCGCCGTTGTCCGGCTCCCGGAGCAAAGCGGCCATTTCTTAGTCTTGCAGGGCTGGAGAAGGTTGAATGGTGTTTTGAAGAAACTTCTCGGCTTCGTGTGACGTCCCAAAGTTGATGGTGTGCCCACGATAGGTGATTTTCAGCTGGGCCGGGTAAAGCAGGAACGGCTGGAGCCCAAGCGAAATCATCCTCTTGTGGACCGGGGCGAACTCCTTCCGTTTGCTTGTTATGCATAACGGACTGAGCTCTAGCTCCCTTCAGTGCTAGAGCTCCCTTCAAAGTCTACGGGCTCTACCTTCAAAGTCTACGGGCTCTCTCTATGCGGATAACCCGTTCTCCCAGTGAAGGAGGTATCCACTTCGGCAAGTTTTTGCTCAGAAAACCAATGGCGTCCGACCCTTCCTCGCCTTCCTTCAACCCGACCAGTCTCACACTATGGTCCTCCATCTGAGTGATCTTTGAGGCGAGTCCCCCCACTTGATGCTGAAGATCATTAGCATGTTGCTTGCTAGCGCTAATCGTAGCCGTGTTGCTCCGGATAGCTTTGTGAAAGGACTCAAGGTCTTTTGCCATTTCACAGATATTATATTTAATACGTTGAATTTGACGCGTTAGTTCTGTTAACTGGGATGAGGACACTGCTGATGGCTTCTTTCACTGCCGACTGGATTAACGTGTTGAGGTCACATGCCGTCGTCCAGCTCTTCCTTTGGCGTCGTAACCTCAGGTTTTTTTCTTTAACGGCGACATACTCTCTTCTTCCCGTTTGCCCCCGGGCTTTCCTTGAGACACTATGCTGCGATGTGTTATCACTGTTGGTCGAAAGAGTAACTGAAAAAAGGGAGTTTGGGAGTTGTTGATGTGCCTGCATCGCAGTCGAGCGTCACACGTACACCTGCCGTCCTCGAGGCGCCATGGTAGCAAGCAACGTACAGCAGTAGCCGGCTAACATTAGCTCGTTAGCTCGACCCTGGCGCTCTCATGATCTTCCGGCAATAGTCGCCCCCCCCCCCAGGTTTCTGATTGGCCAACATGGCTTTAGCGTCAGGGTTATATCGCCACCTGTTGGTTTGGCATGCTCTTGGCAGCGCCTGCGTTTTTGCCTTTTCTGTGGACAAAGGATTTTCCAAATCCGTGCTTGTGGGGACAGGAATATTCTTGCAAACGAAAGAGGAAAAACCCCGTTTACAGAAATACCCGTCTACGTGTGGACATGGCCTAAATGAATATGCCCCAACAACAATATAAATGCATTTTATTTATTTACCACATATATCTAATGTATTTAATCTATAATGTCTATGTATAGCCTATCAAAAATGTGATGTGCACGTTTGGGAGGAAGAGGAGGTGTGTGTGCATGTGTGTGTATGTGTGTGTGTGTGTGTGTGTGTGCGCGCGCGCGTGCGTGCATATGTGTGTGTTTGTGTGGTGGACACTTGGTTCAGTTGTAATAAATTATCCCTAAATATAAATAAATTTAAGTGCCATATTGATGCTTTAACAATAAGATGATCTAAATATGTTGGTCTGTTTTTTAAGATTACATTTTCTCCTACGTGTGGCACTTCTTACTTTGTACATGTCTTTATTTTAGCCCCATATCAATTACTGAAGTGTTATTTGGTGCAACACTTTTCTCAGTCATCTAAAAAAAACTACAGATTCTGCAAAAGAAAGTTCTACGTGCCATATTGTGGTCTGGGGTCTGTGCTCCCATGGATCCTCTTTTCTGCAATTATGGTCTTTTAAGGCTTGCTGAATGTAATGTTTTTCATAATGCTTGTTTCATGTACCATGTTATCGATGGGATCAATGACAAACTGTGTGACCTCATTAAAATTTGCCTCCCTCTGCATGCATTTAGCACCAGGAATAAGAACCTTGTAGCGGGCAAGTGGTGCAGGCTTAGATGCATGAACCTTGGTGTGGCATATAAAGGCCCACAGGTGTGGAACAAGTTAAGTGACAATTTGAAAATGTCATCATCTATAAATGTCTTTAAAAAGAAATTAAAACATACACTCACTGGCCACTTTATTAGGTACACCTTGCTAGTACCGGGTTGGACCCCCTTTTGCCTTCAGAACTGCCTTAATCCTTCGTGGCATAGATTCAACAATGTACTGGAAACATTCCTCAGAGAGTTTGGTCCATATTGACATGATAGCATCACGCAGTTGCTGCCGATTTGTCGGCTGCACATCCATGATGCGAATCTCCCGGTCCACCACATCCCAAAGGTGCTCTATTGGATTGAGATTTTGTGACTGTGGAGGCCATTTGAGTACAGTGAACTCATTGTCATGTTCAAGAAACCAGTCTGAGATGATTCGAGCTTTATGACATGGCGCGTTATCCTGCTGGAAGTAGCCATCAGAAGATGGGAACACTGTGGTCATAAAGGGATGGACATGGTCAGCAACAATACTCAGGTAGGCTGTGGCATTGACACGATGCTCAATTGGTACTAAGGGGCCCAAAGTGTGCCAAGAAAATATCCCCCACACCATTACACCACCACCACCACCACCACCAGCCTGAACCGTTGATACAAAGCAGGATGGATCCATGCTTTCATGTTGTTGACGCCAAATTCTGACCCTACCATCCGAATGTCGCAGCAGAAATCGAGACTCATCAGACTGGGCAACGTTTTTCCAATCTTCTCTTGTCCAATTTTGGTGAGCCTGTGCGAATTGTAGCCTCAGTTTCCTGTTCTTAGCTGACAGGAGTGGCACCCGGTGTGGTCTTCTGCTGCTGTAGCCCATCTGCCTCAAGGTTCGACGTGTTGTGCGTTCAGAGATGCTCTTCTGCATACCTCGGTTGTAATGAGTGGTTATTTGAGTTACTGTTGCCTTTCTATCAGCTCGAACCAGTCTGGCCATTCTCCTCTGACCTCTTGGCATCAATAAGGCATTTTCGCCCACAGAACTGCCGCTCACTGGATATTTTCTCTTTTTCGGACCATTCTCTGTAAACCTTAGAGATGGTTGTGCGTGAAAATCCCGGTAGATCAGCAGTTTCTGAAATACTCAGACCAGCCCGTCTGGCACCAACAACCATGCCACATTCAAAGTCACTTAAATCACCTTTCTTCCCCATTCTGATGCTCGGTTTGAACTGCAGCAGATCATCTTGACCATGTCTACATGCCTAAATGCATTGAGTTGCTGCCATGTGATTGACTGATTAGAAATTTGCGTTAACGAGCAGTTGGACAGGTGTGCCTAATAAAGTGGCCGGTGAGTGTAAATTCATTCAGAAATATCCTGCTGACTGATATACTAAAAACTTGCTAATTATAGGGCTAGGACTTTAGATTTATTTTATTTTCTTTTTTTCTTTTTAAGTTTTATTTATTTATTTTTCTTTCCTTTTATGTCTGTTACTCTTTATGTAAATTACTTTGCTTAAAGTATGGGACCCTGTCCATAAGCTCTGCTGAGCTTCCTTGGGGTGTCCCTTTTCACAACATTTTGTGTATGATATACGTATGTATAAATTGTATTTTTTCATATTTGTGTGAAATAAAGTTAAAAGTTGAAGTTGTGTGTGTGTGTGTTGTGGGGGGGGCTTGAAAACGATGTCTGCCTTGTGCCATCTATCCATTTAATGTGGCTCTACTCTTGATCCCATGTTAAAAACCTAAAAAAAAAAAAATCAAGGACACATTTGTGTCTTTGGGTTTAACAGCGAAAGTTATTAAGTAGAGTCGCTCATGTTCACTCACACATGCATATTTTGAAGGCCGAGAATGCTTACACGTACATATGAACCAGCAACAGGATTCGTTCCTGTATTTACAGCATTGTCAGTAAATTTGTAATAGCGCAATATGTCCTCTGAACATAAATCTCATGGATGTAAATGTCATCTCCATTGTCACCAAATCTGGAAGCGGGCCTTCAATTTTGTTTATTTCTGCAGCGAAAAGCAGGAGAAGTTAACCATAATCTCCCTTCCTCGCCATTGTTTTGAAGAGGAATGAGTCGTTCAGGAAATTCTGTGCAGTTTATTACTGAGAATCGACTTCCAGTTTTTAACTCCTCTCCCTGCCAATACACACACAGCTCATTTGCATAGTAGCTGGAGTTAACTTTAGTTATCAATACCTGTTTCTGGAAGGACTTGTTATTACCAGTTGTTATTCCCATTAATAACTGGACAGAGTGTGGGTTAAGCACTAAAATGGGGAGCTACAGCCATAGTTAACTCCAGTGTGAATGGGGTCATCTGTGTCATAGTTGAGAAGCAAAACTGTTGGGTGACTTTGTTGTGGTCAGAACGATACGGAATCGTTGTTTTAAGATTATAATTGGAAGGGGTGTCCGGGTAGCGTAGCAGTCTATACCGTTGCCTACCAACATGGGGATCTCTGTTTCGAATCCCTGTGTTACCTCCGGCTTGGTCGGGCGTCTCTACAGACACAATTGGCCATGTCTGCAGGAGGTAAGCCAGATATGGGTGTGTCCTGGTTGCTGCACTAGCGCCTCCTCTGGTCAGTCAGGGTGCCTGTTCAGGGGGGAGGGGGAACTGGGGGAATAGCGTGATCCTCCCACATGCTACGTCCCCCTGGCGAAACTCCTCACTGTCAGGTGAAAAGAAGTGGCTGGCGACTCCACATGTATCAGAGGAGGCATGTGGTAGTCTGCAGCCCTCCCCAGCTCAGAAAAGTGGGGGTAATTGGCTGGATACAGTTGGAGAGAAAAAGGGGGGGGGGATTATAATTGGAAGTAGGACTAGTAGTGACTGCTCATTTTTAAGCTACTTTCAGCGCTATATATTATTTACCTAATATCCTGATTGGATGCTTAAATAGATTCTTCTGCATCGGTACAACACGGCTAAAGTTAGCTCATCTGAATTATGTTTTTTGCTACCCAACAGCTCAGAGAAGCAAGCTGACACATCAGAGACACTAAAAAACTTTTGTCAAGATTGATTTGTTTGAGCGCATTAAAGGTGATAGAGCAAGTCTTACTTGCTTTTCTGTCGATAGCCTTTCTGGGAAGCGCTACCTCAGATGGAACCACATGGGTGATAACCAAGTGATAGCATATGAGGTAAAGGCTTAGAGAGAATACTGGTGGGGATGCTGAAAATTATATTATGCCGATTTTCTTACCAATGATGATATTAATGTTAATAAAAAAGTGCAAAATGTTCACGATTTTACAACAGCATATATTTTTTGATGCACCCACAAACATTTTTGCAAGGGTTGCAACCCCCCCAATTTCCTCACCCATGCTCCTTGAATCTACAAGATGGCACACGCTAAATGTCCGTTTGTGAGTGAGTGAAAAGCCCCGTTCATGAGGTGCTTCACATCTAAAAAAGTTTCTCAAGTGGGGGTGGGCCACAAGTTCCTATTAATATTTCTCCTCACATCTTCTCTATAATATCAGGTGGAGGAAACTTCATCAGAATTCTGCTAAATCCTCCTGGCTTTAACAGTAACTGCCTGCGGCCCTCTGACATCCCATATATCCCGCCCTATAAAGAAACCGGTAGGAAGTGGAAATGTGGGAGAGATGAGAAAGACGGGGGTCAGAGAGAGCAAATGAGGCTCAGCGGTAGAAGTGGGCGTTCTCGCATGGACCTGAGGGACCTCTGCGGGACTTGGGGAAGAGTCATGTGACTCATGGTGTCCGACAATGTGGCACCAGCCAGGGTTTGTGGCCAAGCGCTGCTGTTGTGGTGTCAGAGACGGTAAACAGGATGTATCGGTTGTACAGAATTGCCCATCTTTCCCTCAGCGCAGCCCTGACTCTAAATCCAGTGAGGACAGGGATAGGTGATGAATCTAAAAATAGTTTTAAAAAGTCATTAAAACTGCACAGAAATCGTAGGCCCACAATATGTATAATAAAACCTCTGCAACACTTCCATAACTGATTGTTCTAATCCCATTATAGTCTCTGAATAGAATTAAAAGACCTGTTTGCATATTTTTCATGTGAGAAGTGCTGAACAGCAGTGACTTAAACAGATTTTTTTTTAAATAAAAGAAAATGTATCTCCCTTGGTGTGTTTGTCTTGACTGACATCATCACACACCATCCAGGTCTTTTGCTTGCAAGCCGTATTTCTTGTGTTTTACCTTTTACGAGTGCTGCTTAGGAGTGGAACAGCTGTAGATGCAGACATCGAATACAAATTCATACAAGGCAGACATAATATCAAGCAATATAGAGGCGGACTGAGAGGCTATTGAAATGCAAATAGACTGCAGGGGCCGCAGCAGCAGGGGAAAGAAATTGGCCAGGATGACAATGCAAGTAAACCACTCCAGTTTGTCAAGAAGGCCACGCTTTGTCACAAAACTGGGAATGGATTTCAATACAAGTGCTGCAAATGCACTAAAAAAGAATGATAATGTTCGAAAAGAGGAGGAAAGGAGAAATAAAATAGTTGCCCACTGCACAGTTCTCATTTTAAGGCTGAGAAAAGCCTGTAAAGTACGTTTTTTTGTTTTTTCTTTTTCTTTTTTTGCTTTATTGCTGTGTATTTTCCGAAGGCCCCTCTTTTCCCTGCTACTTTATGGTTGGCCATGAATGTAAGAGGGAAAGGTGACAAAATGAGAGACATATATGTATATATATACCTACACACACACACACACACACACACACACACACATATATATATAGAGAGAGAGACAGACAGACAGACAGACAGACAGACAGAGACAGAGAGACATATATGCATATGTGTGTATGTGTGTATACATATATATATATATATATATATATATATATATATATACAGAGAGAGACAGAAAGACGGATATGTATATATACATCAACAGAGAGAGAGAGAGCGAGAGAGAGAGAAGAAGAAGAAGAAGAAGAAGTGGGAGGTTTTGATTATAATTTTATTGTTGCCTGTATATATGTGTGTGTGTGTGTGTGTGTGTGTGTGTGTGTGTGTGTGTGTGTGTGTGTGTGTGTGTGTGTGTGTGTGTGTGGTACCATAGATACATGTACAAGGTATCATTTCACATTCACCTGAATGCGTGAATTTAGGTGCACAGCCTCTCGGGCTACCGTGTGTTTTGGTTGGCAAGGTTGGAGCGCTCTGTGAGAAGGAGCAGCACAGGACTGGGAGGCCTCACTGGACCCTCAGCCATAATAAATTACCTACAAGTGCTGCAGAACAATAACACAAAAAAGTGCGAGCCATCCATTCCACCACCATTTACAAGAAATCAATATCAATACTTAATGCAATACGAGTGAAAAATGAGCAGAGATACAGGGGCATAATACAGCCTCAAATGAAAGACCATGTAGTGCTGTTTCCCAAGGGTTTGTGAGATGAGGAGTGGAGGCAAGGTGTGGAAAAAAAAAACTAAACTATAAGAGAGATTGCATCGTACCTTTTGTTTTTGTCTCTAACCTATTCTTTGTATCTTAAGCTTTATAGTACTCCTCATTTTCTGCTTCGCTGTTTAATTGCTAATCAGTGTGTACATTTAGCCATGTAACAGTCTAGACTTTAACATCCCTTAATATATATTTTTGAAATTTCAACCACAAAAAAAAAAAAAAACTGAACAGACTTTAACGTTGACATTAAGCACTTTTAATAAGGTTAATGCAATGATGGAAGGGATGCACAATGGCTGGATAAGTACATCACTTGAGTGAATGGACATGTTTTCGGCAGGTGGAGTCAGTGGCAATCTCTTCACCACGCCAAAAATGACTAATCTTTTACAGATAAAAAATGATCTCTATTTGTTCTAGGCTGCATGCTGCATGTGTAGTCACAGCCCTGATGCTCCATTTCAATGCAGAAGGTGGTGATCATTTTCACACACTGTTCAGGTGCTCTCTATCCGAATCTTTCTGAAGGGTGATAGAGCTCTTGCTGTTTCTTTGGGTTTAATAAGAAACCCTACATAAAAACACACCTAACCTACATAGATATTCAAAAAGCATGGTCAGTTAGACCTAGAAGGGATGCCATTTAGATGTGTCACCATTGCCCCTTTGAGACCACTGAGCAGGCATCCCACCCAGTTATCTTATCTTGCAGCATTTCTTACACGTGTGCATGTACATAGCATGGGTTGTGTCTCTGAAGATGCCACACGTCTAAAGGGCTAGCTTCACTACCACAGTCATGCCCAGTGATAGGCTGGTGAAATGGTGCTTTGTGCTGGATTTCCCTATTTGTTGTGGTTTTGAAGTTCAAGCTTCTCTGGTTGCCTGAAGAAAGGCAGGCTGGCAGTTTAACTTATTTTTTGTCGTCTCTCTTTTCAGCTGCCATCAGGACCCCAGCACCACTGGCACTGCTACATGTGTCTCTGAACCATCATCCACAGTTGTTCTAACATACGCAATTCTCAAACAACATGAAGAGATGGGAAAATTAATGCTTTGCTGTGAAATCAATGGCGATCATAGCAAGTCTTACAGTGTAAGACTAATAATATAATGAAATATATTAATTGTATTCTAATACTTTTCATCTTTTAAGCAGCACATTATCAGATGGCTGTAGTTATTTTTTGCCTTTGCTGTTGTTCTTTACCTCCATCGCTTACTGGTGTCGGTCCTGGCTTCTGCCACCAGTAGATGGCACTGTAGCCAAGTTGTCCTGACAAGAAAGCAATTCCACCTGCCAGGTCCTGTTGCCAAAGAGAAGAAGTGCAAATGTATTTGTTTCACCCTGGCTCTGGAGGCTTTTTCGGACGCTGTGTTCAGGGGCCAGATGCAGCGTGTGACACACAGAGAGAATATCAATAACCAATATGCTCACAGGCCGATGGCGGATGATTCCAACCCCACTGAGCACACAGCGGCAGCTCCCCTTTTAAAATCCAAACCTATTCAAATTACACTCTCATTGCCCTGGAAGCACAAGCGATCACGGCTCGGGTGATAAGCAACCAAAAATGGAGCATTTTTGTTGTCTTTCACTCTTTGTGCCGTGGTTACTCAGGTTACGCGGCTTCAAAAGCAGTGCATGTATTCTTTAGCATTACGTCTGCCTGGCTCTAAATTATCAAAAGGCAAAGAACACCAATTAGTCTTTAGAGTGTAGTGTGTTTCTGTATCGTTGGAGGGTTGGTGTCGTGTTCTAAAAGAAGCCTTTGTCACTCCGTGCGCTTGAGTCCCTCAGAGTGGCTAAGTGTTTATTGAAATCAATAGAAAGCAGCCGGACAAAGGGACCTGATATTCCTTACTCACTCCATAGTTTGTATCATAACTTTAGTATAAGCTCTTGCAATCTGTGCTGTGAGGAATTTTGGCAGCCATTCAGTGTCTCTCTTTGAACCCTAGCTGGCACGGCCGTGCTGAGGGTTCCACCTGGCCCTCTTGAAGGCCAATATTAATAGAACAATGATGTTGACTTTGAGGGCATTTGAGATTTCACGGGTGAAACTGGGGAGTTGTGCGGGGGTCAGGGGGTTCTGTGGAGAGGTGAGCGGTGAGTAGGCCTACTGAAAGGCTTGTGGTTTGACATGACGTGACGGCTCTTATCCATTGTTGCTGTGCAGCTTGAGCTGCAGGCTAACAACTTGAGAGAGACTGACTGGTTTGCTGGGCATCTTTAGGAGATTAACAGGTGCTTGAATATATTGATTGTCTTCTGCACCTAAAAGATTGATCATTTTCATTCTTTCTGGCTGTTGTGATTATATATATATATATATATATATATATATATATATGACGAAACAGGCTTGTACTGTCTCATGAAGAATTTACTTGAGTCACTGGAGTTTATATATATATATATATATATATATATATATATATAAGCATGCAAAATTGTTATTGATACATGTTAGGTAAATAGATAATAAGAGCTGTCATTCAGTGAGAATATTCAATGCTGAATTTACCATTTTAAAAAAAGAGATGCATTGGAGAAATAGAGGCGGAATGGAAAATATCTATCTGAAATTTCTCCCAGACAGATAAGTAAAAGATATGGCAAATAAGTGTGTGACAAAATTCCCTCCCTTGCCCCCCCCCCGCCCCCCCAGCGCCCCAAGGGTGGATGAGCTCATAGCAGTGTAGTGCTGTGTCCAGGAGGAGCATGGTTCGGTTCATGCCAGGGTGGGCCTGGATGACCAGACATATCACTATGTCAGTGCTTACATCAGTAAAAGCAACCATCATTATAGTCAGGAAACTATTTCTTTGAATGGCTGTGGCTCTGTAACTGTACACCTGTCTAAGGTCAGTATGTTTATCTACAAGTACAAGACACTGGGTGGGGTGGGGGACTGAGAGTTGCAAAAAGAAAAATTGGGGATTGTGGGATTTCACCGGACAATCAACCAATCCTACCCCCATTCTACTGTTGTGCATGCAGTGATGACAAAAACTATGGCAAAAACTGTAAAGATGCGAGGAATAAAATGGAGAAACTGACTTCCTCCGCTTACAGAGATGTTGTGATGGGTAAGCTTTCTGATTAGATTCTCCAACAAAATGTTTACTGCTGCAAGTGACACACTTTAGCCTGTAGTGTAATTGCAATGGTTCAAATGATTTTGATGTTTTTTTGTAAAAATCAAGGTCCTGCATTACTATTGCTATAATGTGCAGTGAGTCTTTTTTTTTTGCTGTTTGTAATTTGTATCTGCAGTGAGATTTAGTCAAGTCAAGTCAATTTTGCCTAACATCTGCAGCCATTGACCAAGAGATTGGTTTAAACATCAAAAACTGGCTTCAGCTGGCGCTTGATAGGGATGGTGGAAGGAAAGAAAAGGAAGAAGGAGTTCTACCACTTTCTAGTTATTTCTCAGAATGAATTTCATCATGCAAAGCGTTACTTCATGAAATACAGTGTGTTGTCAGAGTTAAAACAGTAGGGGGTCAGAAGTGCCCAGCTTCTATCAAAAGTATTTTGAATGCAGAGGATATTGTTTTGCCATTTTCAAAATTCATATTTTTCTTTCGTTACTATTGTTCATCTTCAATGCGGATTTACTCTTTGATTTTCTGCCCTCCCCCCCCAAAAAAATCCATTGTACTTTTTCACCTCTTGTAGCAAGCATATTTATTTTCCATGCAATGCTATATATGAAACTGCATGTTCACTGACATAGTTACCAGAGTTTGAAAAGGATCAGGCAGGTCAAATTAAGGAAAGCTATTTCATTAAAACTCAAAATAAAAAATAAAAAGTATTATCAGAGCCATTTTGGGGGAGGGCAGTGTGACATTTCTGATCAGAAGTAACAGAGCTCAGTATATGGATATGTACATGGATCCAATTCTGATTATAAAGTCATCAGCCCGGGCCTACAGTTTAGAATGTCCTTGATTTAGGATAATTCTTGCCAATGTAAGTCAAACATCAAGTCATTCTTTAGTTTTCTACAGTCGAATTAGACAGTCGAGTTCCAACAAGCCCATATAGGACATGGCTGTGATAACAAGGTCTACAACATGTGATACACTCCTGACATTTTATTAAATTCACTTTTAGTTTTAGAAATACATACATAGCAAGGTTAGATATGTCGTCATTGACATTTAGGCACACAGTCCTCGGGAAAGTAAAAAAAAAAAGTCCTCGGGAAAGTTGTTATGGTGAAAGGTTATGGTGGCAAGCAGCAGTTGCTAGACTCTGATTGGAGCTTTGGGTGTAAAGGGGTGGTGCTTAGGATCGGTTAGCTCAGCACAGTTCTGCTGCACTCCATACCAAGCAAAATGTGGGAGGTAGGGGTGACACCACTGATTTTCTTTTTCGATCTGATACCAAGTAATACAAAGGCTAGTATTCCAATACCGATACTTTAAAAAGTCTTCTTCTGTACACAAAAGCAGGAAATATTTGTGACGGGGCATTTGTTTCTCTGTGTGCAGTACCGTGCCACTCACTACGTTTGGGAAGCAGAGTGAGAAGGCAGAAGGAAAAGTAGTCCCTATCCTAAACAACAATGAAAAAAAGAAAATTAAAAGAAAAAGAATATATATATATATATATATATATATATATATATATATATATATATATATACACTACCGTTCAAAAGTTTGGGATCACCCAAACAATTTCGTGTTTTCCATGAAAAGTCACACTTATTCACCACCATATGTTGTGAAATGAATAGAAAATAGAGTCAAGACATTGACAAGGTTAGAAATAATGATTTGTATTTGAAATAAGATTTTTTTTACATCAAACTTTGCTTTCGTCAAAGAATCCTCCATTTGCAGCAATTACAGCATTGCAGACCTTTGGCATTCTAGCTGTTAATTTGTTGAGGTAATCTGGAGAAATTGCACCCCACGCTTCCAGAAGCAGCTCCCACAAGTTGGATTGGTTGGATGGGCACTTCTTTGAGCAGATTGAGTTTCTGGAGCATCACATTTGTGGGGTCAATTAAACGCTCAAAATGGCCAGAAAAAGAGAACTTTCATCTGAAACTCGACAGTCTATTCTTGTTCTTAGAAATGAAGGCTATTCCATGCGAGAAATTGCTAAGAAATTGAAGATTTCCTACACCGGTGTGTACTACTCCCTTCAGAGGACAGCACCAACAGGCTCTAACAGGTACTATTTAATGAAGATGCCAGTTGGGGACCTGTGAGGCGTCTGTTTCTCAAACTAGAGACTCTAATGTACTTATCTTCTTGCTCAGTTGTGCAACGCGGCCTCCCACTTCTTTTTCTACTCTGGTTAGAGCCTGTTTGTAATATAAAGTTGTATATATATATATATATATATATATATAAAACTTTATTAAAAGAAACACTCAACGGTAGGGAAAGTGCTCAACAAATAAGGAGCAAAATAATCCAGTGGGTCAAGTAAATTCTTTATGAGACAGTACAAGCCTGTTTCATGCCATAAGCAATCATCAGCTGTCAATAAAGCTACTCCTAGCTTTATTATAATTATTTATCATTATAGTAGCTTTAGTGACAGCTGATTATTGCTTATGGCATGAAACAGGCTTGTACTGTCTCATAAAGAATTTACTTGATTCACTGGATTATATATATACATATATTCAAATCACTAGTTAAAGACTATACCTGGTATCAATTTTTTTAATATAAGGATTGATTCTCAAAACCTAACCCTCAGGATCGGAGTATCAATATTTTGTTCTCAAGTGGGACATTCCTATTTGATATTTCTGACTTCCGACCACATAGCATTTCAATAGTTGAAGCTTGTCTCCCTGTAAGATGATTGTTCACCATTAACGGTGTACTCTGCCCTGTGTGCCTCCATGTTCACGTGATGTCATACAACCACGTCTCGGTAAAGTCAGGTTTGTTTTTGTTTCTCCTCTCTGCTTTGACAAAGTAAATTTGCTTATGTTTCTTCTCTGGTTGCACCCCTCCCTCGTCCTCATCGTCTTGTGGAACCAGAAGTGGCCCTGAGGAACTGTGCGCTTCAGCTAAAGTTGAAATTGTTTCAACTTTCAGAAGTGGTGGAAAGAGGTCAGGCCCATGTTCTTTGTTGAAAGCATTCAAAACGCAACCTTTCCATCTATAAAAAAAAAACAGTAATAGAAAATAAAAGAAGCACTTTTGTTTACAGGTCTCTGGTGAACACAAGGATGCAAATTCACCAAATCGTCACCGGCTTGGATTTGGTAACAGTGGTGCTTTGCATGTATGATGCTGTGTGTCCTTGTTCCTTCACAAAGCAAATTTATGTACTTTGTAATTAAAGATTATTTTGTCAACACGCACTGAGCACTAATTACTCACTGAGTGTTCTGGGCTGTCCGCCACTTGTTTGGCTAAGCAAATCTACCTGTTAGCAAGATGCTTGCTAAATTAATGCACTTAACTATCTATATAAGATGATAATTACATGTAAATGTTGCATCTAAAAGCAGCCATTCAGCCCACTGGCTGATTTCATATGAGAATGTTTAGGGCCCCTATTGTTTACTCCACAATGACGAAAATAATTTCCTGCCCTGATGAGGTAAATATGAAGGATATTTTATTCCATGGTGGTTCAGGCACAATTGGACAAGGTTCACTGTTGCAAGGTTCAGTTTCACTGCATGTGATGTGCCAAATGCACCATTTCACCAGTGTTCAAGTTATTTTCCTGTTGATGCCGGTAACCAAAGGCAACAGTGATCCTATCAATGACCAAAATGAAATAGCATTTATGTGAAAATATTGCACTGCCCGAAATTACCTACATCTTCGTACATTTTCAAGTCTCCACTCCCTGCAAACCATAATAAACTCAGCAGGACAATGATCATTTATCAATATTCCATTGTCCAGGGCAAATGATGCAGCTAAAAGCTGAATTCATTCATGCCCCTGTCAAATGAAACATTATTTAGTGTGTTTTAAGAAGGTGGAGTGGATGGTGGAGATAGATAGGGGTCAGAGTGGGAGGGCTCCCTAGGGAGGTCTTGGTGGTCCCTAATGGACACCAGTCGTCCATTATGAGCTAATCAGTAAGGGGGAGTGTGCGCTGTGTGTGGCTGAATGTGACTGTGTGTGTGTGTGTGTGTGTGTGTGTGTGTGTGTGTGTGTGTGTGTGTGTGTGTGTGTGTGTGTGTGTGTGTGTGTGTGTGTGTGTGTTGAAAGAGAAAGCGAGAGTGAGAGGGGGACAGCTAGGCCCTGTTGGTTGCTTGTGTATGTATGGGTGAGGGAGGAAGCGAGAGAAGAGGGGACACCACATGGTTTGTGCGTGTGCATAATGCGTGCATGTGCATGTGTTGTGGTGAGTGGTTGTGTATGAACCAGAGCAGGGTCATACGGAGGCTTGTCTGGGTCTCTTAAAACAGCAGAAGGCAGAATCCCTCAGGAGCTCATCTATGGTTAGAAGCTCTCCTCCCTCATAGGCGCGGGACACTGCAGGCTTCCAGATGCTAGGAGTTCGATACAGGCCTCAATACCAGTGTCCACCCATACTCTCACTGGGGTCTTTGCACATCCCAGGGGACACACTGTGTTAAGAATATGATATGTTATTTACAAAAAAATATTTGTAAATGGAGGACGTTTGGATGTCCATTATGAGCCTGTCCATGCTGCTGTTTCCATCACCTCGGCGTCTTTGGAAGGAGGGCTGGAAATGCAACCTGAGGGGGGATAAATGTCAGGAGATGCACTATGCTCTGGACGCCTTGCCAGGACCGCGTCTGTCTCATCCAGTCAAGCCACACGTCAGCCCTGCAACTTAAAATCACTCACCTAGAGACAAGTTAACAGCTCCTTCATTTACCGCCGCAGAAATGAAATCCCCGAGAACTTTGACGACTGAAAGTGCATCGAAAACATTAAGTCGTATTTCATTTCATGCTGCTTGCAGCAAGGAACGCCACAGCGGATGTGAGGCTGTGAAACTTCCAGGAAAAAATGTGGTGATTTTTTTCCTTTTTTTTTTGAACAAGCACTTTCAGATAATAAATTGATGTTTCGATTAGATGAGCTTTATTTGTGACCACTCGGGAAACAAATACACCACAAGAAACAAAATATTGCATGGGAAAAGCGGACAGAAAACCTCCATTGATTTTTTTTCTCTTTTTTTTTCAGATTATAGGGGGCAAAAGCCTATATCTACTGCACTTGAATCACAGTGTCCTGAGATAAACTGATACGGGGTGTTTATATTACTATTGCAGTGGAAAGATTAACATGTCATCGTTGGTAAACCCAGGTCATAACTCCACCGGATTTTTATTCCATTGATTGGCGTCATAATGAATTAAGATGTTAATGAGAAGCCAAAAAATGCAAGTTTAAAGTCCCCAAGCTAACTGGTAAGAGCAGCCTATGTGCTGGTAATGACTGGAAAGCCCTTTGGAAGATTAGCTGAAAGGATAACACACTTTATTTCTGAGAACACTTAATTATGCTGCTTGTTTGCAGTGTTCATTTGGAAGATACATGGATTGGTAGCCTGTAAGTAGAGGCTGCTCGGGGAGGCTTGGGTGTATCAGAGACACCTAATACATCCCCAGGCGCACTTTCACAGCCTCTGAAATGAGACACATCTTTGATTTGCTTACCCTGTAAACAGACAGAGACATAAAGGAGCTCCGGTCTCAGCCTTTCAGGGCTGTAACAGGCCAGACCAGGGATTCTCTTGTTCAAAAGTAGACCAAGTCACTCTTTTCATGTCATGACACATTTGATGTATTTGTGCTCTAGACTGATGACTTACAATATATTTTTACCAATTTCAATGCAACTGAAAATGACTTTGTCTACAGATGAATTATTTTGAAGACAACTTTAATAACTTAAAGCCGGTGTAGGCAAGTTTGGGGAAGTGAGCAAATCTCAAAATTGCCCCAAAATTGGGTTTGTGAATCACTTTCGTGTAAAGTATTGATAAATATCACTATGTCCAATGCACGAGCCCAGTGTGTGACGATTTCTGTCCAACATCCTTATGCCATGGGGAGCAAAATGTATCACAGTTGTTAATCTATGCATGTAAAAAAAAATTTGCGCATATAAAGAATTTTCAGCAAATCTCACAATTAGCCCAACATTGGTGTTGTGGAGCCCTTTTGTACCTTGTTTAGTTTATCCACAGCTCCAAGATCCATAGTGACAAGAAAACCGACAAAAAGGTTGTGCATGCAACTGATTGACAGGCAGTAGCACCGCCCCATCACAGAGCTCTCCCCTGATTGGTTGAGGGCTACTCGGAGTGAATCCTCAACCAATCAGGGGAACTAAGGTAAAAGCTTTGAGATCCGGAATACAGACGCAGGGTTAAACACAGAGGCTTGATTTTTCTCTTAAACCATTTGAAATACACATTAAACTGTAAGAGGGATAGGAAACATTTTCACAATTTTTCATAAATAACACTGAAAGAAAGTTGACTTCCCTTGATTTTAAAGGCAGCATTCTACCAGACCTACCAGATGGTGGAACTCATAAGTATTATTGTATGGCTGATGTACTGATGATGATGATGATGATGATGATGATGAAGATGATATTCTATGGCTGATATACAGATTCTCTGGTAAAATATTAATTCGCCTGTATGCTGTTTGTAACCTCAACCCTCAAACTATTTTGATAATAGGTTGTTATTGGGAAACTGGCAATTTTGCAACACTCACACGCACCCACCGACAAACACAAATACACACGCACGTTATGTGCATATGTATTTGCACTCATGAGTAGACGATAGATGTCTTCTTTTTTTTTCCTTCGTCCCCTGGGGCTTCCTCTTGGCCTGTCAACATGGGGGCCACGACAAGCTCGTCAACCCGCAGCTTATCGCCAGGGGCTGCTGGGCCATCAAAAGAAGTCTGGTTAGATTGTATAGGATAGTCAGTGGAAAGATAAAACCACAATGGGAAATAGTTGGCTTCAGATGGGGCGATAGGGAAGTGTGTCTAGAAGGATATTGTAATCTAGAAAGGTTACAGATTTGTTGCCTGTGAGTGCAGGATCATGGAGCTTGGGTTACAAACGCTGCCTAACAGGTTCTTTGGTGCAAATGAATCGACATATGCAAGCCAACCGTTATAAGTTTGGTGTGCATGGTGCTATCATATTGAGAAGGGGGGGGGGGGGAATGGCCCTGCACATTCATAGCATACTTAGAACACGGCAAAAACAAAACTGTTTACTGACGTTTTTGAATGGTCTGAAGTTATTTGTTTTTTCTCCCCAATTGTACCTGGCCAATCACCCCACTCTCCAAGCCATCCCGGTCGCTGCTCCACCTCCTTTGCCGATCCGGGGAGGGCTGCACACTACCACATGCCTCCTCCGATACACGTGGAGTCACCAGCCGCTTCTTTTCACCAGGCAGTGAGGCGTTTCGCCAGGGGGACGTAGCTTGTGGGAGGATCACGCTACCCCCCCCCCCAGTTCCCCCTCACCCCGAACAGGCGCCCCGACCGACCACAGGAGGCGCTAGTGCATCGACCACAACACATACCCACATCCGGCTTCCCATCCGCGGACACGGCCAGTTGTGTCTGTAGGGACACCCGACCAAGCCTGAGGTAACACGTGGATTCGAACAGGCGATTCCCGTGTTGGTAGGCAACGGAATAGACCGCTACGCTACTCGGACGTGAAATTATTGTTTTAAGAAGCCTGTTAAGAGCGACAGGGGAAAAAAACGGATTTGTAAGAACCCATGTGCCATCATGTAAATTGAAAAGTATACGCAGATAACACAGGGAATTAATTATAAGTAGAGTTTAAAGGGCCATTTAAAGTCCTTTCCAAAGAGTTCACCACCAACAAATGCAAAGTTAAAACTGAGTGTGTGTGTGTGTGTGTGTGTGTGTGTGTGTGTGTGTGTGTGTGTGTGTGTGTGTGTGTGTGTGTGTGTGTGTGTGTGTGTGTTGTGTTACTGAGCATAGTAGCATAGTATAAACCTACTGATTATGACATTAGTGCTGTGCCGCTTGTTTACCTAAACAGATGAATCATGACTTAATTGGCTGTAATTCTGTAAGTCTGTTGTTTTTCATAAACTACTCCTGGCAAGCTGAGAGAGTGAAGCGGTGGTGTGTGCATGCCTGAGTTTCCGGGGTTGAAAAATTCCACCTTAAATGGATACTGTAATTTCAGCACCACATTCTATTCTTCTTTAAAACTCATCTCTTAACTCAGCAACTAGTTTGCCCGAATATGCTCCTGACGGCCCGTCTGTATCATTTCACTGCAAATAATCTCCCTTTTTTATTGTTATATACATAAAAATAAATTTTAATAGTTGAGTTTTACAATAGATGACATGAACTAAGGCGGACGTATCAATTCTCTTCCACATTTTGTTCCGCTGTGACCTTTCCCGTTGTCCCTGCTGAAGGGTGGGAGCCGGAGGAGCGGTGATGAGTCAGGAAGGAGAGCAGGGAGACGGTGAGTGCTGCTCATCCTGCTGTGCAGCGCCCGCCGTCTTCCAGACAGTCTGCCTCCTCTCTGTGAACATGAAGCGGTGCGGTCGGCTAATGTGGCCAGGGAGAGAGCAGCGGAGCTAAGATGTCATGTCCGTCCGTAGGGCTAACAATTAAATGTGGCACCTCAAGCAGATCAATTTGACTTTGAGGCTTCAGCTTTTAACTCTGCGCTCC
This sequence comes from Lampris incognitus, assembly GCF_029633865.1. Lineage (NCBI taxonomy): Eukaryota > Metazoa > Chordata > Actinopteri > Lampriformes > Lampridae > Lampris > Lampris incognitus. The sequence continues at coordinate 24,130,229 of NC_079223.1, read as the reverse complement.
CCTCTCTCAATCATTCTCCTGTTCTCTCTCTGACTGTCTCTCTCTTTCTCTGTCTCTCTCTCAAACACACACACGCACTTTCTCTCTCTGTCTCTCTCACTGTATTTCTCTCTCTCTCTGACTGTCTCTCTGTCTCTCTCACTCTCTCTCTCTGTCTGTGTCTGTCTGTCTGTCTCTCACTCTCTCTGTTGTCGTTCTTCCTGTTTCGTGTGTGTGTGTGTGTGTGTGTGTGTGTGTGTGTGTGTGTGTGTGTGTGTGTGTGTGTGTGTGTGTTTTCCGGCACAGTAACACCTTAATTTACCCTAATGCCCTCATATTGACCCACTGTATCAATTTCTTGTTTGATATTTTTCCCTCCCCTGTTGTTTCGTCTTCTTATGTTTATCATCTGCGAGTTGACAAAAAAAAAAAAGGGATGATCAGCTGAAAGGTCAGAAGAGAAGATGACAAGTGTGCCAGACAGACTCCATCTCCAGCAGGGGAGTTGAGGGACACTGCTGGGAAACACAACACCAGCACAAACCAGCACTTGAAATATCAACATCCCGGCCTTCTAATTAAAGCCATGACTAATGGGTCCTAATTGCATCGCTAAAATGCACCGGTTCTCCTCTCTCTAGTGTAACTTGACTACTACACTTTTCCCTGCATGGATTAATGTGGAGCCGGAGCTGCAAACTAAAAAGCAGTTAATTCATCGAAAGATCTATTAAGAAGGATGAAAGGAGGGGTGGTGATTGAAGGAAGAGCAAGGAAAAACAAAGAAGAGAGCACGTATCCGTGGAGGGGTCGGAATAACAGACAGACACTATCGGGATCTCGTTATAGAAGATGCATTTCATTTGGATATTTGTGTTTAAGCTTTTTGATTCTGCTCACCGATGACATTCATTTACACCGGCCAGGACAGGATGGTGTAGTGTGAGGAAGACGGGCTTTTAGGACACGACAGTTACATTACCTACTGAATGCCTTTAATTATATAAGAAGGATGGTTACTTAGTGGAGCGCTTTGGGAAATTTGGAGCTGGAAGAGGAGGAGAGGGGGGAAATGGAAGACAGGGAGGAGGGAAAGGGGGAATGGTTTTGTGTCTGTCTGGATGGTGGCTTTTGGAGACATGATGCCAGGTCTTGGTTTAATACGTTTTTGTTCTCTTGTGTGCACGCTTTTGTTTTTGAGAACGGGGGGGGGGGGATTCGGAGCCATTTTCTGCGGCGAGCGAGACAGAATGCGCTCAATATGAGTACAACATACTTGTTTAAATTACCCTTTTACCCACATGGCCAACCATTAGGCCTGGTGTTCCAATTTATTTCTCTCTCCCTCTCTCTCTCGCTTTCTCTCTCCCTCTGCCATAGCAATCTTTCTTTGTTGTTGGTTTACTCTTCATAACAGCTTTTATCAAATCTTGCTATTAATCCATTAGAGGGTGATATTCATTTGAGGTAATTTCCGTGCAAATTTCAGGCACTGAAAGCGTGAGCAAGGAGCTCCTGCACTGCATTTAAACTGACGTGCCTCCACTTCTAATGTGATACCCATTACAATGCCATAAAGAGACTGGTGTATTGAGAAATGTGTTTTTAATCTTGGCCCTGTTAACTTGTCAGTTGACTGAATAGGGGGAAAAAATAAGAATGCTGAGAGCAGTGCCGGCATGTACCTTCTGCATTCACACCTCAGTACTTGTGTCCGACCAGAGAGAAACAGTCAGGAAGTGTGGACAGGGGGTTAGTCTTTGGATCTGAAAAGTAATTTACATGAAGTTTTATGAGAACCCTGTACTCTTTTATTTAGTTACTTATTCATTTTAGCAATTTTCATGTGTGTAGTATGTAGTTTATTCACCTATGTCACACAATACTGTATAGCACCGTGCAACTAGCACACCTGCAAAATAAGGAAAGGTTATAAAGACGTGAAAAAAAGTATTTGTTTTACTGAGCATAACATAAATCAAGGATAGATGGATGGATGATGGATGGATGGTAGATAGATATAGAGATTCTACTGAAATTATATTCAAAGTATACTGTTATAATTCCAGTATACCATATAATAACTGTATACAGTATTGACTTCCCAAGTCAAGTCAATTTTATTTGTACAGCCCAATATCACAAATTACAAATTTGCCTCAAGGGACTTTACAGCAACACAACATCCTGTCCTTAGACCCTCACATCGGATAAGGAACACCTCCCTAAAATAAAAAAATGTTTAAAAAAAAAACCTTCAACAGGGAGAAAAATAGGAAGAAACCTCAGGGAGAGCAACAGAGGAGAGATCTCTCTCCCAAGACGGACAACGTGCAATGGATGTTGTGTTTACACAATTTACAGAATACAACACTGAAAGAGGATAACAGAATTATAATGGAATTAGGAAATGTATTAAGACTTTGATGCACAGGATACCAAGCAGTGTCCAGATGCCACCGGAACAGCCCAGGACCCAAGCCATGTGACCAGCATCACCATGTAAAAAACAAAAACAAAAAAACCCAGAATAACAAAAATTATATGGATTTATAAGATATATAAAAAGAAAATGTGATGAGGGAAATGCCAAGCAGCGTCCAGGTGGTGACCACCATCACCACGGAAACCTGGGAGGAGGACCAACTGCACATGCACATAAGGGAGATTCACATGACACCATTCACACACAGAAAAGACGTGAAAGAAGCGAACAGTTTACAAAAGTCATTAGTCATAATCAATTAAGTAATGAATTAGTCATAATCTATGCGCTATAATCTCGACGGCAGAACAGTGGTTGGTAAATTCATTGATACAGAAACCAACCCGCCATGCAGTACAGGTTGTGAAGCACTCAACTTAAAAGCAACTAATTGTAAGCTAAGGCAAAAAGATGAGTTTTAAATTTAGATTTAAAGGACTCAACAGACTCTGATTGTCTGATGGCAGCAGGCAGGTTATTCCACAAGAACGGGGCCCAACAGGAAAAGGCCCTGTCACCAGCTGACTTCTTTTTAACTTTGGGTACACACAGGAGCCCTGTATTTTGAGAGCGAAAAGCTAGAGATGGAATGTACAGTTTAAGGAGATCAGACAGGTAAGGTGGGGCAAGCCCACTTAGGATCTTATGAGTCAGCATAAGCACCTTGTATTCTGATCTAACATGGATAGGAAGCCAATGAAGGGAGGCAAGAATTGGTGTAATATGGTCAGATATCCTAGATTGTTAGGATTCTAGCTGCAGCATTCTGAACCATCTGAAGACTTTTAGTACTAAAACGTGGCAGACCTGAGAACAGAACATTACAGTAATCATGTCTGGATGAAACAAATGCATGTATTAGAGTCTCTGTGTCAGCCATGGACAGAAAAGACTGACTTTTAGCTATGTTACGTAAGCGAAAAAAGGCAGTCTTGGTGAGTTCTTTAATGTGCTTATCAAAGGAAAGGCTGGGATCAAATGTAACACCAAGATTTTTGGCTGCCACACTTTGTGAAACCACAGAGTTGTCGATTGTTATTGTTACTTGATCAAATTGGTGTCTGTGTCTAGCAGAGCCAATGACCAGCATCTCAGTTTTATCTGAATTTATAAGCAGAAATTTAAGTGACATCAAGTTTTTCACAGTAGCCAAGCAGGCCTCTAAGTTAGTCATTTGAGTATGATCATCAGCCCTTATAGGCACATACAGCTGAGTATCATCGGCATAGCAATGGACATTTATTCCATAACTGCGTATAATTTGGCCAGAGGTGACATATAAAGAGAGAAAAGTAGAGGGCCAAGAACTAAACCCCAAGGTACACCATATTTAATGTCAGAGAATTTTTATGTAATATTACTATGGCAGTAACAATGTGTTCTTCCAGATAAGTAGGACTTAAGCCAAGAGAGAGCTAAGCCAGAGACACCAAAATTACAATGTAATCTATCTAATAGTATACAGTGATCAATGGTGTCAAAGGCTGCACTGAGGTCCAGTAGTAGAAGCATAGAATTTGAATCAGAGTCCATAGCTAGTAAAACATCGTTCACCACTCTGGTCAGAGCTGTTTCGGTGGAGTGACGGGGCCTGAAAGCCAATTGAAAACTTTCATATAGATGGTTTTCTTCTATATGGGTCGAAAGTTGTTGATGCACCACTCTCTCTAGTACCTTAGAAAAGAATGGAAGATTAGAGACTGGTCGATAGTTATTAAGAGATGCTAGATCGAGTTGTGTTTTTTTAAGTAGAGGTTTAACCACAGCTGTCTTAAAACTGCTGGGAAGATTTTTTTTAACCTTTATTTGACCAGGAGGATCCCGTTGAGATTACAAACATCTTTTTCAAGGGAGACCTGGCCAAGATAGGCAGCACAGTTACAAAATCACACAGTTGCAAAATTACACATTTACAATGCCAGTAGTAAGTGATAAATTAACAATGTCGATCATTGTAGGGCCCAGAAAAGGCCAGAGGTCTTTAAACAGTTTTGCTGGTAAGGGGTCAACTAGGCAAGTAGTTAGTTTAGAAGCTGACACAAACTTAGTTCAAGTATCAAGAGAGATAGCCTCAAAAGCTGTAATAACAGGGACTATCAGTGACTCATTGTATAGATATGAATTTGGTAAGACAAGATCTGCAGGAGTAGCTGGAGTTGAAGAACTAATTTTGTTTAAGATCTCATCAACCTTATTGCAGAAAAAAATCTAGAAATTCATGGTCCGTGAATGGTGAGCAGCTAATAGACAGCTGCAGCCTGTCCAGGGTGTCTCCCGCCCAATGGATAGATAGAGTGTCAAAGAGAAATCTGGGGTTATGTTAATTGATATGAATTTAGTGAGAGAGATACGCTGCTTTTGCAGCAGATAAAGCATGTTTGTATTTCAATAAACACTCATGCCACGACAGGTAAAAAAACTTCTAATATTGATTTTCGCCATTCATGTTACAGTCTCCTGTGGGACCACTTAAGAGCACGTGTCTCATCATTAAACCAGGGTGTAGGCCTCTTTAGTCACCTAGCTCTGGTACTGAGAGGTGCAGTTGAATCGAGGAGACTACAGAGGGGCATATTTAAGTCACTAGTGAAATTTTCAGCAGTCAGTTACTACAGTGAAAGAAGCCAAGACTTCAGGCAGCTGCTGGCCAAATGCAGCTACAGTGGAGGGACAAATGTGGTGAGTGGAAGTTACATCTGTGCTGACATTAACTGGACAGGCAGGCCAATAATGCTTCAAATTTGATGAGAAAATTATCTGACACAGCAGATGTGGCTGGCAAGACATTCAGATCAGAAACAGCTATCCCTTTAGATAAAACCAAATCAAGGGTGTTACCACTGCAATGAGCTGACTCTTGAACAAACGAAGCGAACCCAAAAATATCAACTAGCGCCACAAAGGAGGATCAGCAGCCTTATTCAGATAAATATTGAAATCACCAAGAATTATAATCTCATCAGAGTTAAGTAACAAGGCTTGAGACAAATTTTCCAAATTCTTCAAGAAATAATGAGTAACAGCCAGGAGGCTGATAGAGTATCACAATTTGGACTCAGCCGAGTCAATTCATGGCTGAGGGAGATGGACCAAGAACAAGAGCCTCAAAAGACTGGAATTTAGATTAAAGTCTAGGAGTCAGATTGAAAAAAAGATGGGCAACACCCCACTTTGTTTATTTGCCCAAGCTACATGGGCATAAGTATAGTCAGATGGGGAAGCTTCATTTAAGAGAAGGAAAACATTTGGTTTCAGCCATGTTTCACATAACTTAATCATATTGAAACTATGTTCAAGACTCAGATCATTTATTAGTATGGCTTTGGTAGACAATGATCTGATATTTATGAAACCAGATTTAAGCATCTTATGGATGTGATCAGTAGTTGGCAGAACTTTAGAGCCACCAATAGGTGAAATATTAATTGGAATTAGACACCTTGTTGACAATTTTGACAACCAACGCTTTGGATGATAAGTGGTCACATTTTTGAAAACATTAGATGTTTGGTTCTGTAGATTATTAGGTACTTTGTCACACATTTCACCACCACCAGTTGTAGGAATAATTAATAGATTAATGTGATTCATGCATTTAGGAGAGGAGAGCTTGGGAGCAATACAGCAGGGTAGGGAGACAGCCTCAATGTTATAGACCAAGCTGTCAGTCTGATAATCTACACGAGGAGAAATTCACTGACTAATATTAATTAAACTACTTGACTCCACATCCACACTAGATTTAAACCTAGCAGGCTCTCTAATCACCTGCAACCTGCTGAATGATAAGTCCCTAGTGTCAAACTAAACGTAAACAGCTATCTATATTGCTAGACAAGAGAGTGGCGCTGTCCCCAGTAGGGTGAATGCCATCCACTTTCAGCAGGTAAGAGCAGCCCCAGAAAGGCCAGTTATCAACAAAGCCAAACCCATGCTCATTACAGTAACGAGCCAGCCAGCGGTTCATTGGGGTGAGCCTACTATACATCTCATCATTACCCCTCACAGGTAAGGGACCAGAGACAATTAATCGATGCTGACACAGCTTTCTGGCAATCTCAAGCGTTCTGATTAGGCTGGATTTGTGATCCTAGCATTATTGGTGCTGACATGAATAACAATGTTGCTGAAAGTAGTGGTGCTATGTGCCTGGGTTCCCAGACTCTCCCTCTGTGATGCCAGTACCCTAAGATTGTCCTCTATGTCGGAGACTCTGGCCCCGGGTAAACAGTGAATCAAGGCTGGCAAAGCTAATCTAATATTGCGGGTAATGGAGTCTCCTATCACTAGCATGCGTTGCTTTACTCTGTCGCCAGGAGCGAGAGAAGCACGCTAGCCGATAGGACTACCAACAGGGCTGGTGAGTGTCGAAAACTGGTTTGCAGTCGGGAAAGGTGACTGCAGACCAGGCCACATGACCGGTGGCTTGCTCTTGCAAACCTTCACCCTCCAGTAAACAGTGACGAACTCCGCCTTATCTGCCGACGAGGCTGAGCTAGTGCTAACAATCGCAGGTCTGCTGTCAGGCTCGGGGATAAGGCTATCTACCCTAATCTCAACCGAAAGAAGCTGCTTTAACTCACAGACACATCTCTCTAATAGAGACAACCTATCTGTAACTACGGAGCAGTCACCACAAACCATCGTTTTAACAAGGCTGCTTTGACTGCGAATGTAATACAGCTAACTGCTAAGCTAGGCTAAGCTCTAAGCTAGTGTAAACTACTAATAAGACACGTTAGCCCCTGGCTAACGGGTCTGACCCTTTAGCCGAGCGGTTAGTGATGTCGCCTTGTGGTGCAGTACACCCCGTATCGAATCCCGCACCGGGCAAGAAAATAACCGGTTACATTGGTGGCAGCGGTGGGATCCGGAAGCGTGCAGATCCTCAGAAGTCTCTTCGGAGCGCGTGAATAACAAAGCGCGAGGGCGCGCTTCCGGGAGAGGGTGACGACTGTAAACTACTAATAAGACACATTAGTCCCTAGCTAACGAGTCTGACCCTTTAGTCGAGCGGTTAGTGATGTCGCCTTGTGGCGCAGTACACCCCGTATCGAATCCCGCACCGGGCAAGAAAATAACCGGTTACACTAGTAACAAACTAGGAACGAGATGCTGCCTACTAAACACGTTGTATGAGAAGTAAAACTAGAGAGTCTAGCGATAAGTGAACTAAGCACAGAAAATAGCTAAATCAGAACAAAATGAAGAGGTTCAGGCAGAATACAGAGAAGAGATAGTAAGAAAATAAAAGTCGTCGATCTCACTAAGTCGCTTCTCACTAAGGCGGAAGCTGGAAACATCTGGCAGTGACGTCCACGGACCAACACCGAAGGAGGCGCTCGAAAGAAACGATCACAGCTTCCCAGTCAATTGATAGTTTAACTCTTCTGCCCTCCTGCTTTACCAAACCTTTTGTCTTTAATTGTCCTCACACTAGGGCTCCAATTTGACCAATTTTGCCTTTAGCAATGGCTCAATGCAGCTAATTGGTATCAGCTGTTTTTTTCAATTGTACCGTTGTGGTGACCCACATCTATATAACGAGAGACATTCACCTAAGAGGACGGTGTACCTTTAAGGGAAGAGGCGAGGGGTCAGATAATGCACTTCCGCTTCCGGTTCACAGTTCAGTGTCGTTGTCGAACGTATGACATGCTAAGTTGGAGCTAGTAAACTACCTCGACTACGTCTACTCTCACGTCTCCTGTCTCGTTGTTTTCTAACTCCACATTGGTGACCCCGACGTTTCGGCTGGGACTTCGTTGTTTTCTAACTCCACACCGTATTGATTAGCCTACATGGGGTCATCTCTGCTTCAAAATTAAGAGAGTCTGTTTTGCTTTTGTTTGGAAACCCCTGTTACTCTTTTCTGCTTAGCTTTACTGTATGGAAAGCAACACAGTGATCATGCTCCTAGATTAGTGTACAGGACAAATGAGTTGTGAACTCCACATTTGCACTTACATGCAACTACATACGTATGTATACACACACACACACACACACACACACACACACACACACAAGTACACAGAAAGGGGGGGGCATTGTCTCTAATGGTATATTTGCTTGGAGCAATCGTCACTGAGTTTTTTAATTAAACATCTCAGCACAATGTACAACCTGGCCGGGGATAGCAGCACTTTAAACTTCCATTTGTTTCAGACCCACAGATGCTATCGGGAGACCAACAGCAAATAAAGGGAGAATCAATGGAGCTTCATTAAAAGCAGCAGGCAGCCTTTTGCCTGGACACAGCTTAATTACAGTTTCACTGGCGTTTGCTTTAATTGGGGGAAATCAAAGGAGTGAAGTGGAGTGAATGGAGGATATTAGCATTTCTATCACCGGGGGAGGCCAGGAGGCAGTGTCCAAACCACGGCTGCACACGTCACCTTTAAACCCTTACACACACTCTCACAAAAGACCAACAGACAAATACATGTGCAGTATGCAATCACATATCCATGCAAGCTAACACACTCGCACACAGACGCGGACACAAAGTTATGCCATTCTTTTTTTTATCCCGTCTCTATCTCTCTGACTTTGAATACATCCTGAAATGTGTGTCTCTTCCCGGTCGAGGGTACGTTTCAGGTCAGAAGACAGTGGGATGGGGGGGGGGGGGCTGCATATTTGAGGCAGTTTTGTAGATCATGCAAATGCATGCACAATATCACAGATTCTTCTTGGTTCAGCCTCTGTAATTGGACTGTATGATGGTGGGATGAGAGCAGATTCCAGCTATGTTTAGAGGGAAATGGCTATCAGTGTGCAACCATCAAAGCCTTAGACTTAAGGACTGAGCTCGAGCTTCCTGCAAACATACAGTAATACTACTAACAGAGTCTTAAGTGGGGGGGGGGGGTTTCGACAACAATACTTATTCACAGAATAGTCAATATAAATAAAGCATTACTCTTTTTTATTTTATTCCCCCTTTTTCTCCCCAGTTGTACTTGGCCAATTACCCCACTCTTCCAAGCCATCCTGGTCGCTGCCCCCCCCCCCTGCCAATCCGGGAAGGGCTGCAGAATACCACATGCCTCCTACGATACATGTGGAGTCGCCAGCCGCTTCCTTTCACCTGACAGTGAGGAGTTTCACCAGGGGGATGTAGCGCGTGGGAGGATCACACTATTCCCCCCAGTTCCCCCTCCCCCCCAAACAGGCGCTCTGACCGACCAGAAGAGGCGCTAGTGCGGCAACCAGGACACATATCCACATCCGGCTTCCCACCCACAGACACCGCCAATTGGGATGCCCGACCAAGCCGGAGGTAACACGGGGATTCGAATCGCCGATTCCTGTGTTGGTAGGCAACGGAATAGATCGCCATGCCACCCGGACGCCCCCGCATTATTTTATTTTTAAAACACTCAGACAGAGAAAGAGTCACGTTTTGTGATAAGGCCTCTGGTTAATTAGTAAAGCCAATTTCCAGTGGCATTCCAGGTGTGCAAAAAAAATCTTCTAATTAATCGTTTTTCGTGATTTACACCCTCGGATGCCTGAATTAAGATGACATTACAATTTTCTCTTCGGTGGGATGTGAGAACATTCACGCCTTTGCTGTGGATTGTTCACCAAAAGCTATTTAGCACAGCCGAAGCCCTCTCTGTCCTCATGAGTGCTCTGACACTGTTCCCCTTCTGTGTGTGGCTGCGGATGTGTCCTTCTCCATCCTCCTCTTAGCCACCCTGAGTCCATTACTGACAGTGACAGATAGCCGGGGAGGATCAAGCCATCCTCGGCGGTGCTTCAGTGTCAGGTGAGCGGAGACAGTTTGAGTCCCACTCCGTTCCCCAGCAGTTAATAACAGTTTGAGAGGGGGCTCTGGGTTAATAACACAATCATTACTGGGGCAAGGACGGGAGACAGCTGTAAGCATGTATGCAGATGGACGACCATCGTTAGTCTTTGTCAAACAAGTGCAATGGGGATGATCTGCAGAGAGCACTTCTCTTTCTAATCGGGAATAACAACCGGCTTTGCCCACGTGCTTGTCTCACTTGTTTTGAGATGCACATTGACTTATTGTTGTAGGAAAACTGTATTTTTTTTAAGAAACATGCACAGAGATGCCACCCAAAATGCAATTGCTGTGGTATTATCAATCACCAGAGGTTCGGGTGAGGCAAGTCAGAACGTGGTGTGTATGCTTTGCTGTCCCATACTGCAATGGACTTGACCAAGTGAGCACATCGTGAAGTCCTTTATTATTGAAAAGACTGATTTGTAATTTGTGGTGCTCCCATCTGTCGTGGTTACGCAAAATTATGGCTAAACCAGTTAGTAAACACTTTGGCCCATTGTCTGTTGTTTTGATAATTACCCATAATAGCGTCCAACATCAGTATGGTCTTTAAACCTGATTTAGGATTTAATGGAATAAGAGGCAGAGGCAGTCAGTATATGCACTGCGCCTAATGTCATTAGAAATGTTTGCGGAGGCCAAATTAAATCAGTCGTAAATTGTGCTCTCAAGTCGGCCAGAAAAACCCAGCCTCATTGAAGAGGAGGCGGGGGCGGCGGGGATTCATATTTTAACCTCGCACAGAAAATGCACTTAAACAGATTAAAATAAAATAGGGACAGTGTGGATGGATGGGAATGGTAATTGCTGGTGCTTTAATGGTTTCCTGTTAGCCAAGTCGGACTGAAGGCCGAGCTATTTTAAAAGTTGGAACGGTGATTGAGGTCATAACTTCGCAGATCTGGTGATTAAGCCAACGGGTACATGTCACCAAATAGTAGATTAGACGTCTAATGGGCCTTAGCCGAAAACAGATGTTTTTCGAGGAGGTTCTTGGTGCTCAACATGGTACGCTTTGTCACTGCTGTGCAGGTGTGGGTTGGAGTGGAAGGCTTTTGACACTAAACAATGCAGCTGGACATGGACTATGGCTGCCAATATGCCGATTAGGAAAAAGTGTGTGTGTGTGTGCGCATATGCATATGTTCAAGCATATGCATTTGTGTGAGTGTGTGTGTGTGCGAGCGCACGTGTGCATGTGCATATGTTCAAACAATTTGTGTAATTCTGTGTGTGTGTGTGTGTGTGTGTGTGTGTGTGTGTGTGTGTGTGTGTGTCTGGCTATCAGCTTGTGCATAAGTTCATGTAAAGCCCACCCATGTCTCCCTTACTTCCCTTATTTTGTTTCCTTATTACTGTCAGTGCAGGCATACTCTGTCTTGTTGCATCAGGTAGCTTATCACACAACACAGCCCAGACGGTAATGATAGCGGTAAAAACGCTGGGAATTCCCTAACGTGCATTAAATTAGGAGGGTGTCTTTCCCCAAATCTGACACAAAGATGGGAAAAATGTTATCCTACAAGATACAATGTCCCTGTTAGCAGTGTAATGTGGTTATACGATGTATTACACGTCTTAAATGATGATATGATAAACTGATAAACTGCAGTGGATAAACGATACATGTCATAAAGCAGTGCCCAAACATTGTTTAGGGCATATCTTTTCTTTTTGTTATCAAAAACTAGCTTGTGTCCAACTGCAATAATGTTCTACTAATTTCCTATTATACCATAGATATAGACCATCATTTACCATAGACAATTAGCATCATATACATAAGATCTTTACCAGCTTGGGTTATTGAGTTGAACGTTGAGTTAGAATATATGCAAGGCATGCAGCACATACAATCACAGAGACACATTCACAGACACCCACCTCAACACACACACAAGTGCATGTAAGAGCCTTCCTTGAACTCTCCCCCCTCTTAGCTTTTGTCGATGTGACTTTGCCCTCGATCCTAGGTTCACCTGTAACACAGCACCATTGGCTCCAGGTAAAACTCGGGCCCCGTACGTGCTCATATTCAGCTCTTGTGTAAATGAACAAGGAAAAGCCTGTGCATATTGAATGGCAAACATGCAGGTGATGACACATCCCCGGCACACACAAAGTATGTGTCATCGCTCAATGCCAGCTGAGCTGTCAGTTCAACAACTGTCTCCAACATTACTCTTCAGCATCTCATCCCTTCTTTCTTACGTTCTTTCTTTTTCTTTCTTTCTTTCTGTCATGCATGTTTAAAGGCCTGTGCACCACTTCCATCGGCTGGCCCTTGTTGTGAGCTGAAAGCCCATCTTTATTATTGTGACAGTGCAGTTTGGAAAGAGATAACGTTTACCTATAACGCGTGTCTATAGAGACACATTTAAGATGGGCTCCAAAGACAAGTAGTGTGCATTTGTTTGGGTGTGGATGGCGAAAATGACTGTGAAAAGATCACCTCATACTAGAAACTCAATCCAGGTGGGTATGGTTTCAGGTCTCCACCTCTTATCATCATATCACCAGTGACTATTGTATTGTCCATTGAGACAACTGAAACTAACTTAAGAGCAGAATAGACCAGCGCTGCGCAAAATCCCCACTGAGTAAGGAACAATGACCGTACATACCTACTAAAGGCCCTTTCTAAGTGATGGCAAGGAATGGTTCATCACACTTTGTGTCAGACAACAAGCAGAAACATCCCAGTGCGAATTACCGTTTTTCAAACCGAAGCCTGTGAACGCATTACAGGCAATGAAGGCGACCATAGCTCTATGAACCTGTGACAACCCTATCATGTGACAGGAGGATACCCAAAATGGAGACTCTCCAAGTGTATCCTGTGATGGGTGTGTATACGTTCCAGAGAGGCTGTGTGAAACTAAAGCTAAGCCAAAGGTATTGCTGAACAAGAGAGTTATGGCAGTCACTCCTCAATGGAAACCCTGACTCTGTTGTCAAAGTGCCAAAGGTTGATGTCACAAAGTAGTTCGGGGTGACAGAGGGGAGGGAGAGTGCAAGTGTTGAAAACAAGGATGGGAGCATGTGTAGGATCTGTTATGCTGTTCGCCGTCTTAACGCCGGGGGGCAGATAGTTCACGAGGTCACAAGTGTGAGCTCATAGTCCTTTGTACAATGTCTGCCCCCCCAGGCCCCCGGTCTCCTGGTGGGGAAATATATCCGAATTGACTTATTTTTTTTTCTTAACAGTTTATTTTACACCCATATACAGCCTGTGGCGGGCCCCTGACACAGCGGAGAGATCTCTGTAAGCTAAAATTTGCTTTTTGATGCTTTCCCCCTATCTCATGCATATTTAAGATAATAGCTCATCCACAAGTTTCCACAAGTCATGAACACTTTTGTGGTTACCCGACAGTAATAATGGCTACTGTCGGGTCAGGATTTTCTTTGGAAAACGATGATGGTGCATATTGTCTCTAACAGCAGAAGGGCGCAGTTTGCGGCAAGTTGGAAGAGGAACCCAGCTTAATTTTAGCAAGCAAGCAGATTATGGCAGAACATGCTCAAGAAAGATCTTGACCACAATGAACGGGTTCAGCCGTGTTTTATTTGTTTGGCGATGGAGATGTTGCAGAAGCAATGGCACCTGCAACTCTGTTTTCATTTCTGAATAGATTTTGCATCCACGCACAGCGAGTTAGGCAAAAATGATGACCAGGATCGTGAATTTAGGTAGAGATGATATTTCGTCGTCTCGACTTAGCTGGTCAGTTGACAGCGTTTGAGGAATCAGGAACAATTTTTTGTCATTTCAATCATGTACTTGCATACGCAACAGAAACACAATTTTGTTTCTTCCAGCCTACAGTAGTGCAACACAAAAGATAAAAGCACGCATCCAAAATTTCCCAAAATGACACCACCAAAAACATAGAAAAACAGAGAGAACAAAGCAAATAAACAAAAAACAAAAACAGTTAACAACACAGTCCATTCACTGCAACACAGTCCAAATTTCCACTGTTCAGAGAACAAACGCCAGCCAGGATGACTGTCGGAACTGCTGGTCTGCATGGGCTAGCAGTTAGCTTAGCCTTCCCCGCTTCCTGCCACACCGCCTGCAGTGTTTCCTCTTCGGGCGCAGCTACGGGCAGGGAAGTAGTCCTTGGGCCAACCGGACGCAGCAGTCCAGGCATCCTCAGCCGATCCAATGCTAGTTCTCCCAGCCACACACCTTCAACACACCTCCCCCGCACTCCATATGACGACACAAACGCAGATGAAGACAAAAGCACTGCACAGCTGACACTAGGCAAGGCCGCTGCCAGACGACCTCAGTGTTTCCTCTTGGACCAGGCTCCGGGCAGAGCCATGGTCCCTGGGCCCACAGGATGCAGCATAACAAGCTCTCTCAGCCAATCCAATGCCAGCTCTCCCAGCCATTAAAGAAAAAAAATGGACGATCAAAACAAAAACTTCACACGATGACACAAACTTAGATGCAGACGTAGACATGGACAAAGACACTGCATAGTTGGTACTGGGTGAGGCTGATGCAAACGTGAGTTTGTGCCTCTATCTTCCCACCTACTTATTTTTTTGCAATTTAACAGTCCAGTTATTACACATCGCATTCCACAGAAAAATTTAGCAAACATTTTTGATAGGGTTTCTGTCTCACCCTAAAATCATACTTGGCGATGAATCCCAATCAGGCTCTTATTTACCGGTGCCACCAGTGGACAATGCAGTATGACTAACAGGAACCGGATCAACGCTGACCTTTGATACATCTGGGCGATGCCTATCGGCGGCCTTGTGCATCACAAACAGCTTGATGAATAACAGCAGTCTGAGCTGTGATTGAAGGCGGGGGAAATCCACAGGTAAGACTAGTCAGCTATCCAGTTCATGTCCTTTGGACCCGGCCCAGGCAATGTTTAGGCACACAGTCAACAACTCCTGTCCTTGCTTATCTTAAGAATGTAAACCTCCATAAGTGAACGCTTCATCTGTAATTCTATTGTGAGTTTGCCGGTTGTCTCAAAGTGTCTGTATAATCTAATGTAACGCAAAACCAGCTTTGTCTGCGACACTAAATACTTGTGTTAGGACAGGCGTCTCAACCGTAGGCCAGGACTATGAGGAATTCTTTGGCAGACAGAATGGCTAGACCACACCAAAACCTGCCAGTTACATTCCTCGCATGATTCAGACGTATCTCTTTCCCCCCGCTGGGACATAGTTGAGAGAGCTCATCAAAAGGCCCGTCATTCTGAGGAGCCGAGCGCAGGATGGGAGAAGGAGAGAGCAGGGGGACAGAGATCTGTGGGTTGTTGTGTTGTTGTGTGTTATTATTTTCATTTGTTGGGAAAAAGAAAGATGAATGGAAGGATAAATGGAATGGCGGGTGAAGGGGGAAATTCCCTTGTTTCTCTGGAATGGGATGGCGAGCTTGGGGAGGGGTTGAAGGAATAGATGGGGTGGGGTGGGGGGGCAGCTGATGTAGAGGGTGCTGTCAGACCCAAGACAGGGGGGTCTTTGTCTTCCTAATAATCACTTGCTGTACCTCTTCTTTCCATCCCTTTCTCCCTGCTGCCGTTCTGACTTTACTTTTCCAATTCTCCCTGCAACCTCCCCTCAATGGTCAGTTGTCCCCGGTCCGCTCGGAAGGATATTTGAAAGCAAAACCTGAAATAAATCTGGAATCTATAATGCTGTAATAATCTTACACATGGTTCCAGCAAAATATTGGTCACAATTTACATTACAGCCACAGGTATATTGAAAGGTTGTAGAGCCAACGGCAACAGGGATAGACATTTTGCATTTTGTAACAAATAACATTTGAAATTAAATTTAAAAAGTTACATGATAATGTCCTATAAATTGTATTTACAATATAGTACAGTATAGTAAAATTGTATTTACAATATAGTATAGTATAGTGCAGTACAGTAAGGTACAGTACAGTATAGTATAATATGGTGTAGTGTAGTATAGTATAATATAATATAAATGTAAAAGTTACAGAAAAAGACAAAGGCACAAAATGTTCTTGAAAAGAAAGTCTGAGTTCTTGGTTTGCCTTTGAAAGCAAACATGATATATGTTCTGTCTCAGGTCACATAATCCAGGTGAGTTTATACCTGGGAGTCTTGGTTTGCACATTCAACCCAGACATGCCGTGTACCAGCAGGCACAATACAGACAAATCAGTTTACATGTACTTACCAAGTGTGATGCCAAATAGATTCAATAGCCTACAGTAGGTATTCCTCTTTATGCTTAAATTAAAATTAAAATTCTTTTAATTAGCAACAATTATTATTGTTGTGTTCAGCATTAAAGTGTGTGTGTGTGTGTGTGTGTGTGTGTGTGTGTGTGTGTGTGTGTGTGTGTGTGAAACAATTTGAATTTTTAAACAATGTAGCATCCTTCTTGTTGTTGGCCAATTTGGGGTTGTAAGGGGGATTATAAGGGCCATTGAATATTATATGTCCTATCATGTCTGTTTATTTCTGAGCAGTTCAGAAGACATTTTGGCACATGCCTCAACAGATATTTCTGGAATGTCAGGTCAGGCAGTTGGTGGACCGCAGTGTTTAAAATAATCAGAGTCACACTGTTATAAACCCACAAAAGTCGAGACATATTTCATAAGCCACAAGAGCCAGCAAAATGACAGGTGAGTGGGAAAAAAAATCTTCCCAATCTTCACGAGTGGGAAGAGATTTCTTTGATTGAGAAATTCTTTTGGGTTTATGTGAAATCATGGCTACATTTTTGTTGAGGTGTCACTTTTCTTTCTGTAATGATGGTTAATGGTTGTGTAAGAGCAGGTGTGTGCCGAACAATCTTTTTATTGTAGACTAAGTTCTATTGTAAATGGATATTTTCCATTGTTTATTATATCCACAACGTCTTTTCGCTGAAATTACTTGTGTTGGAATATGAACACGCAATCTCAAATGTTCTCTCATGGCTATCTATAAAACCATCGATGTCTAAAAACAGCCTAAGAGCTGCCTCCATATTTTGAACCCTGGCCTCTTTCTTGACTTCATCCCCAGCTAACCAACAGTCAACCTGATTCAACCAATCAAGTAAGCTCAAGATTCTCAAAGCCAACAATAAATCATTTAAAAAATGCCTCGAAAAGTGACACCAGCAGGGACCCGACAGTAAATTAATGTTTGTTGTTTCTTTCTATGCCCCCCCTCCACACACACACACAGCTTTTCCTTACTTTACACCATTAAAAAAGTAATGAATGGGGTATATGGTGGTACCCTCTGGGCAGGGAGAGTTGTTTACTTGGGTGTGAAGTCCCCCAGCCTCCAAGGGTCTCTGTAGGAGATGTTCCTGCAGCAGCCACACTCCAAACCTGCCCATTGCCACCAAAGTTAATAGCAGGGAGTGGACATGTGATTTATATTGGGCTGGCACCTCCACCAAAGACAGACTTACTTTGTGCTGTTGGCCTACTCAACTAGCGCAGTTCATCAATAAAGATCACATTTGGAATTCACTCCAAAGCTTGCTGTAGTGGATGGTGATTTTTTTTAAAAATAAATACTCGCCCAATTTTTGGAAGTAACTGCAGGCAATGTGTCTACATTTTCAAAGTATTCATGGTGTGAAACTTTAGCAGGCAAGGGAAATACAACAGGGTGGTTTGAAAAGATCAATAATGTGGCAGCTGCTATAAAACTCATCTATCTACCCAGGTGGATGATTTTGAAAAATCATACACAAATCGGAGCATTTTCATATTTTAGAGGCCCATGACATCCAACAATGTTTCATATGACATTTCCCCTGTGCTCTCCACTCTCATTTTCATTCATCCTGACAATACATGACATATTTTGCAAGAATGCACATTTACTAAAGCCTAAGATTCACTACTGGTTTTTATACAAAACATGAAAGAGTTTTATTGTATTATTCATTCACCTGCTGTTGTTCCCCCTTCTTTCATGTGACTTTTTAGGTCCACCCTACAGAATGTCTTTGTTGCAATCTATAATACTGCAAAAATCTGGCTGGCAACATCCATCCATCCATCCATTATCTGAACCACTTTTCCTGCTCTCAGGGTCACGGGGATGCTGGAGCCTATTGCAGCAGTCATTGGGCAGCAGGCGGGGAGACATCCTGGACAGGCCGCCGCCTGGCTGGCAACATATCGAAATATTTTGGAGAAATTGCTCGTCACCTCCTAATCAATGGTTTAGTAAAGACTATAGTTAAATGTTATTGTGGTACTTACAATGTACACGAGGCAGCATGGCTCAGGAGGTACAGCGGGTCATCTGGTAAAGGAAGGTTGCTGGTTCGATCTCCGGCTCCTCCAGAGAGCATGTCGAAATGTCCTTGAGCAAGACACTGAGCCCCTACTCCCGATGAGCAGGTTGGCGCCTTGCATGGCAGCCTCCGCCATCTGTGTGTGTGTGTGAATGGGTGAAAGTGAGGCATGCACTGTAAAGCGCTTTGAGTGGTCGGTAGACTAGAGAAGCGCTATATAAATGCACTCCATCTACCTTTTACCACTGTATTATAGAAGATAACACTAATGGAATTTTTACTAAACATTCAACGTAACCATCAGAAATATCACAATGTTTGTGAGAGTCATTCTCTTTACAAGACCAGATATGGCAGGCTAATGGCTAATCCACGACCAGGCGGTCTTCTACCGAAAAATAATGATAAAGGTCACTTTTTTTCATTGAAAACCACATCCCTCTTGTTACACGGTTATACTTTACGAAAGAAGGTTAAAAAAACACCATCTTTGGTATACCTTTAAGCAAAAGTTATTCCAAAATCAACTCTTCTTGCAGCTGCATGAAGAAGGAGCGTAAAAACGCCTTCCATCCGCACTTCCAAGCTACAACGCATTTCATTAGATTCCTGCCGACGTTTTGGTCCCTCTTGATTCTGGTGTATAACAGAGAAAATATGAATAACAATAGGAAACGTAACGCCGTCGGTCGCAGATTGCACTTCCGGGTCATAATACACCGCTCTTTAGCACTAGTCGGACCCCCCTGCCCCCCCCCCCCGGGTCCATAAGGTGCCTCTGCACCCCACTTGCCCGCTTGCTTTGACGGACGGGGCAAGCCACGCCTCCTCATTTACATACAGCCAGGAAAACGACAGTGAAAATGGCGCACGGAGAAGTGTAGATGGAAGAGGGCGAGAGGAAACTGGAGAAAAAAGGCTTACTCTATACCTTGCAGGTCATTTTCCACTTCCCGTGGTCCTTCAGATGTTTTCTTTTTCCAATTTTCCACCGCAATTTTCACTTTAAACTTTTTCATTTTCTGTTTCAAGTTTTCAATTTCGCTTTCCCTTTTCAAATTGCCCATTTCAGGTCTTGTTGTCCATCTCGACAACAAATATCCTTCGTCTGTTTTCTTTATTGAATTTTAATGATGGCCTGATTATCCCTAGTAGCAGAGTAAACAATATTTTTTTTAACATTTTTTTTATTTTAATTTTCATGTTAGGTGAATCTATCATCCATGATCTGCAAAACAACCCTTTAAATTATTGATTTGTTATAAAGGCAATGAATGCAATCCCAGATAAACAAATCATCAGAAATTAGCCAAAAGACATAATTTCATTTTCTGTTACTACAACACTGCAACAACAGGCTTTCTAGTCAGATACCTTCGGCTGAGATTACAAGGTGTCTGGTTTAGAAATAAAAAAGAAGGGATTTGTTCTTGTTGGCAGAGAGGATTTTCATATCAAGTTTTCTGATACCGGCACAGACACTAATCCTTGTTATGTCAGTCTGTGGTTTCCAAATAATAGTAGATCATCCATGTGTGTACATGCAAATACGTGCATCGTGTGTGCGTTTGCCCGTGTGTGTGTGTGTGTGTGTGTCTGTGTCTGTGTGTGTGTGTGTGTGTGTGTGTGTGTGTGTGTGTGTGTGTGTGTGTGTGTGTGTGTGTGTGTGTGTGTGTGTGTGTGTGTGTGTGTGTGTGTGTTTTTGCTACGTTCTTTTCAGTTTGCAGTATGCCATTCTATTTTGTCACAGTAAGATGAAATGTACCATAGAGAGCCATGGTAGCACAGTGAGGTTCAAGTTGACCACAACTGTTTACAGTTATCAGTGTAGGGACTAATGCCACAATAAAAGCATTAAATTGCATCTGGCCCTGTGTCACAGAAAATAAGGTGAGTAGACAGGCTCTGTGGGTGATGCTGACTCCCAGTATTATTATACTGGCTGTGTCTTAAGGGTTGTCTGGGCTGCTGTCCGTTGGATTTAATCAGCCTCTATTACCTGCTACCCTTTTCATACTTAAAATAATCACCCACAATTACAGACATAAAGGAGAGAGCTGACATGAGAGGCAGAGGCAGAGAAATCACACAAAGTCATTTCTCCCCACCTTGGCTGCTTATATGTGGCTTTTGATGTTTCCGGGGTGTAATAAAGGCTCGAGGGTGTCTGGCATGATCCCTCCTGTGCAGCAGTACAAACGTCAGACAAGTAAATGCCCTTTATCATGTGGGTATATGCACCTATACACATGCAGAGCATGGCATGGGCATGCATGGTCTTTTTCTCAGATAGACATACATGTGCAAACACACACATTGGCACATGCACCAGACATAGAGACATGTCAGTCTGTGCTTTCTCTTGCACACACATACACACAGGTACAGTCACACATGAAAACATGTGGAAACATGGAATCACACACACACACACACACACACTTACAGCCACCGCCACCATTAACTTAAGCCATCCGCACAATTTATTGAATGTTGCAGATGAAAGAAAAAGTGAAAATAATTCAAAAATCGACCACCTCTAAAAGTGAAGAAAATAGAACCATGAGAAAAGAGGCATTGTGATCTACTTTAATCCTCAGCATGCTGCTGAAAAATAAGAGAGTCCATTAAATGTACCTTTGAAATAAATGGGCCCAATTACCTAGACGGCTGGGCTTCTCTAATGAAGCTTTTGTCAAGGCAGACAAACATGGTGGAGGGACACTCAAAAGGGGTGAGGAGCAAGGGTAGACATGGGAGAAATCATTACAACTCATCTTTTTCATGAAAGTTAAATTCACATAAATGTTAGTGGTAGAAGAGACCAGCTGCAGGTTCCAGAGAAAATACTGAAACTGAAATTACCTTTGGAAAAGATACAGGGTGGTGCGAGTCGAGCCACAGACACAAAAGAGCAGTGACTATAATGACAATAATAATGAAATAAAAAGATACATAAACACACACACACACACACATGCACACACACAAAACCCTCCATCATTATGATTAATATTCACAATATGCCCATCAGTGGAAATCATTACGCACAAGGGTTGCTCAGTTACATTAGCTGTTATGCGTGTGGGAAATAAGTCACATTAAATGGGTTTAGGAGAGTTGTTTTGATAATGGCGTTTTGTCGAGTCTCTCTTTTTTAATTACCAGGTCAGAGGGTAGTAGCTCAAACTCCCTCTCTTTCATCCCTCTTCACAACAGAGAGTGCCGCCGACCCTTCCAATGCAATACATAACCGTCTGTGCTGCTAGCCCGACGTAGCCGGTGGATCGCTTTAGCTGGAGGTTCTTTCCAACAAGAATCCAGCCAAACAAAGAAAAAGGTATGTGCAGCTTGCAGATGCAAAAACCGTTCTTTTCGTCGTTGTTGCCACTGTAGAGTAATAAGTGATATCTCTATATTTCAAGACCAGAGTCATGATGCAACATGTCATCCGATGACCCCTGCGTGCAGACCACCTTGTTCCATCCTGACAAATGTCACTCTTCATTCCCTTTGTGTGATCGATCCAGAGAAGGGCCAGACCTTACAGAGAGGGGTCATAGGTGGTTCAGGACATAACAGCTTGTGAAAGGGTAAAGGTTAAGGCCACAAGTGTCTGTCATGGCCCAGACAGAGGTCAGAAGGTCTCAGTCAGGGTTATGACCCCCGGTGGCCATGAGACTACATGCACAGTCGTATGCTGCATTCGGGTTTCAATAACCTATGTGCATTTCTGTCACAAACAACACCTTCTCAGCTTTGTCAAATGAGCAGGAGAAATGGGAAAGACAGCACACAGACAAGTCTCAGGATGTCAAGACAATTATTTGAAGCCACAATTTCCTTCTGACTAAGTGAACGCAGGCTTCTTTATCTACCTTAAAGAATGAAATGCAAGCGTATGTCCATCCAGCCATTATCCAAACCGCTTATCTTACTCAGGGTCACAGGGATGCTGGAGCCTATCCCAGCAGTCATTGGGCATTAGGCAGGGAGACACCTAGGAGAGGCTGCCAGACCATCACAGGGCCCACACACACACACACACATATTCACACCTAGGGACAATTTAGTATGCCCGATTCACCTGACCAACATGTCTTTGGACTATGGGAGGAAACCGGAGCACCTGAAGGAAACCCACTCAGACACGGTGAGAACATGCAAACTCCACAGAGAGGACGACCCAGGATGACCCCCCCAAGGTTGGACTACCACGAAGCTTGAACCCAGGACCTGATGAAGAGGAATAGCACCTTATTAAAATCTAGCACCACACTGGCGGCCCACAATATTCCATTCTATATTCTAAACAAAATTCATCTTACATCTTATAAAATGTAAGCTTATGTGCCTAAACTTATTGCCTGGCTAGTCCCGAGCACCACTATTTCAGTCTTAGTTGGTGAGTTAAACATAGCGGAGTGTGCTGTGTACTGCCATCCTGTTGCACCATTCATTCCTTCATTACTATTTTATGCACTCATATGATGAACACTCGCTATGCCATGGCCCAGCTTCCAGTCTCCATGTCGGAGGCCTCCGCTAAACCAGCTCAAGCTTGAGAGACATAGGGGTTTTTTTTCTTTCTTGCACTTGTTTAAATTTTTACACTTCCATTTACCCGCCTTTTAATTTAGCGTATAATGATGCCATTAGAACAGAATCCATCTGGAAGTTCCGTTTGGAGCGGCTAATGTTCCGTGGCCCTTTGTCTCTAGTGCCATTGCAGCTGTATTGGCAACAGATGCTTCTGGAAGCAACAGATAAATTCTCCCTCGATATCACCACAATGATGCCCATGTCTAGAATAAATGTTGCTCTTTTTTCAGGACTAGGACGCCTGCAATGGGGCTCATCAAAAAACAAACAAGGGATACGCAAGCAGGCCAAATCACCGCGGCAAATTTGAATCCTTAAGCCTGTCATTCATCAACTCTGAAAAAATAAGGTTGATAAATACTTGATCTATTCCATCAAATGAGGAGAAAGGACATCCATGGGTTTATTTGCTGTTTCTTTCCAAACGTAAACAAGTATACCAAAAGTATTGTTGTTACTGGGATCACTGCTGGTTTCATGAGGAAGCATCCCTGAACTGTTCCTCCATTTTGGTGACCCTTCACCGTCCCACCAATGAGGACACTTGGACAGTTCATCTTCTCTGATATGGAAACAGGAAAAAAAATTCCCCCCTGCAATTTTGGTGATTAAGCATGGGGGCTAATTAATTGTAATAACAAACAATTTCCTCCATAGAGGATTAGTGATTACTCCTGTTCCCCTACACTGCAATGGCCTTTTTTATCCTCTCTGCCTCAATTATGTTAATGCTAACTTTCTCTCACAGCAATTATTGTGATTAATTTTCTCTTGTTTTGAATTACAATCGCCACGGCTGCCAGCACTTTAAACCTTTCATTAATTCCCAATTAGAACGGTTGGCTCGTTTGCTCCACTGCTGCTTGGTACTGCAGTGCTTTGTGTTTAATGTGCTAATTGGGCGAGATTAAAAACATCTAACCTCGTATAGGCGACAAAAAGTTGTTCAACAGTTATATTAGCATAACGCATCGTGGGATGCTCAGTTAGACAGTTGCCACGACAGTTACGACAACCAACCAACAGCCATCGTCGGCAGTTTGAGACTAAGTTCATGGTGCAGTTATAACAGATGAAACCACAGGGCTCTTCTCAAACTGGGGCTTGTTAATGTGCTGTCTGTGCTTATCTCCACTCATTCGACATGTCTAAGACAGTCTGTTCTTTTCTATTTCTGCATCTTATGTCTTTTCAGTGCTTTGTTACAGCCACTCGAGCAGCATTAACAGCTCATGACTCCATTTACCCGAGACTTGGATTGTCTCTAACTCAGTTACCACCATCAGAGGATCAGGGCTTCAGGCAAACATGAATGGGGTTGGATGTAAGGAAAAAAGGGTGCTTTCATGTCCCAATGTGATATCTTCAAATGAGACCTGCAACCTGCAAGTGAAATATTGCCCCCCTATATTTACCACACAAGTTTTTTTTCATCATGAAATGGGACAATCTGTTGTGGGACTCGGGAGGGGGGGGGTCAGTCATTTTGCCATTAGCATTTTCACCATGATCTTCTGTCCATCAGATATTTGGATCCTATACTTTTGTGATTTGAATTAATAAAATCTTCTCCATTATTCTAACAATGTCACAACAACCTAAGTTGACTACGTTAAACAGTAATTATTAAGGAAATCATTTTTCCCTGCATCATGCTGCATAGAGCTTTAATTCACCCAATAAGGGTTCAGTGCTTTTCAGACGGCCTTATTTGGTGAATCACTTCAATTAAACACTGGACGGTCAATGGGTGTGAAAGTTGTGCACGTCTAAAATAATGTCTAAAACAAATCAGCTTTGTTTGCTGATGACATGACCCTTTAAGGCAAATCGATGATTTCATAATTATCACATCATTCTCAATCTGTGATGAAATGAGGGGAAAAAAGTAGCCATTTCTTTTATCCCTTGTTGACGTGTCTATTTGTTTCTCGTGCGTTCATCGAGGAAGATTTGATGCCCAGCATCGAATGTTAAGTTGCACATAAAACTACTCACACACTGAAATGAACTGGGTCGGTGTAAAAAAGGCCGCAGCAGCATCCTACCATCGCAGTTCCCATTACACTTTACCCTCCTCCATGTCTCTCATGCTTGGTCACTGGCAAATCCTATTAGTGCCCCTTTACAATCACAAAGCAGAAAACATCATCCTGTCTAGTGTTTTGTTCAGGTAATTCATAGAGCACTTGGAAAAATATTAAAGCAACCAGATGAAAACACAGTGCTTTGTGTACCAATAGACACTTGCTTATTTCATTGGGCACTTTTCATCTATATGGAAATGAAATGACGGTCTCTCGAGCCTTGTTTGCCTGT
This sequence comes from Lampris incognitus, assembly GCF_029633865.1. Lineage (NCBI taxonomy): Eukaryota > Metazoa > Chordata > Actinopteri > Lampriformes > Lampridae > Lampris > Lampris incognitus. The sequence goes on along the minus strand of NC_079223.1, from coordinate 24,104,751 downwards.
TTGTGTTGTCCAGCAGGCACAATGAAAGGAAAATAAGAATCTGCTGTGTGCTGGAAACTTTGGGAGAGGCAGCTCTTCAGGGACAATTTCAGGGCAAGAGGAAAGGCGGGGTAGGATGACAGAGATGTCCAGTGTCAGCCAGTCTAGGTTCTCGTTTTTGTAAATAGTACAGGACGTTTTCCGAGTGTGATTGCACTGTCTCTGTGCTTTGGTGAATGTGACATCGATGACAAAGGAATAATTTGGCCCACAATCATCCCTTTGGTATGTTGTTATGATTCCAGTCTTATTTACTTAGACTCCCCGAGCTGAGCACAGTCCACGGGAAGGTAAAGCTAGACAAACTCACAGTTTGGCAATGATTTTCACTGGGCAAATACACATTTTTTTTCATTTGTTATATGTTATAAACATGCAGTGGAGAAGGAAGAATACTTGAATAAGCCAGCTTCATGGTTCAGGTGCTGTATTTTATTTGTTAAGTAAATTAGATAGACAAAAAGACAGTAGGCCAATTGTGTGTGTACAACAGCCATGCTTAAAACAACGCACAAAACTCAGTAACGCCAAAAGTCAACAAGTAAAGAGGTTGAACAATGAGGCAAAGCTTCAACTAATACATCAGGCCACAGTAATAATAATAGTAATAATAATAATAATATCCATCCATTATCCAAACCGCTGATCCTGCTCTCAGGGTCGCGGGGATGCTGGAGCCTATCCTAGCAGTCATTGGGCGGCAGGTGGGAAGACACCCTGGACAGGCCGCCAAGCCAACACAGGGCTGAGAGTCCAGTCCAATGCTAGTAAATTTTTTTGATAGGTGACCAACCAGCATTCAGAGGCCCCGCTCTTCTCAAAAAAAGAAAAATGAAATGAATGGTAATCTTAATACATTTTATTTGTCGTGCAACTTTCATTAAAGGTAAATCTCAAAGTGCTACGGAGGTTAAAGGGTTAATAATAAACACAACACTGTTGCATAAAGAAATATACAACAAACAATTCAATTTATACAACAAACAAACACACCTCCAGCTAAGAAAAAGGCCCTTTTTAGAAGGGAGGGTTTTTTTTTAGTTGTAATCCTGTGCTGGCCTACATTGACCTACATTGGTTGGGGAGGGTACTCCACACATGAGGTGCTATGGAGTATTAGTCTTGGGGTCATGGAGAAACAGGCTGCTGCTGGATTGCAGCTTTTGGTTGGAGGTTCACTTTGAAACACTTGCCTTAAGACAATCCTGGTATAACTGCAAATATGCAAGTGTGCATGTAAAGACGTGATGAAGACATGGTTAAAAGAAAAGGAAGAAGAAAAAACACAGTAAACAAGGGACCATTTGCCAGTTGTAAATGGGTTCGGAAGGAAGGAACTGCTATTCAACATCTGTGCGAGAGTGGTCAAAAGAGGAAGTTGTCCATAAGTGTCCTATCGGCAGATATACAAAGGGCTTGCAATGCTAATGCTAAAAAAATACATAAATCCTGCATAGACAATCTGCGTAAAAGCAGACAAATCTGATTTACCAACATGGCACATTATGCTTTTGTGCATGAAAGCTGTGGATGATACAGAGCTGTGAACATTTATGCTTTTGGCCAATATGTGTGTACTTATTATACATGGCACAAAATTAAAGGAGAGGATAACACAGATAATCAGTGCAACCTCTCTTACTTATGTTTGTAAAGGAATACCTACTTCTTTCTCGCCGGGAAACCATTTTATTTCAAGTACAATTATTGTAGCATTGTTACTGGTTTTATTTTGGTCAGGGAGAGACAAAAAGGATGAACAAGATGAAAGTGTTGTCTGGCATTACTTCATTGGGTTGTCTGAAGATGATTGGATGAGCAGGTATAGGTCGCCAAGCTATTCAATATTCTTTCTCTTCTGGAAGAAATAAAAGATGAATTGTGACCACAGACCAGAAGAAGCCACGAGATAGCTGCACTGCCAAAACTTTTGGTGACCCTATGTCTTTTGGCCTTGGCATCCTTTCAGCACATTTTTTTTCTTCCAGATAATACACATCGTCACCTTCTTAAGATAATGGCCTAAGTCATATTTTCAAGTTTTTCAAAAAACAGAGTAAACTGAAACTGAAACAAAATTTGTCAGTTTATTCTGGGTTTTTTTTTTTTAAACTTGAAAATATGACTTAGGCCATTATTTTAAGAAGGTGGCGACATGTAAGTGCAGTCCCACAGCTGAGCAAATATTCAAATTTACTAATTGTGGTGCAATTTAGCTTAGCTTAGTCTGATACTAAATTGCTTGCATCTCTGGCAGTGGTTGCACCAGTTACCTCTTTAAGATGCGCTACTTGTTTGCACTAGTGTTAATTTCAGATCATCGATTCAATCCTTGATTTAAACAGGTTATGATGGGTAGAATCAATATTTTAAGTGGATGAGATGATATTACAGGTATATCAAATAAAGGGTTTCTAACCAAGAAGGTGTCAGTGATTGGTGACATTAAAAATTGCACGAGGTTAACCATATACTGCTTCAAGATGTCTTCTTTTTTCTACAGGTGCAAGTAGTTGATAGAGGAGCAGAAGAGTCTGAGATCTTCCCACTTCATCTCTTCCGTTTTCAGAAACCTCTCTCTTGCATTCCCTGGCCTGAGCAGCGGACAAAGGGTCCCTTGTTTGGTGGTTGTGTCCAGTGTCATTGGGAAGTCAAGGCGGGGAGAACTTGGAAGGGGCAGGAACAGGGCTCCCAACTACAAGGTAACGAGGGAAAACCAATCCCTCCTGGAATTATCCTGATACTGGAGACACAGGGCTCACCAGACAGTAGATCAATGGGTCTCTCCAGGGAGGAGGAGAAATGGGGGGCGGGGGGGGGGCAGAGCAGGATATTGCCCAAAGAAAGTGTGCCATGCCGTGTCCAAATTACCCCCCAAAGTTGTGGGGGGATCCTGTTTCTTGTTCAGATGTTTTAGGTTGAATGTTCACTTGCCTGTTTTGGCTGTATGCCTGCACCACACCTACCTTGGATCAGGCTTTGAAACTAGAATTACAGATTACAATAACAGAATTGTCATGCAAGTCTTGTTCTGTTGAGGTCTACCACACACATCAGACAGGGAAGCTAAGGTGAAAGGTAAAGCATGGACATGAAATGTAATGAAATGAAAGCAGTCAGTTTGTCTCAAATCAGGTGTGAAATTGTTACTTAGTTGTAGGCTTTGTTTCTTGTGTGATATTTATCATTTTAATTTAATGAAAAGACCAGTGAACAAAAGTATGGCTGTGCAATTAAGCCTTTTATAAGGAAAAAATAATCCCCGCCTGCTGCCCAGTGACTGCTGGGATAGGCTCCAGCATCCCCACGACCCTGAGAGCAGGATAAGCGGTTTGGATAATGAATGGGTAAGGCAAAATAAGCACAACAGTAACCAAGCTTGTTAAAAAAAAGAAAAGAAAAAAAAGAAAGGAAATTGTCTAATTTACTGTCAACAAATAGTTTAGCTTATTTCAGATTCAAAATCAGCGTTATTGACCAAATATGTTTGCACCTAAAAGGAATTTGAAAGGTTAACCACACCGTTACAAAATACTAGCTTAGGTACTCTGAAAATGGCACAAACAAATGAATGATATCATGGGTAAAGTAATAAATAGAAATGTAGGTAACTTTTATGCAATATCCATACAGTATTGTCACGGTTTGAGACTAATTGTAGGAAGCTGATTAAGTGAGCAATAGAATTATAGTTGTGTGCCGTTGCCTTTGTTTGGATTGTACAGAACTACTTACTGGATGGAAGATGTGATGGCTGGTGTGTGAGGGCTCAGCAATGATCTGGACCTGGAGTCCTGCTGAAGCCAAGGAGGATGCAGATGATAATTTTGTCCACTACCCACTGTACTGAATGAAATATTGTACTCCGGTTCTGTCCCATGTGGTAGCCAACCTGAGTTATATAGAGTATATGGCATGACAGTTATGAATGAGGTGATTGCAGAAGCACTGAAAGCCATGTAGACTTGGACAATCATTGTCTACAGCAGATTGGATACATTTGTCACATAAAGTGCAACCTCTGCCAAGTTGTTTTAGCAGTGGAGTTAATGATTGTCCCTACTATTAAGTAGTTCTTAGCAACTCGAAAAACCTTTCACTGGAGATGGTCAGTTCATTCAGAGGATTGGGGTTAGGGGGCTGAAGTTCAGAGTCATGTCCTCACCACCTTCAGAGTATTAATCATGAGACTGGCGTACACTCACTGCTTGACCTTAACCTGCCCTATGTGTGCTATATCTTGCCATTGTTGCATATGAGTTCAATCAGCGTTCATCATCAGTCTCCCAGAAGGTCCCTTGTGGTGCCGTTTCTTAGTTAAATAAAGTAGAGCAGAAGACGAAATACTCAGCCCTAAAGTACTTGAGTCCGAACTCAAGAAAAGTTGTCTTATTGTTTTGTTTTTGGTTTTTTGTTTTGGTTTTTTTTTTGTTTTTTGTTTTTTGCTTTTTCATCATTGCATGTCTCGTTGCAAAATACAAAAAATCTACTAACCCCTGTTGTGTTCACATAATGCTGGACATCATCAGAATCAATCATTGTTTCATCCACTGTCTACTACCAGTAAGTTTACATCACAAACATAGAAAGTTTACTTTGTATTCTTGGTGTTGCTCATATTTATTGATGCCGCTTCAAAAACATGGAAGATAAGGCATGGCAGCTCCACCTGGGTGCATTGCATGCAGTCATGTTGCCCCATATTCAGTAAAGGATCATTGCTTGAAGGAGAATTTTTTTAAGGGGTGGAATTTTCTCCCCTCTTATTCCCAATTTTGCTATATCCAAATCCTGTTTACCTAAGGCAACATCAATCCTTGACTACCATGATGGGTGGAGAGGGCTAAGATTTACATGCATCATCCAATAAAAGTGGAACCAGCCTCGTGTACTGGAGACAACCAAGTTTGCCTACTTACATGGAGTCAGACAAACTGGTGAATGAATACCTTTTTTATATCTATGAGGGCAGTTGGAAGGTATTTTGAATGATGAATTTAGCCAAGCTTGGCTCAGTTACTGCATATCTACTGGAATCATTTGCAGCTCAAAAGAAGGGAGATACACCTTCTCAGCAGCTGACTGTTAATTATTTTTACCCATTAGCCTGGTGTCAACAATTTTTTTTGAAGTAATGTTTTCATAAACAAAATCGTAAAAATCAGATTATAGTTTTGAATTATTTTTCTGTAATATGCACATCCACCTTCCTCTGCAGAGGTAGGTGATGTATCTGTCCTCTTCTACTCTGGAGGACAACTGATATATTTTATACAGAGAAAAAAAATCTAAAATTATAACAAATTTTTCGATTATGCATGAACTTGTGAAAACTTTGGTTTAGAAAAATGGTTAACATGAGGCCCATGAATAAGAGGTATTAACAATCAGCTGCAGAGAAGGTGTATTTACCTTCTTTTGAGAGGCGCTGCTAATGATCTGTGTAGGCATCTAGCGGGTGAGCTTAGCTAGGCTAAACTGACCGTTCAACGTACCTTCCAACTGCAGGCACAGACATAAGTAAGGTATCCGTGAGTTTGTCTGACTCTATGTAAATAGGCAAACGTGGTTGTCTTCCTCAGGATATTCTTCAAGATAAGATTGGTGGGCAGCTTCCACTCCTTAATCTTTGGGTACTGATCCAATTTGCCATTACCTCAACAATACATTAGTGCCTTGCCGCCTGCTTTTGATTGGCAGTAAAGTGCAACATTTCTGGAGCAAGACTGAAACAATGTGTATGCTAATTAAATGAAGGAGCTTTGTATCCTAAAGTTTTGGACAGACAAAAAAAACAGAAATTGAGATATTTCCTGAAAAGTCTCAAAGGTCGCATGCACCATAGCTTGTATTTCATAATGCGATGAAACAAGCCCTGCAAACTCAAAACATGCATTCTTTTAATGCATGTATTAGATACTTTAATCAGATTATCGATTGCATATAAATCATTGATTTTTCTTCACAAAAATAACGTTCTCTCAATATTCATTTTACCTTATGCACTCCACCACTTTTACCTCCACATGTATGTTAACCCTCCATTGCAAATTAGTTCAGTAGGACAGCTTTCTCATTTCCTTTATCCACCTGTGCTCATTGCTCTCGTCTCTTCCGTCTTTCAAATTTTTATCGAAGCATTAGGTGTCCTCTCAGAGCCAACAGGCATTGGAAATGTAAGAGCAGAACACTCTTGGCCCGCACCCACCCTATCCCCCACCACCGCTATCCCACTCCCACCGTGCCCTCTTGTCTAGTGCCATGCTTTGGGCGAATGTCATCATCCAACTCCTATGAATGAGTAGAGCGCGCTTGCGTACATATTGATCCTCTCCCTTTGTAAGGCCTTCCAAGCCTGTGATAATTAGCATCGTCCATTAGCGACTTTGCCGAGCTAACACCCCATTAAGAGGCACAGGTCCCGCTCTTTTATGTGAGCATTCGTTTGCCCGGGATTTTCTTGTTCAAAGAAAGAATACTAGAATGTTATAAATATGTTGTGGACAGATAAAAGTGGATAATATGAAGTGGGTGTTTAAATGCATTAAAGAACATCTACAGTAATTAACAGCCTAAAAGCTGGCAGCTTTGTTTATGTGTTGTAAATGATCATCTTAGCAAAGATCAGAGCTATCATTTTGAATATGTCTTAAAAAGGTAATTAAACCAGCATTGCGGAGACCTTTGTTTCTTTTCACTACCCCATTATAAAATTGTTGTTTTTTCCCATTTGTATGATGCCACAAAAGTGTCCTCTGTCCCATCACAGTGTATAACTTTATAGTGTATATCACTTTTCTTTTTTTTTGGTAAACCTTTAACTGCCAACAACAGGTATTGAAAATATCTGGAATAAAGGACACGTGCATTTCTTTTCAGTAAAATTGAATCAAGTTTATTCACCAAGTGATTTTGTCAAAACATGTTCATCACATACCGGTTGACCTAGCCCCGTTTCAATCCAACCCCAATCAAAAGTGCTGCAAATGGCGCAAAATGGGGAAATTAACAACACATTTCCATGGGACTAGCACAAATCACTACGTGGCTGCTAGTCCCATGGAAATGTATTGGCAATCTCCTCATTTTGCGCCATTTGCAGCACTTTTGACTTGGGTTGGGCGAGGTTTCCCCAACTGAAATTTTACCAATCTGACAACGTTTCTGAAATTCCTGAGCCCTTTTCCGTCACCCGAGTGAAATGTATTGTTCAAAAATATTTGTAAAAAAACAAAAAAAAACAAAGAAAAAATATAAAATCTCACCTTTGTGTGGCTTGTCCACGTCCACTTTTAAATGCATCTGTCAATATGGACGCTGCGGCTTTTCTGCGACTCATTTTTTGAATCCATAGAAGGACACTGAATACATTCTTCCTCGTAGAGAAGCTTTTTTATTAGAACCCTTTGTACCTTTTTTTTTTAAAGGAAATATTTTTATTTCATCCAGTATAATGTCCATGGTGATAACGAACAAGTAAGCTCCGGTGCAAGTTTTCCCTGCACATAGTCAAGAGGAGCAGTAGAAGAACAGGAGTGTCCATATTGACTGGCGGCATTAAAAAGGAGACTTGGGCAAGCCACACAAAGGTGAAATTTTACACTTTATTACAAATTTTTCCAAACAATATGTTTCACCCGGGCAACAGAAAATGGTTCAAGGATTTCAGAAAGGTTATCAGATTGGAAAATTTCAGTTGGGAAACCTTGCCCAACCCAAGTCAAAAGTGCCACAAAATGGCACAAAACTAGTTTTTTTTTTTTTAAATTGCCAGTGCATTTCAACAGGACTTGCACCCATGCAATGGTTGATACTGGTCCAAAATGGGGTTCTGCTTTACCAAGAAACGAAAGGCAAAAATGAAGAAAATGAGAGAGCAAACACAGGAAAAACTTCAAGACACAAGGTCAGAGTGTTATCATTAAAAGTAATGCTGGAGCAGTGTTTTTTAATTTCTGTAGCACATGTTTAGATTGGAAACCAGATAATGAGAAGAACTTTTTTTTAAAAATTGATCACCCTGTTTACTTTTACTTTCTACTGTTGGCAGCTCCTCTGGTGAGTAAGTGGATGACGCTGGAAAAGCAGCCGACCCATGCTCCCTGTGCAGAGCGTCTGCCCCAAAGCCCAGTGTAACACTCCTGACATAATGAGAGATTATGAAGAGAACCTGCCAGTACCAGTTGGGGCTCTGTGTAAGGCATCTAAACAATGGTTTCACAGTGCATATCTCCCGAAAAGGCCACCACTTCCAATCTGACCTCCATGGATGGTGTTCTGGGATGCACACGTGTCATTCTGACCTTTTCAACCATCAGCTGGCTGAGAGAAAATGAGGGGAGTGGATGAGCAGGAGCCAGCAGCGACGTAAAATGCTCACCTCAAGCCATTATGATTAACCATCGGCAGTTTTTGTGTAATCATCGACAGTGTGCGCACGGCAGAATCCCACACGGAAAAAGCCGGGCAGAAAAATCAATCACATTATATTACTTGTGGACATGCTTTATTGACCTCTGTTGGTGTTCGCACATTTCATACTCGATTTGTATCTCCTGGATGGCGTCTAGAACAATGCGGGCAATTTGGGCAATGAGGAAAAATCGGGTGGAATTTCTGAGCTCGACTCCCCAATGCTTACGGATTGAGTGCTACTTCAGGGAGAAAAAAAATAAAAGAGCCACCTATTTAAATGCACTTCCTACATACATTTCATAAAATACACCGAGGCGCCGGATGAAGCCGTGCCATCGTTTGAGCACATCAGGGAATATTTGTTTAGCAATTTGAACCGACTGGCAGTGTGAGCAAGGCTGCCTGGGAGATTCATAGAGCACACTATGAGAGCCGTCTGCTGCAACCCAGACAGACAACTGTAAATAAGAGTCGGATGTCTCATTACCCGAACACCTCGCATTGACAGCCGCATTCATCCAAAATGTATTGTAGCTAAAGGTTAAGAGTAGTTATGGGAAAAGTAATGTATTATTAAAATACCTTTGGGAGTGAAGTACCTTTTGATATATTTCTCCTGGTAATGAAAGCAACATTCGATGGAAATGCAGTAATTTGCAGGCCTATTTCTTCGAGCCTTTTTTCGCCCTCTCTCTCTCTCTCTCGCTCCGACAATTTAGGGAGAGTGAAGAGCTCGCGGGCTAGTGAACAGACAGTAAACAGTTATAGTCAGAAACACCTCATATTACTGGTTTTTTTTTCATTAAAATAGAAAGCCTTTCTAAGCACTCGCAGCAATTTTGGGGTGGATCAAGATGCTTCACAATTTTCTCCCTCTCACTCTTCCCCCTTTTCCATATGAAAACTGCATCTTTTCTCTTGTGGATGCTGTTGAGGGAGTAATTGAGTGTGGAACATGGCTTAGCTTATTTGGCCCCGAGTTGTATCCAGAAATGATTAAAGCTGGAGGTATTCAAAGGAGAGAATGACAGAAAGAATAGCGTTCATGCTTTTTTCTTTTCTCATTCTGTGTGGAGAGATGAGGATGCGGAGGGGGTGGTCTGGCTGAGCACCGAGCAGCCAGACAGGTTGGTGTTGAAGGGGGACAGACGTGTGTTGGGGTTGTTCGGATACAGAGAACGGCCCCTAGTCATACCCCCTATTAAAAGCATTGGGATTGTGTCTGGGACAGAGGAAAAAAAGACAGGAAATCACTGCAAGTAATGAAGCTTCTTTTACCAATTACTGAATACCGAGTGCACACCTCAGAACTCTTTGTCCTCTGTAGTACCAGTCTACTGTCTGTCTGTCTGTCTGTCTGTCTCTCTCTCTCTCTCTCTCTCTCTCTCTCTCTCTCTCTCTCTCTCTCTCTCTCTCTGTCTCCCTCCTTTCACCCCCTCTCTCTTTCTGCCTGGCTCGCAGCCTTTGAGACACATGCATTAGCACCGAGGCCCATGAAAGAGGCAGCGTTTTCAAAGCCCGGTTGGACTCACTTCTAGCCTGTCGTCGTGGCTCCTTTTCAGGCTTTTATTTGCAGACGGAAGGGGCAGCGCTGAAAGGGAGGCCCTCAACCTCTCCACTCAAACATTTATCTCCCTCCCTTTTTTCCCCTTGCCTCGACAGAGATGATTAGTGCAGGGACCCATTTGCCGATCCGCATCACCTCTCCATATACTGCACTAAAACATAAAAGCAGCACATTTTGCACAGTTTGTCTGATTAACACACGCGCGCACACACACACACACGCACACACACACAGATCTTCAAATAATGTATACTCATGACATTAACACATTTGGTACACATGGACACAGGTGAGCACACACACACACACACACACACATACACACACACACACACACACACACACACACACACACACACACACACACACACACACACACACACACACACACACACACACACACACACACACATTTTATGTGGATCAGTGTTAGTGATTGTGCAGTAATTATGTCTCTGGTTACAGGTGATGGCAGTGTCTCTTTCTAAGGTCTGATTTTTTTTTTTGGTTCATCAATACCTGACATGAATATTAGCTTTTATCTAGGAATGAATGAGTGAGGCCATTGAGACGGGATAGATGGGCTCTGTCATGGCCTCTTGCCCCAGCCTTGACTCCTGGGACCTATAACCACCTTGGAGACAGGCTGTTCATCCCACCAATTGACAAAGCTGGTTAATTACCTCAGAGTAAAAACACTGCTGAATACCTAATGCGGTTGGCAGAGACCTGTTTAGTGTCTGTGGTTGTGTGGGCTTGTGGCCTGTGCACATGTTTACCGGTGGCACTCCAGAAGAACACCCACCCCTCAATAGGCCATCTTAGGGGCGTTTCACAATGTGAGTTTTGTGAGAATTGTGGGTGCAGTTACGGTGATAGCCGGTGTTATTGATGCCGTTAAAGAAGACAGAGCTGCCAAATTAGAGGAGCGCAGAGCATATGGCAGGGATATAGCTGCCTTCAGGATCCATAATATTGTTATTGAGTTTTCATAGACCGTACTGGCTGGATGCTGTCGGCTTGCTCAGGGTTTGTTCTTATCAAGACACATGAGGATATTATTATGTAAGATTACTCATTTTGGAGGGATTTAACACGGGGTCTGTTTCCATGCAGCAGCTCCCAGCCCCCAACCCCACCCCTGCTCCGCAGCGAGGCCCTTACATCTTCCTTAGCTCATCTGTCAGCCCCACATGCAGACAGCGGGGGACACTTTTCAAATCACTCAGCAGTTTGCCACAAGCGCTGTTGTGATACTAATAAGACTGTCATTTGTTTTGGTGTGCCGCCTCACGTACCTCGTGTGTATGAATACAGGAAGTTTATTTTATGGTTCCGGATTTTTTTTTACCCACTGTTAACATCAACCATCAGGAAGTTGCCTGAGCATGGTGTGTGTGTGTGTGTGTGTGTGTGTGTGTGTGTGTGTGTGTGTGTGTGTGTGTGTGTGCGTGTGTGCGTGCGTGTGTGCGTGTGTGCGTGTGTGTGTGTGTGTTGCTCTTTGACAGCCATTTGCAAGGTTAATGTTGTAGAAAACAACATCAATCACCTTCCCCCCTTTCCCCACCCCTCCTCCTCTCTGCCAAAAACAGTTTCATTAGCCTTGTTGCCCTGACCCCTCTTCTCGTAACGTTGTCAAATAATGTGACACATCAGGTTATAAGCGAGTGATGCAATCAATAAAAATGCAACATCTCTGCTGCTGCCAAGTTGCCTCCCCTTAAGCTTACCTACCCGGTATGCATATTATAGCACACAGGGTAATGGTGGAGTCGGTACAGGCTGCCTGGCCCTCTCCCAGTCGTCCCCAATCTGCTAATAAATAGACAGGCTAAAGGCACTGACCATCAATAACAATAACAGAGTGAGCTTTGCATGGGACCTTATGATGAAGAAAGCCCCCTGTGCATTTTGTACAGCTTCGTCTGGTGCTGGCATGTGGGTACCGGAGGAGAGCGAGCCTCAGACAATGCTTTGATTCAGGGGATTACATTACAATGTTACAATGTTACAATTTCACATTAGCTTGACAAACACCCAGCTGAATCAATGCTGAGGGACGTTCTTCTCATGTTAAAATGTTGCTGACCTGAGATACAATGTGTGTGTTGTGTGTGTGTGTGTGTGTGTGTGTGTGTGTGTGTGTGTGTGTGTGTGTCTGCTGTGTGTGTGTGTGTGTGTGTGTGTGTGTGTGTGTGTGTGTGTGTGTGTGTGTGTGTAAGCGAGAGAGAACAAGAAAGAGAAATATTTTTCCATTAGATTTTTTTTGGCTAAGATCTGATCATCAGTGAGAATTTATTAATATATAATTTATTATTAGTAGTAGTATTGTTTATTTATTTATTATGGTCTGCTGCTTCCGGTGGGTCCAATGACCACGGCCCTGCCCGGAGCTGCACCTGAAGAGTAAACACCGAGGGCGGGCTGACAGGACGCGGGGCAGGCTAAGCTAACTACTAGCTCATGCACACCGGCATTCTGAACAGGCATCCTGGCTGGCGTTCGTTCTCTTGGACAGTGATATTTTTTGGATAAGGACCTTTTTGGGTATGTGTTTTTGCAGTTTTGTAATTTTTGGATATGTGTTTTTGTCTTGCACTGCTGTGGAAAACGATACTGTAGCAAATTCGGTGGGCAGCCCGACCGCCACAGCCGGGACGCGTACACGTATATTCCGCACCGTGGGCAACTACGTTAACCACTCGACTGAAGGGTCTGACCCGTTAACTGAGGGCTAACGTCTCTACTTACTCATGTATGTTACACTTTGCAGGAGCCCCAGGTTCGCGTCCTGGCTATGGCGACGCGAATCCCGAAGGAAGGGGGCAATGCAGCGAATTCGGGGGGCACTCGTACACGAACCCGTATCTCCTGCACCGTGGGCGACAACGTTAACCAATCGGCTAAAGGGTCCGACCCGTTAGCCAAGGGCTAACGTGTCTACTTATTCGTGTATGTTACAATATTTTGTTTCATTTCATGTGCGCAAGTACATGAAATGAAATGACCAATAAATTGTTCCTGATTCCTGATTAACAATGACATAAATATAAACAGAAATTAGATATTTGCACTTACTCGGGCTATTTGTGGTTAAACGTCGATGACAATCTCTTTGATGACAATCTATGATACAAATGCAGTCTCTCAGTATACACAGAAAACCCTTCGCTGGCTTTTATTTTGATATACTTTTATTAATCCCCTTGGGGAAATACATCCTCTGCAGTTAACCCATCCTAGCTGTGTAGCTAGGAGCCGTGGGCAGCCGCCATGCAGCACCCGGGACCAGCCCCAGTCATTTCTTCCTATTGCCTTGATCAGGGGCACAGACAGGAGTACATACATGTCGTTTTGATGGTGGGAGGAAACCGGAGGACCCGGAGGAAACCCACCGCAAACACAGGGAGAACATGCAAACTCCACACAGAAAGGACCTGGGACAGCCTGGGGTTTGAACCCCGGATCTTCTTGCTGTGAGGCAACAGTGCTAACCACTGGGCCACCATGCTGCCGTTAGGGAAAACCCTTTTTGAGGATCCCAGAGAGATCAAAATGATGATCATCTTACTTGAGCTTTACGAAGACAGAACCAATAATATTGTATGCATTGATTTAATCAATGTCCGTTTCAGCAAATATTTAACCCAGGACCAATGGGCTTTGATAAAATGCCTATTGATCTTTTATTATTTTCTCATAAACACTGTCAAAATACTGGCAATGTTGTTCCACGTCCCAATTTAGCATTTGAGATGGATGAAATAACGCTTGAAATGTCAAAAATCGTGTTCACAAAAAAAGTAAGACCTGACACGTTTATGAGACGCCTACGGGTAATCACAAATAAAATATGCTTAAACCTGCGCCAGTAGAAGTGACCAAAAAGCAACGACAAATCACCGTGCTCATTGTGAAGTCCATTCTCAATTGCAACATTTTCCAGGGTAAATGGGAGAGTGCATTAAAGTCTGAGCATGACTGACTTTGCTTGATACGTTTTATCTCCTCTCTATTTTCCCCCCGGATCTGGCCTGTTGGAAGCGAGAGCATTGCGGTGCTTTTTAGTGAAAAGGCCATCTTTAGGACCTCTTGATCAATCTGTGACCTTTAAGTACATAGCCATCTCGTAAATAGGAGGGTGCGCTTACCGAGACTTCAAACGCAAGGGGACCCGATAATTTCCAAATGGAGCAGCGTGGAGTGGAGCTGGTGGGGAGTCCATAAAAGCATGCCTTGTTCTCTCCACACACCTCCTCTTTGCTCCACAACAGCCAGTTAGGGTAATAGCACGAGAGAGAGAGACAGAAAGAGAGAGAGAGAGAGAGGTAATTACAGGTAATCATTGCTCGAGGAAGAGCTAGTGATCACTACAGTATAACAGATTGTACTGTTCCTTGTTGAAAAACAGTGAGGGGGCCGGATGTGGTGCAGTCGGCAGGTAACGACAGGGAAATTAGTTGGTAACCTTAACCCCCCCTCACCACCCCGTCGCAGTCACCCTGAAACCCCCCCCCCTCTCTGTCTCTCTCTGTCGCTCTCTCTCTCTCTCCCTCCTTCTCTCATTGAGAGGACTTCTTCTAAAACCCGATGTTCCACTCAATACGTAGCACCTGTAGCTATGGGTCCCTTTATTGCATTTCAATTTTATTTCCAATTGTGGTTGGAGCATCAAGGGAAAGCTTCCTGTATACAGTTAACTCTTTGTACGCCAGTTGCTTTTTGACAAAAATTATTTATGGGCAAAATAAAAAATAACAAAAGATCAGGAGATTTTTCTTATTGAAAATGATTGACGGTGGTCAGCACTGTTGCTTCACAGCAAGAAGGTCCTAGGTTTGAACCCCAGGCCGTCCCAGGTCCTCTCTGTGTGGCGTTTGCATGTTTTCCCTGTGTCTGTGTGGGTTTCCTCCGGGTGCCCTGGTTTTCTCCCCCAGTCCAAAGACATGTAGGTCAGGTGAATCGGCCATACTAAATTGTCCCTAAGTGTGAATTTGTCGGCCCTGTGATGAACTGGCGGCCTGTCCAGGGTGTCTCCCCGCCTGCCACCCAATGACTGCTGGGACAGGCTCCAGCATCCCTGCAACCCTGAGTAGGATAAGAGGTTTGGATAATGGATGGATGGATGGAGCATCAAGTAGAGAGACAAGTAGCTGTGGTTCAACAAGGAGAACGGGTGATACAAACAGAAATATTGGAATCAAGGACCGAGGCACTTGAAGTTGCACCTCAGACTTGAGTCAAAACTGAATAATGCTCATTAGATACTCACGTTACGCTGTGGCAACCGTATCATAGCGTTGCACTAGCAGGAAAAATCAAAAGTAATACCTGCCTGAAAGGTCTGCGTTTCAATTAGACAAGTCAGTGTTACAGTGATTTAGACCAATGCATTCGCTCAAATCCACTCAGTGATAGAAGTTTGGAAGTGAACATGGTGTTTTTATCCCTTGGCTGCAACAAGAATACCCTGTAATTCAAATAATAGCCTCACTACTCTGAACCCAACTGTCCAGGATGCTATCAATTTTCTGCTAAAACTATGAACATTAAACACAGGCTTACAAACCTGTGTAAAATGGAAGCATCTTACACCATTCAGCAAAATGAGTCTAAATCATTTCTAGTAATGACTGCATTTATTGAGGCAGCGGTTATTACTGAGATGCTGGTCGTCAGCCCTGATAGACATAGACGCCGATTTGATCGATTAACAATAACGATCGACAACTCTGTGATTTCACAAAGTGTTGCAGCCAAAACTCTTGGTGTTACGTTTGATCCCAGCCTTTCATTTTATAAGCCTATTGAAGAAATCACCAAGATTGCCCTTTTTCACTTACATAATATAGCTAAAATTTGGTCTTTCCTGTCCATGGCTGACGCAGAGACTCTAATACATGCATTTGTTTCATCTAGATTGGATTACTGTAATGTTCTGTTTTCAGGTCTGCCACATCCATCTATCCATTATCCAAGCCGCTTATCCCAACCGGGGCCGTGGGGATGCTGGAGCCTATCCCAGCAGTCATTGGGCGGCAGGCAGGGAGACACCGTGGACAGGCCACCGGTACATCACAGGGCCCACACACACACACACACACACACACACACACACACACACACACACACACACACACATTCACACCTAAGGAAAATTTAGTACGGCCGATTCACCTGACCTACATGTCTTTGGACTGTGGAAGGAAACCGGAGCACCCAGAGGAAACCCACGCAGACATGGGGAGAACATGCAAACTCCACACAAAGGATGACCCGGAATGACCCCCAAGGTTGCACTACCCCAGGCCTCGAACCCAGGACCTTCTTGCTGTGAAGTGACTGCACTAACCACAGCACCATTGTGCCGCCTAGTCTGCCACATGCTAGTGCTAAAAGTGTTCAGATGGTTCAGAATGCTGCAGCTGGGATCCTAACTAAAACTAGAAAATATGACCATATTACACCAATTTTTGCTTCCTTTCATTGGATTCCTGTTACGGCCACGGGTGTGTCCGTATAGTTTTGTGTTGCCTCCTGTATCACTCTGACTCTACATTCAGGTGCTCCTCATCACCTAATCAACAGGTCAACGAATCCAATCTTCATCAGCTGTTCAGTCTCCCATTTAAACCCCCACATGTCTTCAGTTCACCGGCCAGCTAGTTTAGTTTGTGTGATGTAGTTACTTTGTGTTTGTAACGTCTGGCATTGTGACTATTTTGAGTTATGTTTAGTTGTTTAGCTCTTTTGGGCGAGGGGATCAAGGTAAGATGCCCATGGGCAAAAACCCCATCACGTAGCTTACCTCTGTTAGACACACTAGGTTAGCAGCGGTTGCCACCTTTTTGTCTTTAGGTTTGGTGCTTTTCAGCACTGTCAAGGGTGGGTTACTTTTGTTAATAGTTTGTTTTGGCAACCGTTCAGTTCCCTTGTCCTGTCATTGTTAATAAATATATTTATTTTATTATATCTATAAGTTTATGTCTCACTGTGTTGCACCCTCACCTCACTGTTACTCAGTACACTAATAGTTGCACCCTCTCCAGACCGAGGGTCGTAACAATTCCTATCCAGGTTAGATCAGAATACAAGATGCTTCTGTATCCAAAGGAATTTAATCGAGTGCAACTGGACTTGGTATATATCTGTGAAGACGTTTCGCCTCTCATCCAAGAGGCTTCATCAGTTCGTGCCTTTCTGACTGGCTGGTGATGGTGGTCAG
This sequence comes from Lampris incognitus, assembly GCF_029633865.1. Classification (NCBI taxonomy): domain Eukaryota; kingdom Metazoa; phylum Chordata; class Actinopteri; order Lampriformes; family Lampridae; genus Lampris; species Lampris incognitus. The sequence continues at coordinate 24,087,505 of NC_079223.1, read as the reverse complement.
ACTAGCTTGGTCTAGTCAGAAAGGCACAAACTGATGAAGCCTCTTGGATGAGAGGCGAAACGTCTTCACGGATATATACCGAGTCCAGTTGCACTCGATTCAATTCCTTTGGATAACCATGACCTGGATGAATGAGAACATTTACAGACAAGATGCTTCTGCTGACTTATAATATACACTACCGTTCAAAAGTTTGGGATCACCCAAACAATTTTGTGTTTTCCATGAAAAGTCACACTTATTCACCACCATATGTTGTGAAATGAATAGAAAATAGAGTCAAGACATTGACAAGGTTAGAAATAATGATTTGTATTTGAAATAAGATTTTTTTTTTTACATCAAACTTTGCTTTCGTCAAAGAATCCTCCATTTGCAGCAATTACAGCATTGCAGACCTTTGGCATTCTAGCTGTTAATTTGTTGAGGTAATCTGGAGAAATTGCACCCCACGCTTCCAGAAGCAGCTCCCACAAGTTGGATTGGTTGGATGGGCACTTCTTGCGTACCATACGGTCAAGCTGCTCCCACAACAGCTCAATGGGGTTCAGATCTGGTGACTGCGCTGGCCACTCCATTACCGATAGAATACCAGCTGCCTGCTTCTGCTCTAAATAGTTCTTGCACAATTTGGAGGTGTGTTTAGGGTCATTGTCCTGTTGTAGGATGAAATTGGCTCCAATCAAGCGCTGTCCACTGGGCATGGCATGGCATTGTAAAATGGAGTGATAGCCTTCCTTATTCAGAATCCCTTTTACCCTGTACAAATCTCCCACCTTACCAGCACCAAAGCAACCCCAGACCATCACATTACCTCCACCATGCTTAACAGATGGCGTCAGGCATTCTTCCAGCATCTTTTCATTTGTTCTGCGTCTCACAAACGTTCTTCTTTGTGATCCAAACACCTCAAACTTGGATTCATCCGTCCACAACACTTTTTTCCAGTCTTCCTCTGTCCAATGTCTGTGTTCTTTTGCCCATCTTAATCTTTTTCTTTTATTGGTCAGTCTCAGATATGGCTTTTTCTTTGCCACTCTGCCCTGAAGCCCAGAATCTCGCAGCCGCCTCTTCACTGTAGATGTTGACACTGGTGTTTTGCGGGTACTATTTAATGAAGATGCCAGTTGGGGACCTGTGAGGCGTCTGTTTCTCAAACTAGAGACTCTAATGTACTTATCTTCTTGCTCAGTTGTGCAACGCGGCCTCCCACTTCTTTTTCTACTCTGGTTAGAGCCTGTTTGTGCTGTCCTCTAAAGGGAGTAGTACACACCGGTGTAGGAAATCTTCAATTTCTTAGCAATTTCTCACATGGAATAGCCTTCATTTCTAAGAACAAGAATAGACTGTCGAGTTTCAGATGAAAGTTCTCTTTTTCTGGCCATTTTGAGCGTTTAATTGACCCCACAAATGTGATGCTCCAGAAACTCAATCTGCTCAAAGGAAGGTCAGTTTTGTAGCTTCTGTACCGAGCTAAACTGTTTTCAGATGTGTGAACATGATTGCACAAGGGTTTTCTAATCATCAATTAGCCTTCTGAGCCAATGAGCAAACACATTGTACCATTAGAACACTGGAGTGATAGTTGCTTGAAATGGGCCTCTATACACCTATGTAGATATTGCACCAAAAACCAGACATTTGCAGCTAGAATAGTCATTTACCACATTAGCAATGTATAGAGTGTATTTCTTTAAAGTTAAGACTAGTTTAAAGTTATCTTCATTGAAAAGTACAGTGCTTTTCCTTCAAAAATATGGACATTTCAATGTGATCCCAAACTTTTGAACGGTAGTGTATATATAAAATCCTAAATGGGCTTGCCCCATCTTACCTGTCTGATCTCCTTAAACCGTGCATTCCATCTCGAGCTCTTCGCTCTCAAAATACAGGGCTCCTGTGTGTACCCAAAGTTAAAAAGGAGTCAGCTGGTGGCAGGGCCTTTCCTGTCGGGCCCCGTTCTTCTGGAATAACCTGCCTGCTGCCATCAGACAATCAGAGTCTGTTAAGTCCTTTAAATCCAAACTTAAAACACATCTTTTTGCCTTGGCTTACAATTAGTTGCCTTTAAGTTGGGTGCTTCACAACCTGTACTGCCTGGCGGGTCGGTTTCTGTCTCAATGAATTTACCAACCACTGTTCTGCCAATGAGATTATAGAGTATAGATTATTGACTATTGCAAACTGTTCTCTTCTCTCACACGTCTTTTCTCTCTCTCTGAATAATGTCTTCTCCTTTCTCTTCTCCTGTATATGTGAATGGTGTGATGTGAGTCTCCTCTGTGTGCATGTGTAGTCTTTCCTCCTCCCAGGTCTCCATGGTGATGGTGGTTGCCACTTGGACATTGCTTGGTATCCTCCTCATCATATAAATCCACATTTTGTTATCCTGTTTAAATGTTATAGCCTTCTCTCTCTCAGATGTGTGACTAATGTCTCTCCCCTGTGTGCATGTGTAGTCTGTCCTCCTGTCAGGTCTACATGGTGGTCATGTGGCTCAGGTCCTGGGCTGTGCTGGTGGCATCTGGACACTGCTTGGCATCCTCCACATCATATTCTTCGTATATTTTATAATTCTGTTATCCTCTTTCAATATTCTGTGAATTGTGTTTTATTCTGTACCCACGACATCCATTGCACATCTGTCCGTCTTGAGAGAGAGATCCCACCTCTGTTGATCTCCCTGAGGTTTCTTCCTATTTTTTCTCCCTGTTAATAGGTTTTGGTTTTTTTGGGGGGGAGTTGTTCCTTATCCGATGCAAGGGTCTAAGGACAGGATGTTGTGTTGATGTAAATCCCCCTGAGGTAAATTTGTAATTTGTGATAAAAGTGACTTGTCTTGACTTTTACTCAAATGACAAAGTTCAGTCCTCAGTGATCACAAATGACAACACTGCAATGCAGTACAAACAGGCATGGCAGCCCTCATTACTATAAGAAAGGTTAACGCAAAAGGATGGTTAGTTACCACTAAATTCATCGTGGCAACATCTCAATGCAATGCTCCAAATCCGCCTGACTGAAGTTTGTGTGATGAAATGTATAAATGAGGCCACTGTTTAGAGAAAAAGCAGCTCTGCTGAGACAAAAACAAAAACAAGTGACTGTGTTGTGGTGTGGGTATCACATGTATTTTAATGATTTCTCGTGCCACCTCTCAATTTCGCAGCAAATGAGCTACTCGGAGGGGGTGACTGTGCAGAATTTAGCGGAACCAATGTCACATGGAGACCTATTGATTATGAGCAGCATCTTCCCTCGACTATGTGACTAGACAGGGGCCTCCTCACAGCGGGAGTGTTTAGTGGATCAATTGTGAGCATTTGCTCCACTTGTACCTGTTTGTAACTGATAAGACAACACTTCAGAGAACTGATAATGATTAGCTGAGGATAAACACTGCAAATAAACAAACGGGAGGAGGAGGAGCAAGAGGAAAGCACTTTGTTGTCAGTTTTACATGAGGACAACTGAAATTTGTCTTTTTGCACATCCCATCTATCTTTTTTTATCCCCCCTTTTTTCTCTCCAATTATACCCGTCCAATTACCCCACTCTTCTGAGCCATCCCAGTCACTGCTCCACCCCCTCTGCCGACCCAGGGAGGGCTGCAGACTACCACATGCCTCCTCCGATACACGTGGAGTAGCCAGATGCTTCTTTTCACCTGACTGTGAGGAATCTCACCAGGGGGACGTAGTGTGTGTGGGGGATCACACTATTCCCCCCAGTTCCCCTCCCCCCTGAAAAGGTGACCCAACTGACCAGAGGAGGCGCTAGTACAGAGACTAGGGCACATAGCCACATCCGACTTCCCACCCGCAGACACGGCCAATTGTGTCTGTATATTGGGACACCCAACCAAGCCGGAGGTAACACGGGGATTCAAACCGCGATCGCATAGACAATGGAACAGACCGCCACGCCACCTGGACGGCCCCGCATATCCCACCTATCTATACACAGACAGAAACACACACGTATTTCCCTACGCATATGCATTTCACTGGAGGGGTCAGAGTGCAGGGTCAGCCACAGTGCAGCACCCCTGGAGCAGGAAGAGGAGTAGCTCAAAATATGTAGGACATTTTTCTGCTCCACGTGGCCAATTTCAAAGGCCAACGATGGCCATTAGTGATGTGAGAAGCAGCATTATTGTTTTGTAATGCTGTGTGCAACAGTTTGAGAAGGCCTATGAGATGGACATGGTGTTGTGTCACTTAAGACTCATGAGATCATCGCAGCTTCATCTACAGCCAATAATGGTGACATGGTTAGCCTATATCCTGTTGAAAAGACAGCCATGAGATCATTGAGCACGACCTAGATTCTTAAAAAAAAATGTCGGCGATGACACAGCTGTGTTTTTAAATGGGGGCATATTAACTGACGGGAGGGAGACAGATGGAAGTAGTGGCAATAAAAAAAAGGAAGAATGGATGGAAGGAAGGTAGAAAAAAGTGCATGGAGTGAATGAAAGGATGATGTTTGAGGCAGGTGGAGTCAGTCTCATGTTAATCAGTCATGGCTGTAACAGATGTCATTGGAGACCCGTCCCTTTAAACAGTTAGAAAACGTGTGCTGCAAGGTTTATGTCCTTTGCCATGGCTACCGACCAATGCTGTACCATTGGATGCATACTTCTCTCCCCATGTTTGTACTGAGATCTGCAATATCATTAGCATGTTATCAACACCCATGCGGTGTCCTGTTTTTTGTTTTTTGTTTTTTGGAAGTCGGCCTCAGCCAATGCATACTTTTTGTCCTGGTCGTTCAAAATAAATTACCAATAACACAGTGAATAATAAAAGGCTCGTAATAGATACACTGAAGAGGTTGTCATCTTACTACAGTTTAATCTGGCCTGCAGGTACTCCGCCTGTGGAGGGCAGGTAACGTGAGACTCAAAGATTTGCCGTATTAGTTCTGCTTAGCTAACCATGAATGCTAATTGCAGGAAGAACAAACTGCTATGCTCCCCTCCTTTTCCTCTCCCCCTTCAGCCATCCGAGCAGCTCATTGAGAAGCACAGAAGAGTGTCACAGTGTTTAGCCTGCGATGGGAACAAAGAAGGCTGTTCTGAGGAACTCTGTCATCCAGAGAAACCCGCCATATAGAGGTAGCGTTTGACTAAAATCATGGCTATATGCTCCCCCACAGCCATCACTGTCATCTTCTGACAAGCACCATGACAGTATACAGGGCGAGGCTTCACTCAACAGCCTGTCATCGATAATCCCTTCAATGCACCGCTAACTCTTACCTGCCTCAATGGAAATCTCTCCCCTTTCTTCAAGCTAAGGCATCAGTTACGCTTCCACCACCACAGTTGACAATGGCTGAAATATGTTTACTAGTAAAGATGCTCCCCTAATGTGACAAGGCTTTGAAAGTCATTCTCCCCCTAGGTGTTACGGTATCCCCTCTCAAAGAAGCCAAAAGAGAAACCAACTGCTGGGGATTTCAGAGATAGCTGATAGACTCCAGAGCTGCCAAGACTTTGACATCCACCAAATTACTATGATGCTTATGAGGCTGTCAAAAAATTACTTAGTTCTGTCAGCTGAAACATCAACATTATCACCTGCTGACTAAAGCTGCTACAAGGAATTTTTTTACTGATAATTTATCATTTGAAACTTGATTTTGATGGCCTCTATGACCAACATAAACAAATGAGACTATTGGGGAGGGGATTAGATGTTGCTATATATGATTTCAAATGCTTGTTGGATTCCCTGCAAAATCCAACAAAATGATTTACGGTACATAGATGGGATACATAGCCACAGTTAGAGATACATTAGCTCGTTGCTGTATATCTCGCTAACACATGTTTCTGCAAAACAAAACTCCATCTCCCACTCCTCTCTTTAAAACCAATGCAAACAGAGAGTGAATGTAAAGCTTTCCAACAAGAGGCATTACTAGGGTGAAATGAAGTCCTTCCTCTACAAAACACAATCGCTTTTGTCCACAAAGTCACGCAAAGTCGACAAAAATCCAAAAGTCCTTGTTGCAGCTTTAAAGATTTCTTGCTAATTCTTGATGCTAGCTCTCTTAAACAGTCTCTGATGGCAGGAAACATCTCCTGGTGGCAAACTTCTTCTATGTGTATTTTTCTTCTCGATAATGAAGAAAATGCAACTCACAAAAATTGTTACAAATCAGAACATGCCATATATGTAGCTATAGCATATAGCTATAGCTATATGGCATGTAGCTATATAGCATGAATGTATAGCTATTGTTCACCACGTAATATGCTAATCACAAGGCATGGGGCGATACTTATAAGTATAAGGTTAAACACCATCTCAGAGAAAAATTATTTCTGCTACTTTGGGGATTCAAACATGATGTGGCTTTGTGAGAAAAGAAGATGGTTAAAGGGAGAGAAGACTGTGCATGGGAGCGTTTAATCCAACACCAATAGTGACACTGATACTAATCTTTGGGCAAGGTCAAAGACCTGGTTACACATGAGAGGCTTAACAGCCTCGTAGGCATGGGTCAGCCTGAGCCACCAAACCTGTGATCTCTCTCTCTCGAGGTTCTGACCTGAGCAAATGAAAAGCCACTAGCCTAGTGGCAACCATTATCTCCTATCAGTCTTCTATCCACACATCTATATGCTACCTGGTCACCCTCGGGCCAAAGCTATCATGTGGACACTGTACCAAGCACTCCTGTCTTTACCTTGAAGTGGAGATTTATTGTGATTAGAAGATTCCTTCACAAAAGCTTGGGATCAATGTTTCTTGAAGCTCCTCTATGCAGTCCCACGGGGGACACCCTTTGATCCCAACCTTTGAACCCAAAGGGTTAAGCCTTCCCTTTGCAAATGGGTTTGACATGATGAACCACTTCCTAATTGGCCAATTGGCTAGTGCCAATTTGGGGTCTTGGCTAGTTTAACAAGTGTATGTTTTCCTCCTTGGTCTCCACTGTCCAAGCACATCAGTGATCATGGCTTTGAAGTGTCCACTTTATTAACCCCAAAAATTTGCTCAGTATAGAGGGTCATTGGCAATGGGACACAATCAGGAAATATTAAAAATGGAAAAGCACTGTCACAAAGGTCGTAATGTAATTATATTCATATAACCACCCTAACTTTGGGCTGCCTTTACAATGTCAGCTAAACGTATACACCGAAATTCCCCTTTAAAAAAAAACACAAAAAAAAACATATCGAGTGTTGCTTCTTCAGCGAAGTCTTCAGTTTGATTCAGCGCTGAGGAAAATTCAGCGTTCCTTGTGTAGTGAAGCAGGAGTCCTGCATATTTCTCACTGTTCTCCTTTGTCTGTTTTGCCCTGCCTCCTACTGTGTGTGTTGACCTGAAATGCTGGAGGCTACAGTTGCTCCTGAACCACCAGTAACTCTGGAGGAGAAGACGGGTGGTGTCGAGTCCCACCCTGCAGCATGTGTTTTTAACTAGAGTTTGTGCCCCTCCCAATCTTCATCCTTTTCCCAATCACATTCGTATTGTGTGATAGTGAGAGGAGGTCAGTGGGCCCTGCAGGCTGAGAAGAGCAGGTGGCCAGGTGCTGAGGTGGTTTCTCTACATTGATGAGAGGAAAAGATATGAAGGTCTGCATCTATGTATTAATATTTTGGATAGTGATAGTGGGATTATGAGCAGCCATAGAATCCACATATTCCATAAATCAATTATAGTGACAACTTTTGTTTTTCATGAAATGGATCACATGTGAATTGTAATGATATATCTGCTAATCAATGTGGTTCAAACGGTTATCAGGGTGTCTTTGTATCTGTGCAGCTGCAGAAAACAGCTGTATGGGAAATTAGATTGTTTCCCACAAATCTTATCTTCAGGTGAATTTAATATACAAATTTTGACAGATTGGGACACCTTGCTAATCTACCTGTAGACTGTAACTCATTAGGTGGACTCTCCGGTATCCTTTCCTGATGACCTCTGTAGATGTTATTCACCTGCAGAACCATGGGAATGCCCTCCGCCAAAATACCTTCCCCCCAATACACAGAGAACGTGCCTCACTGGCCGCCTAGCACTAGGATGGATTGTTTAGGTGTGCAGAATTAGTCAGGTCAGGAGATCTTTGGCCTCGAGCCCGGCTAATTACTTTCTAATGTGACAACAATTCTTTTGAAGAGCTGTTTTCTCGCTGACCAAATCTCTTTAAAAGCATCTCGGGAGGGGGGGGTCATGGGGGCTGAGAGGGAGTGAACTGTGGCAGGCCGCACAAGGGCCAGAGGGGGGGCTCAGATTACGCCCTGCCTGCCGTGATGCATCGTCGGTGGGACGCCGAGGCTCCAGTGCCCCCCTCCCCCTCCACTCCACCCACCCCAACCTCCTCCACCACCTTCATCCTCCTCTCATCCCTGTCCTTCCAGCCAGCCCAGAGAGCCTGCCAGAGAGCCTCGCAGAAACTCTGACACCAATGCAGAGGATGCACTCCGCACATGAAACCTTACACTCAACTAATGGTTACAAATGTGTTTTCAAAAAAATCCCAGGTCTCCCATATACATCATGGCTTCACTCTGCTAAATGTGCATGTATATACGCACATACTTATTGTGTGCACACAGATGTATGTACACACACACACACACACACACACACACACACACACACACACACACACACACACGCACACGCACACACACACACACACACTGGCAGTTTAAACTGGGCATGACTAGTGATGTTCAACTGAGAGGGTTTCAAAGATCCATACAAATGCTGAGATTTGAGATTCTTGTTTTATCTCACGTTCCTGGGGGAGGCAAGACCAGAAAACAGATACAATTTGTGTTTAAACTGTCAAATGCCACGTCATCAGTTTTTCCCCGTCATCAAAATGACATAATGTAAAATTTAATTAGGATGACATCTAAGTATAGCAGGGAGCTGATTTTAAACCCTCTTAAAAGGAATGCTTTCTGGGAACAACACAAAACCAAACCAAATTAGAGCGTCTCGCTGTTGTAAAAGCGAGGGTGTAGAAATTGCAGGTGGCTTGTGGCTTTGACTGACACTTCACACAGATTTCAGTGACCTCTTGCTTTCTTTCTACCGCCCCCTCAAAGACAATGTCTTCCCTTCCAGGGGAGCGATCCCTAATTAGCTGTCAGGTGATAGTGAGCCGCTCTCATTGTGCTCGCCCGGTTGCAGCGCTGCGGGCCATGTGGTCAGCAGTCATTCTCAGACTGAAGTGACAGATCGTGTCTCTACACACAAACGCCCCCACCACACACACACACACTCTCACACACACACACACACACACACACACACACACACACACACACACACACCGGAGCTGAAAGAGACCACTTGGTCGTTACAAAGAGACCCCAACCCTCTATATCAAAAAGAGCCCAATATCAAGTCTCATAACAAACAGATCAGCGCTGCAGTGCAAACAAGAAGCCCACTTGAGGATCTGGCCGTGTTTGCTCAAACAAAAACAAAGACAGCGATTTCCTTCATTGTAGATGACCGACAGAATTTGAATTTTAAATCCCCCCCCCTTTTCCTCCCCTATTGTACTTGGCTAATTACCCCCACTCTTCCCGAGCCGTGCTGGTCACTGCTCCACCCACTCTGCCGACCCGGGGAGGGCTGCAGACTACCACATGGCCTCCTCCGATACATGTGGAGTCGCCAGCCGCTTCCTTTTTTCACCTGACAATGAGGAGTTTCGCCAGGTGGACGTAGCGCGTGGGAGGATCATGCTATCCCCCCCCCCAGTTCCCCCCACCTCCCTGAACAGGCGCCCCGACTGACCAGAGGAGGCGCTAGTGCAGCGACCAGGACAGAAACCCACATCCGGCTTCCTAACCGCAGACACTGGCAATAGCTTGTTTGCGTATGACGCGCGAACTGTAGGTGGAGGGCAGGAAGTGATTTTTCTACATGGGAAGCACTATCACAAACTCTCACAATGCCGGTTGCTCACATCGATTAAACCGAGAAACTACGAGGAGTGTTTATCAAGTACCAAAAGCTGTTGTTCGTAAGAGGTGGAAATACAAGAAATTGACCGAAAACTCCGGGAAAAAAATGGCGGTTGGGAGGAGCGGAGTCGGACAATGCGCGTGTGTGCAGTGACCACTTCGTCAAAGGTAAAGTAATTGTGTGTGGCTGTGTTTATGTAGCTTAACCGTTTCCTTACTTTATTACGCTAACGTTGTTTTTCTCTGCTTTGTTGGAGTTCGTACCCATCTCGTCCGTTCTGCTTTTCACTCCCTGTCCTCCATCAGAATCTCGTGCGTCATCAGAATCAAGCGATTGTGTCTGCAGGGACGCCCGACCAAGCCGGAGGTAACGCGGGGGATTCGGACCGGCGATCCCCGTGTTGGGGGAGGCAACGGAATAGACCGCCACGCTACCCGGACGCCCTGAATTTTAATTCCTAATGAGCTTTTTTTCTGTTCGGCAGTATGCGCCGTGTCTGTTATTTCGATGGAAAAGTGTAGCATGCTATATCCATGCTCTGACAAGGAAACGAGCTTTGCCTTTCACCTTGTGTGTAAAAATAACGTTTCCCATATTGACCAGGCACGCCCATAGCCGTCATCCTGAGAGCACGTGACAGGCTAGTCGCTCCTGATATGAAGATATGATTTCTCCGTGTCTGTCTGTTGGTTTCTCCGCAGGTCTCCTCCCAGACACTTCCAGTATTCTCTCAGGAAGCAGAGGGACCTTGTATGAAGGTCATGTCTGCACCGGGGCGTAAACGTTAGACCCTTCTGTGGTTAGGGTAAATGTACATGGCTGCCCTGCGGGACCACTCTTCCCCCCTCTTTAATCGGCTTGTAACAGGCCCTTGTCGAGCCAAACTGTCTGCGACACATCAGCACTCAGAAATAAAAGCCCCTCTGCCAACACCATGGCTGCGGTTTGAGTGCGGCGGCCAGGCCATTTAGGAGACAACACAGGAGAACCGTCACCGTGGAAATCCACCCCTGAGATAGACTTTGTATGTGATCTCTTCGACTGGGGGTGTTCAGCGTTAGATGTGAGTAAGTTTGTCCCGTAGCTTCGTGTAAAACGGTCAGTTGTCTCTCCTTGAGGAAATCCAGCCCCAGATTGCGGTGCCAACCCAATGACAGTGAATGGAGGACCAAGTTTTGAGCGGCAGAGATGATACTAGAGGGATTTTACGAGAGCATTTATGTGTCGCTCTCCATTACAACACACTCCAGGCCAACTTTTCAGTTTTTTTTAATTTTTTTTTATTTATTGAGTCCGTTATCTTTATATAAAGTTCACTTGAGATCGTGAAAGTACATCATGACTTTTAGATTCAGTGCAGGATTCGATAATTTGATTTTGTAAAATTATTTTAACTATTAATTTCCCTGTTCATTTTAGAATATCTTTTTTATTTTTTTCCATCTAATTTCAACATTTGGTTGTCCTCGGCAAATAAACTTTGCCATGATAATAATGAGACACACACACACACACACACACACACACACACACACACACACACACACACACACACACACACACACACACACACACACACACACACACACGCGCGCGTAATGGACAGGCAGCTCTCTGTTGTCAGTGAAGTCAATCATTTGAGGGAGCCGAGAAAGCAAACTTAACAGTTCTAATGCTCCAGCCGAGAAAACTTAATTTTCCAATTTGTGGGAAGACAAGATGGCAGGAAACAAGCCAATTTGCCTCGTGCGCAGCGCACAACAAACCCCAGCCTCGCTCGCTGGCCTTATGAGGGGTAATTATCCCGAAAAAAGATGCCACGCTGTATTAAGATGAAGCCACATCAAAACGAGGGGGACAGCCTCGTTACAAGTAATTATGAGGGAATTAGAAACATCATTTAACTAAACGAGCAAATAATGTCCAGGATATTGAAGAAGCTGCCTGCACTTCTGCAGACCGCTGCAAGTCCCATTACAAAAATTGTAGGTCTTTAATAGAATAATGACATGCTTTATCTTCCCTCCCTCGCCCTGAGAGGGTCTTGAAGGGGGGGAGTGGGGGGGCAGAGAGAGAGAGAGTGTGTGTGGGGGCAGAGAGAGTGCGAGACTAAGAGCGAGAGAGGGGGGCAGAGAGAGCGAGGGAGAGAGAGAGAGTGGGGGGAGCAGAGAGACAGACTAAGAGAGAGAGGGAGAGAGAGAGAGAAGGGGGGGGGTTGAAAACTGTTGCTGAGCTTTGTGCCCGTGGTGTGGCCTCACTCTCAAGTGTGTAGCATAAGGCCTTCAAGATAATCCCTCTATTATCCTCACAAATACAAAATGGAGAGGCAGAAAATTGTTCCTCGAATCCATTAGTGTTAAAGGTAATGCTAATGGACTTAGCTGTGGAGTAGAAGCAGACTTCTCCGCATACACTGCAAATCTAAAACATTTTGCTCAGCCAATGGCACTTCAACACGGGCAACTAAAGAAATTGTTGGTAATTTACCAGCCAAGGATAATGCTGACAAAACCCTGGTGCGGGTTTCAGATTTTGATTCCTCTTTTTTTCTTTTTTTTGGAGGGGGCGGTGGGTGTCTGTTGTCGGCCATGTTCACACATGCTTTAGAATAAAACCAAAAGCATGTGTGGATAGATTCAAAACTTAGATAAACGAGAGCTCGATTTGCAGATTGAAAAAGTGTGTGGCAGTTTTCTAAATCGGGGACTCGAGAAAAGAAAAATTTCACTCCCACATTTGCAGGAAAAAGCTGAAATATCAATTACATTTAAAACTCAAGGTTATCCATCACATGATGCCATGACCATAGCGAGAGCTCAGCCAAAGCAATCTGAGTTTAAGGAAATGCTTCTGAGCCTGTTTAGGCTTTTGGTGGGGATGCCCTTCCCATCTTCAATGAAATGACTGAAAGCTAGGTGGTAGGCAGCCTGTATATGTGTATGTGTGTGTGTGTGTGTGTGTGTGTGTGTGTGTGTGTGTGTGTGTGTGTGTGTGTGTGTGTGTGTGTGTGTGTGTGTGTGTGTTTCCATGGCTAATCTCACAAACACTACTGGGCCTATCAGCCTAGTAATCGTTGTGCACAGTTATAACTGCATGATCAAGAACCTCTCGTAGTTGTGGTGATTCAAAACCTTTGAAAAACGTTTGTTCTTACTATCGCCGCGCCCTCTCTTCATTCACTCTCTAGCTCGCTTGACAAACGCTGCTCTCTGTCGCTGCTCGATCTGAGTCAACTGTAGATGAGTCGCACATGTGCATGGTTGACTAAGATCGGGCAGTAACAAAGTCAAAACATTACGTATTCGGGTATGAGTCTTGAAAGTAACCGAAAAGCCGATCGTATTTCGCAAGTTAGCAAATCAATCGCTGCTGATCTCGGGACAGAAGAGCTGGAAGAACACTGGATGAACCAAAAATAATGAATTTTGTCTTTATTTTCATCATATAATAAAACTGGGTAAACTTTTTTATCCCTGCGCATGCTCGACTCACATCCACGGTTAACTCAGATCAGGCATGAGCTTCAGGTATTAAAAGAATTTTGATAATCCAACAAATGCGTACGTTATAAAGGAACAGCTTCTCTAGGTTGCAGTCAAAACACGAAGTGTTGCATATTCTTGTCACTGCCTGATCTGAGTCAACCACAGATGTGAGTCGTGCATGCATAAGTGTAAACTGTTTACCCGGGTTTATTATATTATGAAACTAAAGACAGGGTTAGGGTTAGAACAAAATGGTCACATAGCAAACATTTGCTTTTTGGGAAGTGGAGGCGCTAGTGTAGCAACCAGGGGCCTCATGTAGCAATCATTACTATGGGCAAATTTGTGCGTACACACCCATGGAATTTTTTAGCCCTCAAGAATATCTGACAGTCAATAGCAAAGCATGATGGTTATTTGTAATTCCTTCCTCCTAACATCTATTGTCTACCTCTTGCAACGAGCAATCACCCAGGCCTGCAAGGACATCAGTGCTAGCCAATCGGTGTCTAAATTCAGGGGTTACCCAGGTTCTATACGGGTCTCTGAGACAAATTTCAGGACTGAAAAATCCCATGGGTGTGTATGCACAAATTTGCCCATAGTAACGATTGATACATGAGGCCCCTGGACACATACCTACATCCGGCTTCCCACCTGCAGACATGGCCAATTGTGCCTGTAGAGATGCCCAACCAAGCTGGAAGTAACACAAGGAGTCGAACCACCAATCCCCATGTTGGTAGGCAACGGAATAGACCGCCACGCCACCTGGACGCGACTGTGTTGTGTTGTGTTGTGTTGTATTGTATTGAACTGAACTGTATTGTTGTGTTGATGTTTTTGTGTCTTGAGCTCACCCCTGGGGCGGCATAGTGGCACAGTGGTTAGTGCGGTTGCCTCACAGCAAGAAGGTCCTGAGTTCAAGCCTCGGGGTAGTCCAACCTTGGGAGTTGTCCTGGGTCGTCCTCTGTGTGGAGTTTGCACGTTTTCCCCGTGTCTGCGTGGGTTTCCTCCGGGTGCTCCGGTTTCCTCCCACAGTCTAAAGACATGTAGGTCAGGTGAATCATAGGTGGGTGTGTGTGTGTGTGTGTGTGTGTGTGTGTGTGTGTGTGTGTGTGTGTGTGTGTGTGTGTGTGTGTGTGTGTGTGTGTGGGCCCTGTGATGGCCTGTCCAGGGTGTCTCCCTGCCTGTCGCCCAGTGACTGCTTGGATAGACTCCAGCACCCCTGCGACCCTGAGAGCAGCATAAGCAGTTTGGATAATGGATGGATGGAAGTTCATATTAGACTTTCTGCCTAGGAGGCTGCACATCCACAGACTGACAGGCAAAATGTTTTGTTATTAGGTAGATTTTTTTTTTTAGCTTGAGTGCTTCATATTAAGTTGTTTGTTTTCCATATTTCCCATTCAATCGACTTGGGTACTGTGCAAAATTCTTATAATGGCAGGAGAAACACTGTTTTTTTTCTGTCCGTGTGTGCATGTATCTGTCCATTGCTAATCTCTCATACTACTGGGCTTGTCAGCCTAATAATATTTGTGGACAGTTATGACTGTATGATCAAGGACCTCTCGTGGTTATGGTGATTCAAAACTTTTGAAAAACCAGTTTTATACTGCAATTGAGTGCCAACTCCTCAATGCGAGCACCGGAGAAGAGGAGATACGATTGGCATGGATCTGCTGCACTCTGCTAGTTTATCTTGCTTTCACTTGATTGAAATACTGCAAACTGGGCCTAATGCCTATCTTCATATTTAGTTGTATGGATGGGGCATTTAAAATGTTCTAGTAATCTGAATTATTTCCAAACACCCCCCCCCCACACACACACATACACACACACACACAGAGAAATAGATAAAACATAATAAGTATTACAGTTTATTATACGCTGTCCATATGTTGCACAGGCCATTTTCTTTTGCCTGTATTTCTCTACCTCTATAGGAGCAGGATTAGTGGGTTGTGGCAGCGGGGTGGGGGGCAAAAACACAATTTCCCTTCACCTCCTTCATTTCCAGTTGATATAAAACAGAATCATGAAAAATCAGTTCTGGTCTGGGCTCTCCTTTTTGACCATTAACTCATAAATACAGGAGCTGGTTAAAGGCTGGCGGATGACAGGCCCTGCCTCAAAAACCTTGTTACGCTCCCCTCAAATTCATTTAGGGGGCAGAACAGGTCTGCAGAGTTGTCTGGCTTAATGCATTGCGATCGCCTTTTTAAAACTCTTGTCTTGCGGCAGACTCGGAGCTCTGCATCTGCGCATGGTGTTATATTTCATAGCCTTCCACTCTAATATAAAACTACACACATCCACCCCCTTGAAATCAAATGCCAGTAAATATGTTGGCGAATAGCTGAGGAAATAAAAGCCGTCATCCAAATGAATTATGGAGGGACACAACAAAACATAAATGTTTCATTTGCTGTTAGTGGATCGCCACAACACTGTTATGAATTAGCTGAAAATGAATTGGACGATAATAATGAGGTGACTTGTTGATTTCAGATTATTCGCAACTTTGTGGTGTAAGGCAACGTTTTAAATGCAGAATGTACAACGACGGATATCCAGAGGTTTAGTGTGATTCAGTAAAATTCATTAAATACTCTGTAAATAATATCCCAAGAATCAATTTGCCCCATGCTCTTCCCCCATCTCCCCCTCTTCTTCGCAGCGTATAGCCCACAGTTGCCATTACTCCCATCATAAATTATACTCCAAAGTGATTTGCACTTGCTTTTCACCTTCCCAGGCAGGTTTGATGAATCCTAAGGCACAACACATCATTTCAACAAATCTTCATCACCATGCCAGTTGCTGTCTCTTTGCAGTTTAAACCACTTCAAATCATTTTCATTGCCCCACTATTAAAATTTGTAATTCACACCTGCCATCGGGTTGATACATAGCTAGGTAGCACCCCTCCCGACCCCCCCCCCACCATCTCTCTGTCTTTCTCTCCATCTCCTACACTCTTGTTCTCTTGTATTTGCTCATCACCGCATCCCTGCAGCACGTCTCTCTTTCCTTTGCACATAAAACAAACCTCAACATGACAGGTCATGCAGATTTGCCACAAGTCACTGGGGTGCAAGCATACATCCAACATATTGCCGTCACACCTGATGACATAATGACCACCGAGAAACTAATAAACAGCTTCATTCAACCAAAGCTATTGCTCCTTTTCATAAGCATTCTGTAGCCCCATCTCTCTCCTCCTCCGCTCGCTATCCTCTCTTCACCCCCCACCCTCTCCCATCTGTCACGAAATCATCTTCCTGCACCTCACCTCTATACGCCGAGGCTGGATTTACCCATAAATCACTGCGTTGTTGTCTAACGCTATCCATTTCCCAGAAACATGGGGCTGTTGCAGAAATTGGGTCAGGCATAATCTACAGGGTAACAGAGCCTCGCTAGTCATGATTCTGCCAGGTAATGTAGCCATTAGCTCAGAGTGAGAAATTGGGGGACAGGGAGGGATCCCTTGCACATGATGTGACACCCAAGAAAAGCTGGCAAATGACACGGTTTTATCGCTCCCCATCAACCACGGGACATTTCTGTGCAAGTGTGTGTGTGTGTGTGTGGGGGGGTGTATTAAACTAAATTATGTGTTTGAGTTTGTAGGATGCATTTTGCTATTGTAGCATCTGACCAAATACCAAATTCAAACTTGATCATACATTTTTTTTAACTTTTTTCAAAAATTAAAGAGACGGTGTTCAAAATACATAGGCCCAGAAGTGACATAGACTGGAGAAATGAATGGCACAGCAGAATGATGTCGTCGTGTCTTGAACTTTGACATTGTTCTTTTTTATCAGGTTTCCTCTTACATGACCTGATGCTTGAGAGCCTTACAGTGCTGCCTGACTTCAAATGACAAAAAATCCCACCCGGGGGCTTGATGATTGGCCAGTGATAATGTGCATCTATGCTCCTCTCTATTCTGCAATGGATTTTACTCGCCACCTTGTTAACTCAGCCTTACTATAATAATAAGATATAGCCTGCTGAGGTAATCCAATTTTATTTTGTAGTGGATCTGTGGTTGCAGTAAAGTATTTACCAGGATCTGTTGACTGATTAGTAAAACCTAAAATATCTGCATGGTCATAGTCCATTCTGCTGGCAGTGTGTTTAAGGAACATGATGTCTATTTGGGAACTTTTAGCCTCACAGAGAAAAAAAATCAAATTTTTTTTACATTTGGTCATTCAAATGTGTGTTTTTATTCTTATAACTGAATAGATACACTGTAAAATAGAATGGCAGCAAGTTGAGGAAGAAATGCTCTGTAGCGTTTGCAGACGAAACATTATTTGATGAATTTTGTAAAATAGTTTGGTGTATAAACTAATGATATTTTGGGTTGTTTATGAATCACTTTGTCCACGTTTTAGTATGACATAATTGTCATAAAATTGAAGACAGCTAAACACCTCAAATACTTGAGAATTACC
Organism: Lampris incognitus; assembly: GCF_029633865.1. NCBI lineage: Eukaryota > Metazoa > Chordata > Actinopteri > Lampriformes > Lampridae > Lampris > Lampris incognitus. The sequence continues at coordinate 24,069,583 of NC_079223.1, read as the reverse complement.
TAATTCTACAACAAATGTGTAAACATAAGGCTAATCCTTACAACACAGGTCATTGACTAATATCCATCATGTGTTATTACCTGGTACAATTGTTTGTTTTGTTGAATTTAGTGACTACCCACATGTGTAACCAATATGCGAAGATCTAAATCAAGGATCGCTGTAAGACTTGTCCACCGGCCAACATCCAATTCTAGGACTTAATTCAACAACCGATTTTGTCTCATTAAACGAAACATGCTGTGGATGCGAAATGAAAACCAAGCAAACCAGGTTTTTCCACTGATATATATAGAAAATTTATTGGATGAGAACATTATTTTCGGAGGTCTAAACTATACGGTAAAAACGATGACGTTTCCGTCCGCATGGAAGATTTCTTTTCCCGCCAGCTAGGGTCACGAGCTCAAGACGACAGGAAAATCAAACGACAGACGGTCCACTATATAGATTGGATGACTGATCATAGAGATAAACGGTTTGAAATGCATCGAGACTTCCGGTTTGAAACCGCCTCTCCTCCGTCTCCCTGTGTTGCGAGAGGAACTTTGAATCCCGGTGATTCTGTCCTATTTCTTAGTCAGGCCAAAAGAAGGAGCGGGTGGGGTGGGGTGGAGGAGTACAAAAACATTATAATTATACACATGGTGTATTTTATACATATAGGGAAGGTTGATTGCTTCTTTTGCGAGACGTACAGCTGCTGCATAAGAATATTCTCAACAAATAAATCGGTATCATACACGGGTTATGTCGTGACATTTATAAAGAATGTTATTACATTGTAATGCCTGCTTTTTTGTGTCGTGTCATGGCGCCGAAGAGTCAATAGTCAATCTTGTTATACAGGTTGTACAACGGTAACGCTGGCAGATTACTCCCGGGGTAGTAGAGGGGCGTCGGGAAAGCGATGGATCTGGGGACGGGGACCCGGAGTAAGGAGTTATCTCTGAAAACGAGCGGCATCCCCACCAGTGTCTGTGCCGAGGCGTGTGCCATGTTGGCGGCCTCTAGCTCGGCGGAGAGCTGCCGTTTCCACTTGTTCCTCCGGTTCTGAAACCACGTCTTGACCTGGGTCTCCGTCAGCTGCAGGCTGGAGGCCAGACAGGCCCGCTCGGAGCTGCTCAGGTACCGCTTCATGTCGAAGGTGGACTCCAGCTGGTACACCTGGCTGCGGGAGAACACGGTGCGCGTCTTCTTCTTGGCCGAGTGGCCCTGTTTGTCTGCACCGCCGTCCGTCTGTCGCTCCTCCGACAGGGGAGACATCTGGCCGCATGCGCTCTCCCGCTCCTCCTTGTAGTCGCGTAGCAGCGGTTGCGGCAGGTGCGGCCGGCGTGCAAGCCCATCACCGCCGGACAGAAGTCCTTTGGATGCACCTAAACAAGGCAGTGCGTTGGGGGGGGGGTAAACATAAAAAAGATCGATTTTCAAACTTTGTCATGCGTTGGAGATTGTGCCTCGTAAAACCGACACAGACTCCTTAATCCAATTTGTGTTTTTTGTCCGCCTGGAATTATGCATTTGCATCTAACAGCATGCAGATGCATGGAGTTTGACGTTAATTTTGCACCCAGATAATACGATTCCAAAAGGTTCCGCCTAGCTACTTACTCGGTTTAAGAGACCATCAAATGTGAACTTTGACTTGTTAATTCCACTACTGAAAGCCTGTGACTTTTTTTTTTAAATAAACAATTTCCACGAGTACGCTCGTTGCACCGACTGTACAGTGGGCTGTTAATTAAATAAGGCTATATTTAACGCTCAATTGACGACATGTAGTGCAATCATTTTGAAAACATGTTTAATCAATTAGCTGACTCGATTAAATTTGAAACGAGAGGGAAAACGGTGGGCTAATTATCTGACCTTTCCACTTTTCGCTGCTGCAGCAACGATACACATAAAATGAAAATGGATGTGAGTGGCTTGTGATTAATATTGGCTACATAGTCACAATTAAAAGTATATAGGCTTTGTGTTCAAACTACAAAAACGAACACGATTAGATCGAGTTACTGAACCCATTAGACCTTATTCCGCGCCATTATGTGCAGAATATACCTGCAATACAGGTGTTAATAAACCTGTGACTTTTTTTCCAATTATACTTGTTCAGTTCACGGTTCAAGGCATGTGCCATTTACCCCCCTGAGGTTTTGATTCATGCACCATGCATTCCTCCCTGCACAGCGTTAGAAGCGTAGCCCAATTTCTCAGTTCCGCGTTTATAACGCGTTAAAAGTAAAGCGACGTTACCTACCTAAACAAGAGAAATTGCGTGGTTGATGCTGGTTGCATGGCTCGCTGTGGCCGGGGTCCGAGCAAAAACAATCGGCCGAGTCTTCTCCAGCGCTGCACTCCTCCTCGGAGGACACGGACAGAGAGCGCCTCCGCGGCGCCGGCAGCCCTTTGCCGGAGATCTCCTTCGGCCCGGAGCGCGGCGGATCGGACGGGGTGCCCAGAATAGACTGGATAGTGAAGCTGGAAATGGGGCCCGACGCGCACTTGCTCCCGCTGTCTTCTACGCTGCTCATTCTCGCTTCATAACAGTAGCATACGAGTACTAATGTGATGAGTGTTGGCCGAAATCGGTTCTCTCTCCACCGGATGTCCGCTACTGATGTCCACACGTTTTGATCGTGGCGCGTAAATTATTAAAAAAAATAAAATAAAATAAATGATCGCCGGAACCGACTTTTCGGAGCAAACTGCGCAGTTTTATGGTAAGGGGAGTTTGAGTTGTTTTTTCTGCGAGCTCGAGGAACGTGAGTGTATTCCTGGTCTACGTCCACGCGCTCTGGATCATGGGCAGTGTTGTTGCGTTACTTCATTTGCATGTAGGTAAGATCGTCGCGGGCCAATCAGGCGCTCAAACCGAGCCCGGAAATTTCAAACTCCTGTCAAAGGTTTTTGGATGGGACGAGGAGCGAGGGGAGAGCCAAATGCGCATTCCGTTGTACCGTTAGTTACGACACTTCTTATAAACGTTGACAATCTAATGACGCTAAAGGCGACATAGGCGTCCGCATTTTTCCTCCCTACGACCTGTAAAGTGCACGCTTTTGCAAGGTTTCGTGCCATTTGAAGCAAATGACATAGGCCTATCCTGTTTTACATGAGGCGGTGTGTGTGTGTGTGTGTGTGTGTGTGCGCGCGTGTGTTAATTATAACTCTCAAATTGGACAATTGTGAGATAATTTAAGGGAGTGAGTTGTAAACCCTGCTAAAAACGTTGTAGTTTGTAGCCTACTGTAATTATATTATAATTTATTTACTGCAATTTGTATCTCAGAACTTGTTCATGACTTTGATAGGCCTGTTTGGGTTTTATTTAGACGCATTGGAATTTACCTTTCTTTTTTTTCTGAACACAGCTGGCAGCTGGAAGAAATATGAAGTAATGTTTAAATAATCGATCAGAGATAAACAAAATAGTTTAAATCATGCATATAAATTCTTATGTTGTGCGGCTCATGAAATTAAACAAAACGTTGGCCTTTTAGCCTATTAACATATTAGCATATTTGTATAGGGTGTATATATGCGCGCGCACACACATATATAGTTTAGTCAATTAGAGGGTGACCTCATGCAAAAAGAAAAAAAATGTCCTCTTATCTTATTATCCTATACATGGTAAATTGTCTGGCATACAGTCTTAGAACTATTATAGAGACCTAACTCATGTTTCCTGAAAATAATAAACTCATCCCCCGTCCATTATCTGCGATTAAGAATTAATTTGATCATTACTGAGCTAATCTGCCTCGTGATGCCTTATGGAGTGGAGGCCGGCTAATTGATTGACTAATTGATTGGAGGTTGGGGGTGGTGGTGGTGGGATGGGCGCCTTGCCCCCCCACCACCACCACCCTTCTTCCCAACGCAACTGCCGACCCCCCCCCTCCCCACCACCACCACCTCACCCACTCACCCACCCCTCTCTGTGGTTATGTCTGGCGGGGCAGCTGCGGGGCTTGAGTCGGCGGTTCGAGGACATTATCCCTCTTTACTGCTTTCTAAAGGACCCCCAGACACATTACAAATGGTCAGCTTTAATTATCATGTCAGCGCCCTTCTCGGTAGCTATAGCACTACTGCACAAAGAGGAGAGGATCACGGCGCCATGCTTTCTTGTTTCCTCTTTTGTACCAGCTGTAGCGATGGGCTTAGTAATTACAAAAGTTTGATGATGATGATGATGATGAGGTTGATGAGGGTGGTAGTGGTGATGATGACGATGATGATGACGCTGGTGACTTATGTTGATAGTATAGGCTATACAGCAGCCTACAGGAAGTACTGTGTGTAAATAGCCTATCAACTAAAGCTGTAATTCGGGCCAGCAGCTGTTAAACGACCTCTACAAAATGCATATGCGCACCCAGACGATTCTTTACCAAAGGGAAAATATATGAGGGCAGATCGACTTCCTGGATTTATGGTGGGTACACATAAACCGTGAAATCCACAATGACAGTTAAATGGGTGTATTTCATATGCCTCTGTTTTAAAGACCTTTGTCAATAGCCCTATTTCTGTTGGACTGCTTTTGTAAAGTGGGATAAGTGTGACATTGTCTTCCAGCTGCAACATGATTGAGACGCTGAACATTATTAACACGTTTGAACTATGGTGCTGTACGTCCTGAGATTGGCATGGTTTGGTTTCAGTCAGAGGTTGCCTCTGTGGTTTTCTCTATTAGTATGGAAATGTTCGGTCCCATGCAATGTGTCTACGTTTTCCCGAGACCTCGCCAAAGGCCCATGCGGCAAGACGCGGTCTAAGTTCGCACTCCGTCACCGTGACGAGGCGGTGTATGGCGGTCCACCCGCAATAACAGAACAAGATCTTTGCCGCGGCCTGAGAAAGATAGATGAAGTTATGAGTAGCTTTGATCCAGGAATCAAGCTTCGATAAATATTAAACAAAGACCCTTTACACATGTGTATTATGATATATGGCGTGTCCGACTCTAGAATAAGGAAATTACCAGAGAAAATGATATCAATAAATTTTCTAAGTATAAACGTTGATTATGTTTCGATTTTCATTCAAGAAAGCAGGACCTGCTCTTTTTTCAGGAGGCGTTTCTGCGTGCGTGTTTGCGTGCGTGCGTGCGTGCGTGTGTGTGTGTGTGTGTGGTAGACACAGTGAGAGATAAGAAAGGAGGGCGCGAGAAAGGGGTGGGGGGGCAGAGTTGTAAGCGCGAGCCCTGGAGGTGTACAATTTATGTAATCTGAGTGTGGAAATGAACTGGGTAATTTATTGGAAAACAGAAAGTCAAGAAGATTGGATCAGTATAGGCTATCCAAGGGCTCCTATCCATCAAGTTCCAATTAACAACCTAACCATTGAGTTTTAATGGCTTTCCAATCTACTGCCCTGATAGACTCATCAATTCCTCGGGGAGAAATTAAGAAAATCGACCGCCCCTCTCGGCGTTTCAGTGTCATTCCTCACAGCAACTATATGTCAAATTAAAAACACAATTAAAATTTAAACTGTTCCAATCAGACAGTGCCCCGCAACCTATGTTTCACTTAATGGAACTTTGATGAAAATCTGATGCTCGCATTCAGTCAGGGAAGTAAATGGACAGGGTGAAGAAGGGTCCCTTTTTCGGGAAGTGTCGCCGGAGTTGTTGCCTAATATCAAGCGTTCAAAACCAACACGTCCGCGACGTCACCCGAGTTGGAAGGCCTGGCACGTAACAGAAAACGGGCCCACCTTAAAAGAAAGGGTTCAGACAATGCCCATTTGTTCCTCGAAAATGTACCCCAGCTTATGATAGGGGGGCTATATATTCACATTTTTGTCATTTGAGTCAAAAAAATAAACAAATAAATAAAAGTTGAAAATGCGCTCCGACGGGACTCGGGTTTAACGCGCCAACTTTAAAGCGGCGGGCGCACGCGTGAACGGAAGCCGGGGGACTTCAGAGAACGGGCCCGGCTTTATACGCGAGGTGGCACGAGCCACTTGATACGCGCGTGGTTCCAGAGCGGGGCGCGGGGCAAAGCTTAAAAAAAAAAAGAAGAAAAAATCCCCCCACTCGTATGTATTTTAATATAATAGCTGCAAAGCGCGGTCACGTCCGATTATTGCCCAGCGCTTTAACTGTTTTTTGCCCTCTCTCTCCCCTTCTCCTTTCACATGAAGATGTCGCACAAAAATGGAAATCATCGAGTGGTAATATAGTTTCCATTTATGCGCGCAAATCAAGGTCATAAACTGAGCCGCGTTTCCCTGTGAACGTTGCCCTTACTTGAAGCCACACGCCACAGACGTTTGCAGATCGATACGAGCCAGAGGAATAATGCCATATACCGATCTATTAATTTTCTGTAATGGGGGCCGTGTTGAGTTGGATGGTAGTTATATACGTCAATACATGGGTGATCTAACGATATTTGAATGCACTCCCGCGGTGAGGTCATCATGCATTATAACTAACTGATTCGTTTTTAAAAGTGCATAGCCCACGGGGGGGGGGGGGGGGGGGGTTCCTCAGTGAGAAAGACAATATTGCAGACACTAAAATAGCAACTGTATAAATGCTGTATGGACAATAGCCTGTGTATTGTAGTTCAGTTGTAACCCTGTGTAGCGGACTGTGACTTTGGGCTCCTGTAAGGCGGTCTCATGTGTTTCCAAAGATAAATGCAAAAAACAAAACAAAAACAAAACTGTAGTTAAGTTGTAGTAGTCAAGTTGTATCGATTCTCGGTTTGCTGATGAGGGACAGTACAGAAACGCACGCTATGGGGACGAGGTGTGCAAACTAAAGAAAAGTTCGTGGCCCACACCGACTACCTTTACATGCATACCATGATGTTATCTGTCTATTTTAATGTAATCGGCAGGAAATCGTAAAATGTGCGCACAGCAATCAGAGGTCCTGTTCGCATTCCTTGTTTTTAAGCAATCCTGCATATTAGTATGCGATGATTGACTAAATGTGCCTCCTCCTCATCCTCATCCTCCTCCTCCTCCAGGCTATGAGAGCGCGATCAATTATAACTGCAGACATGTTATTACGTTTGTATCTGCATTGCTCCTTTGTAACTCTGTCTACATTTTAGACAGGTATGGGATATACATGGGGAAAAGAAGCGCGTGGGGGGGCTTGTATGTAAAAAAAATGTGCAATTCCTGACGCCTACAGAGTGAAGAGCGTAATGTTTCCATGTCCAAAGAACCCTCCGAGGATGTGCTAATACCGCTGTACGACGAGTCTTAACCGCAGTATCGACCTGTGCAATGTGACCCCCAACCAAACTAACATACATATACAATTAGTGTTTGCGTAATATGTGTCCTTATCGAAGCGTCACTCACACACACACGCACGCTCGCTTTCCCATTAGCAACACCTGTATCCTACAGTTGTGCGTGTTACAGATCATCAGAGTTTAAAAAAGTGTATTTTTTCTGTAGGTCTAAGTTTTTTTTCTCATCTTCTCAGTCATTTTGAAAATTCACGAGATTATTGCACAGTAATGTCGTTTAATTTATCTCGAGATTCTCTCCTAGTCTATTTGGGCCTATAATAAGAATAATAAAAATCGTCAGGACCGTTAAGAAAGGAAACCAAATGCAAAATATCTTGACAAAAGTATTGCTCAGAATTGCATGATATCCCTTATTTGTACAGATAAAACTGAAGGATGGATGTTTGCATCTGTCTTTAAATGGATTCATTCACCAGTTCAAGGGGGGTTGTCGAGTTTAAGGGTTTTAGAAACAACACAAATTTATCCTCGCCGTCCATCTGCAACATCGGAAAAACCTGTTGAGACAGACGTGCTATTGGCAATCGTTAATGCTGGTGCTGTAGACCCTGCGATCCCTCCACCTGAATCCAAACAGAAACCCAAATGTCGATGATTGGTGAGCACGCCAACTTGCACTCACCATGCACGCGCACACACACACACACAAGGCATATGAGGGAGGGGGGAAAAATGTTAAAAGACAGCTCACACTCATGAGTAATTTCCTCCTCTGAATACATTACCCATAATTTTGGCAAGATGGTGGCAATTACGCATCTAATTGACCGAGCCATTTTTTATGTAAAACAACGTTTTTAAAGTGCATAACAGTAGGCTGATTACTGAACCCACCTGCTCAAGTTCACATGAAGGGTCTGCTGTTAGTCTATAAAGACAGCAGCAGACCCCTCAGCTGATCTGTCTATCTATCTATCTAGCTAGCTAGCTAGCTAGCTATATACATTCAATTTACATTGAGTATCATTATTTGTCTCTCTATCTGTCTATCTATTTTCAAATATATATATTTAAATATATATATATATATGTGTGTGTGTGTGTGTGTGTGTGTGTGCGCGCGCGCGCGCGCATCCACATATTTGAAGTCGCCACGTATGGTCGAAACCAATTCAGAGTAATATTTACATATTTCCTAATACCGCAGGTTTTGTAGATATGTAGTGATTTCAGTACTGTGTGGTCGAAACTTGGTATTGCGACAACAAACCTTTGTTTGATTTTGCTAAATTAGGGAAAATTTTTGTCAGTAGTGTTTTAGCAGCTGTTAGTTTAACACAACACAACAAGCGAACAAATAAACCATCGAGAAAACTAAAATTAGCTTCATATCCCGTCGTTAGAAAGAAGCGCCCACATTACACACCGTAACACGGAAGACCGTTATGTATTTGGAGTCTCTCTCTCTTTCCTCTCTCTCTCTCTCTCTCTCTCTCTCTCTCTCTCTCTCTCTCTCTCTCTCTCTCTCTCTCTCTCTCTCTCTCTCTCTCTCTCTCTCTCTCACGCACGCACACACGCACGCACACACTCTGCTGCAGTCCTAATAAAATGTACGGAATAGTCTCCATTTATTTCACAACACAATATCAAATCATTCTTTTTCACTGTACAAAAGAGGAGCAGTCGAGACTCTTTAAATATACATTTACATCTGTACAACAGTGTTATTTTTGGTTATTTTTTTGTTTTGTTTTGTTTTTTTTTCAAAGACAAATTATATATAGGCTAAGTGGGATATGAGACCGTGCTTTAAGGACGTCTCCAACTGTCGCAGGAGCGCGCGAGTGTGAAAACCTAAACATGTTGTAGCTACAACAAAAAAAGTGTTTTGATTGTTTAATTGCCCCCCCACCCCCCACTCCCACCACGCGCTTTTTCTAAACTAAGAAGGGAGAATGTGAAACGTTTCAACCAGCAGCTCCCCCTGATTGATATTCCAGTGCGGACGCGTCACTTCTGCCCTCGGTGGATGCTCCCTATTCACAGCATCACTGTCAGTATTGCACGTCATCCTATTCTTGATTTGCAAATGTCAAATGTAAAAAATAAAATATATATATTAAAAAAAATAAAATAAGTCATATGTTCCATGACATGTGTTATGTCTGGCGCAATCCTGGGGCTGTGTGTGTGTGTGTGTGTGTGTGTGTGTTTTGGGGGTTTTGTTGTACCGCCTTCTGCGTGAAAGAGAAAAGCCTGTATGCTCTTTATATGACGTATAGACCAGGTCCAGTCAACAGCTGTCAATGTGAAAAACTACATTGTAAAAAAGACACCCATTAGACAGAGTTAACAAATGGTCTCCTGAGGTGAAGATTGTATAACAGCGTAGATCGTGTAGTAGTAGTAGTAGTAATAATAATAATAATTGTGATGATGATGAATAGAATTTGAATTGTCGAATCAAATGTAAACTATACCCAAATGGAAAACGACACATTAGGCTGTATGCCAAAATTGTTCCAATAAAGCCTGTCATGTTTCTTTTCTTCACGTAGTTGTACAAAAATATCAAGTCTTTTTTTTTCTTTTTTTTTACATTTTGGATGATATGTTCAAAATAAACAGTAACATTCTTCCTCTCGTTCTGTTTTTCTCTCTTTCTTTGTTGTGTTCCATCAGACCGGTCTGAGAAGCGGCACCGACGTGACGATGGGGTGGGAGTAGTAGACCGGATGGGGAAAGGTGAGCAGCGGCTGGCTCGCCGGCACGTTGGCCGCCGCGCCGGCGCTCTCCGCGGCCGAGTTCTCGTGATAGAGGATGGGCACGCGCACGATCCTCTGCGCCGCGGCGTGGCTGAGGTTGGCGGCCTCGAGCTCGGCGGCCAGCTGCCTCTTCCACTTGTTCCTGCGGTTCTGAAACCAGATCTTCACCTGGGTCTCCGTCAGATGCAGCGAGGCGGCCAGGCCTGCGCGCTCGGAGCTGCTCAGGTACCGCTTCATGTCGAAGGTGGACTCCAGCTGGAACACCTGGCTGCGGGAGAAGACGGTGCGCGTCTTCTTCTTGCGACACGGCTTCTTGTCCGCGTTGGCCCCCTCCTCCTCCGCCCCCTCCCGCTTCTTCCAACCGTCCGCGCCGTCGTCGTCCTTCTTGTTCTCCTCTGAGTCGCTCTCTTCCAGGATTATCTCGTCGCCGCTTTTGTTGTCCTCCTCGTCCTTGACGTCCGGGTCGGACTTTAGCGCCAGGTCCGGCGAGTCCCTGTCCGTGCCCGACGTCGGAGATGAGTCCCGGGCGTTTGCCCTCTCGGCAACTAAACATGGAGAGAGCAGAGATTGTGTTTATAAACGTGGCGGGGAGCCCCGGAAGCATGCCTTCACACTCGCTTTAAATTGCGCGCCGTTGTTGATGCTGGATGGATATGAGATCGGAAGTCACTAGGACTGATAATCACTACGACTGATAATAGAAAGAAGAAAAAAAAGAGAGACAAAACAAAAACTCCCAATGGTTTGACCCCTCTGATAAATCAAAATCGATGGTCTGCATGCGTGACGTGGTGATGGGGTCGATTAAAGTCACGCCGCGGGGCTTTATCGTTTCGCGAAACACAACATACCGCGAAAGACGGCTAAGAGAATGACCCATCCGCGGTCTAGAGGACAAGAAAGGGGGTTGTAGAGAGAGAGAGTGTCGGGTCTTACCTTCCGCTCGGTGTAGCGTGTAGGGGTACCACCATGCCGAGGCGCGCTCCAGGTAGTGCGCCGGCAGGGCAAGCCTCTGAGCCGGCAGCTCGAAGCGTTGAAAGTTGAATTCCCCGGCTTGGGAGAGCGGGAGACCTCCGTCCAACGCCGCCTTGGCTGCGGCGAAGATCGGCTTCGGCCTGGACGGCTTGGTATCACAGTTGAGCAAGTTCCTAATGAAGAAAGGCGAGTCCTTCGCCGGAGCGCACGTCTCTTGCGTTGTCTCGGGCATTGCTTTGGTGGCAGTTGGTGACGGTCTGAGTTCCCACAGACCACAGTGATAAAGAATTTGGGGGGGGGGGTGAAAAAATAAAAAATAAACCTGCACCGGCGAAGGACTTAACTCTCGATCGCGAACTCTGGATTGTTGTTGTTGTTATTGTTGTTCTTTTCAGGGGAGGGGGTTTTCAACGCCCTGTCTATTTCGCGAATACCCGGCAGCAGCAGGCAACGCCGTCAAAACAGGTGACCGTCGGAGGGGAGAAAAAAAAAAGAAGTCATTCAGAGGTGGGAAAAAAATAAAAATATGTACTATCTCATCCCGCGCTGGCGGACTCCTTGATCAAAAAAGCAGCCGCGTCCGCCGTGTCAGTCTGCCCGTTTGACGCTAATGATGAAATAAAAATGTCATCCAAGTTAAATGCGGAAAGTATAGGCGATTGGGCATGTACAATGGCAAATGGGATTAAGGGAGGGAGGGAGAGAGAGAGCGCGAGAGAGAGAGAGAGAGAGAGAGAGAGAGAGAGAGAGAGAGAGAGAGAGAGAGAGAGAGAGAGAGAGAGAGAGAGAGAGAGAGAGAGAGAGAGAGAGAGAGAGAGGAGCCACGCGAAAACGCATCAGGTCCAGCCTCTCCTCACTTCGCGCTTTGGCTGCGGGCAGTGAGCGCGCGCCTGTTATTGGTCTTATATAGTCCAATTAGGTGGCAAATGAGCGCAGGGTTGTTAAGCACAAAAGAGAAGGTTTGGGCTAAGCTGTTGGAAGCACAATGTACAGACGCCTCTTTATATATGTGTGTAAAATCCGCGGTACAAGGAGACGGCTTGGAAATTAAGTTTTTATTCAATTTTCTTTTTTGGGGGGAGTTGTCTTCGCAAAGCTTTGGTTATATTAGGCCTATTTCTAAAAAAAATAAAATACATTAAAATACAAACAACTGAAAATTAAACTGCAATTATTTTTAGATTTTAGTCTTTTTTTCTTTTCTTTTTTTTAGATTAGCAACATTGGATATGATGGAAATGGTGTGTTTGGAGAGGACATCTGTTTATCAAAACAGTTAATTTGAAGAATGACAAACTTGTTCAAATTATTATCCTAAAGGATAGCCACGTCACCCACGGGTTGAGGGAGTGATTGTGTTGGAGAAACGTAAGAGTAAAATATTACGAAATAGTAGTCAGCATATTTTTGCCCTCGATTACTGAGTACATTAAATGTTGACGTTTCCTTTCACCCCAGAAGTGCAACATACATACATACATACATACATACATACATACATACATACATACATACATACATACATACATACATACATACATACATACATACATACATACATACAGTTTCGTGCATGACTACAATGCAAGAGCTCTGATTTATCTGATTTTGGATCTTATCCTAAACAACACTGTTGAGAGGCCTGAGATAAGGTCTAAAGTCTATCTTATGTACATATATGTCACCAGCGAGCGATTAAAGTCGTATTATTAATTCATCGGTTTTGAGCACGTGCCACGTTGTATGACGTCTCTTCCGCGAAGTATTGATTTATTTTCTCCGGATCGATTTGGACTAATTAATCCCTCTAATTGCACCCTGTTTAAATGCGTTGTATGTATCTTGTGTTCACCTATTGATATTAATTGACTTGTTAGAGCCTTTCTACTGATAACTTTCAACAAGCATAAATACGAGAGGACAGCGTCCCCTATGGGCTATGAAGGGGAAATGCACCTATGTATGTGTATGCACAGGGAGGACTCTGGGGGTGGAGGTGATTGGAGATGAGGCCACCTAAATATTTTTTTCAGATTATGTCAGAATATTTGCATGTTAAAGTAGTTAAGGGGACGCTCTATATTCCTTTTCACTTGTTTTTTTTTCAATCCTTGTTTCATCATCATCATCATCACCACAAGCTCCTTGATCACCTTGATATTGCTTTGAACCAGTCGTGTGACATGCACCAATATTTAATGAAGGGTTTCAGTAATACAGTAAAGGTTGTATTAGGTGGTGCTTTTTTCTCCCATCTACAGCCGTCCAACACCAGCACGTTTGCGTAATTAACACATGTTGCTCATTTAGGGAACTGCCCACGCGGGGATATCCTGTGACTGTCTGTGATGTAATTACCGTCTTTGGTTACTTGTTCATCATTGCAGCGATTTGACGGTGCTCACTCACAGATGTGTGTACCGGGCCGTTGCTTTAGGTGAGCCCCTCTGTCCAGTGAGTGTGTGACGAGGCCACTGACCAAGGTGGGAATGAGAACGTGTTGCTTATTGCCACCATGCAATATGGACACAGGCGTCACACGTTTTCTGCAAAATGCTAAAGACACTTATCCTCAGGAAGCTGCTCAAATGATATATGAAAAAGAAACCAACTCTGAACACAGCATATTGGCTGTGCATGGTGGCATATGGCATGTGTTTAGTGGGTATAGTGGGAATGAGCTTTGCATCATTGCAAAATCATTATAACTGAAAACACATCAGCTAAACTGTAATTGTCTCTTCCCCACGCACATCCCCTAAACCTGAACGTCTACAACAGTCAATGCACTGCCAGTACAGATCTGCATGAAGGATAGATAGAGTGACAAAACACCTGTACAATGTGGCAAAGGAAAACACAAATACTTGCATAGATACATGTACATATATAATGCAGAAAATCTATTCAGCTTTTATAATTGCACCGTGTCTCCAGCAGATCATATAACTGGGCAAACAGAGTTTTGGTTATTCCACCATTCACGTGCAATACAAGGCTCGTATTCTTGTGTTTCCACTTTTGAGAAACATGTTTTCAATGGTGACACAAAATCAGGATGAATTTTCCAGGATTATGCAAGTGCTGGAAATTGTAATCTGACAGCAGAGCGTACTCTGTAGGTGTTGGGTGGGTAACAAATGCCCCCAAGCCTCAAATGAAAGTCCTTTTTTTCCTTTCCCCATCCATGTTGGTGAACAGTGCACAGCTGAGATTTGACTTGTCTTTTAATACACTGATTATTATCATTGTTATAAACATCTGATGCAACATACGGTAAACTTTGAAGAAAAATAACTGCACAAAGCTTGGACACAACCCTTAGGCATATGATTTATTTAAAACAAAACACGTAACGTCCACACACTGTGCCTGGGATAAGGCCGATCTGCTGATATGCATTTTTATTTTTTTTTATTTTTTGGGACATGCAACCGACTCCATCCAAAGCACACATGTGTAGGCTCTCTGAATGCTTCCTAAGTCTCTTTTTGTCGCTCCTCGGGTAGGTTACGCTGAGTTTTATATTATTTATTTCAAAGCGCCCCAGATATTGATTATTTCACAAAGAAAAATGACAAATGGCAGCAGGGAATGACGCGGTCAGCAGGTTCTATTAGAGAAATGATGGTAGTGCTCTTGGTCTGTTAAAAGCTCCAGTTTAGATACTTTATAGGTATACATCCATCATCATCTAATGACCTGTTTGATGAAAAACACGCGCTCCGGTGACAACGGCTCCATGCAGCCAACCCCACTCTGTAATTGCCCCCATATTGAATATAGATTTTTGTTTTGATATCTCGTGAGAATTCCTTTCGGTGGGTCAGAGTTGGGATAGAAGACGTAGCTGCGGTGGCAAACGCTCGGCGGGAGAACGCGGGAAGAAGGAAGAGCGAGAGGGTGGTTGTTTCAGGGTCGTTGTGAACCTTTGTCCCAGTACAGGAGCAATGAGGGAACATCCAGGTGTAGCTCCGCTTCTTTTGGTGCCGGGGATGCGGATCACTTTCAAAGTTACTGATACGCATCTACCGTGACCCTGTAGCTACACACACTCAGATAGCACGAGAGTCAAATATGAGAGGGCGACATTTCTTAAAGATGCATGTCAACTCTCCACCAAGCATGTGCGTGCAATGTACTGCAGCGAATTCGGGGGGCAGCCGGGGCAGCCGGCGACCCGACCCCACGGGCAGCTGCGCTAACCAGTCAACTAAACAGCCCGATCCGTTAGCCAAGGGCTACACTCTAAACAATGCTGGGTTGTTTTCTCAACCCAGACACTGGGTTGAGGCTTCTTGACCATATTTTGGGTTACTTTAACTCATTCTGGGTTAGTGGTTGAAGACAGTGTCCTTCCGCTCCTCTACCGAATGTGAGGTCATCTACAACAAAGAGCTCAAAATAAACCAGTAATGGGTTGATAGGTCGGACCAAATTTCCGGGTCTTTTTAACCCAGCATCCTTGTCAGAATGAACCAGTATTTGGTTTGGTTGAGAAACCCAGGTTCTGGGTTAAATTAACGACCACCTTGTTGGGTTCTTTTAACCCAACGTGTGTTCTGTCCAATTGTTAAACAGCACCTGGGTTAAAAACAACCCAATTTGGGGTGTTTTCAACCCAGCAATTTTTTAGATTGTAGCGAGTCTAGTCATCCATGGTCGTTACACTACCCCCCTCCCACGGGAAGAGTGTCCCCGCGCTTCAGCATATCAGCTCCCCCATGCCTCTGGGCGCACGCTCCCGGTGGCCTCACGGTCTCACCATCCCACTTCTGACACCAATGTAGTGAATTCAGGGGGCAGCCAGGAAGTGAACCCGGGTCCGGGCGACTGCACTAACCAGTCAACTAAAGGGTCTGACCCGTTAGCCAACGGCTAGCAAGTCTATTCATCTGTGGTCATTACAATACTTTCATATTTGGACACCACCCCTTCATTTGGGCACTGAAAGAAAAATTGTAGCAATAAGAACATGATCCTGGTCTAAAATCACAAAATATGCGATAGTGGCATTCTTCACTGAATCCTGTCCACGTCGTGTCCTTCTTGGGCTTTAACTGGCCGTTCACGTTGGATCGAGCCATTAAACCAGTGAAGGTCACTGATAGTGCCAGGATTTAAGCATTGCATTTAACTTGTAAAGGAATTGGCGGCCGTCCACTGACCCAGCAAGCCTTGATTGGGACTGTGCAGGTATTGATTGGTAAGTGGCTGGGAGAGAGTTGAATTACAGCCTGATTAGGGAAAAGGTGTCTGCCACTTTTAACGCCAGCCAATACAATGGGCTCAATGTCATTCAGGTTGAAACACTTCAGTGACTACTCAGCCGTGAGGAATAGTGCTACTTCCTGTGTAAACAGGAAACCACGCAAGCTTCTTAGTAAGGATGACGGACAGAAGTTTGCCAGAGGCTGATGCAAATGAGCATTATTTCATATTAGACTGCAACGTGCCTTTTTTATGTTTTATACCTGTCCCATTTTCTGTAGAAGGAGCAATATGAAAACATGACACTTCGATTGAGACACTTCCCCTTTGTATTCTTTTTTACTTGTACCCTATGTGGGCACTTAGAAGAAGTATCAGCTCTCTTTATTTCCCCAGCTCTCATTTTATCTATTCCTTTCTAGCTTTATCACTCCTTCTCACCCTTTACGGCTGTTCAGCAGAGACGATGACCTCCTTGGGGTTTAGATGGAAACAGTCAAAGGAATGATGTAGCCTTATTTCTCCATTACGGCTAGCTCGGTCAGAGCCCTCCGGGCAGCAAAGCCTCCATATCCACTTCCTGTAGCTGCAGAAACCTGCCCCGAATCGCTGGCCAGCCTGGGCTTTTACCAGGGCCAGACGGCCTGGACGTGGCATTACAACCGGGTAATCTGAAGGGGCCGACAGAAAGGGTCTCATCAGTGTCAGCCTGAGATATAGATATGGGTCGGGTAACAAATGGCCAAATGCACAGGCAGCGGAGCAGACCATCAATAAAGCAATTTCTTGTGTCATAACAGCCGCGCTTTTGCTAAAGCCAACCTTTCAAAAACTTTTCCCTCTGCAAATCGCTGCAGCCCCACCATTAGAGTCCTGCCTTGTGAATTTAATGGATTCCGTACAAATAATATTCCACTATAATGGGAAAGGTTGAAGTCACTGAAGACAGATGAAGTCATAAACACATATAATTGAGAATCAAAGACCGATAAATTTTAAACTGCTATCCATTCTCTCTTTTTAGATGATGATCTATGTCGCAGCGGCGGCTGGAAAATGGGGGAGATTATGGGCGAAAATTATAACAATAAATTTTCTAAACATACACCTTGATTATGCTTCGATTTTTTGGAGGGGTAAAGGGTGAGGGAGGGTGGTAAAAAAGAAGGCTGGGATCGCTGAAAGCTTGCTGGCTAAATGGCACCATAAAATAGGTTCCCTGCTCTTTTGCCTGCAGAGCACAGGCATGCCTGGAGGTGTGATTTCCCCCCTCTAAATGGGGGAAATGAATTGTGTAATTTATTGCAAACGCGAGCACAGTGAGATTAGATCAGCATATCCCATCAAAGGAACAACAATCAATCAGCCTCTAGTTAACAGCTTGAAACACATAAACCAGGGCACCTAATGGCTTTCCAATTTAACAGATTGATAGACTTATCCGGTCCTAAGGGATGAATTAAGAAAATCGGGTACTTTCACACAGGCACTGGCACTTTTGACAGACCACACGCGCGTGCACACACACACACACAGACACACACACACACACACATCGTGTCACCCTATACTTGCGGGGACTCCTCATTGACTACATTCATTCCCTAGCCCTTAACACTAACCTTAACCATCATAACTACATGCCTAACCTTAACCCTTACCCTAATCCTAATTCTAACCTTAACCCTAAACCCCAATCCTAACCCTACAATAGACCCTTTTCCTCATGGGGACCCGTAAAATGTCCTCACAAGGTAGGTGGTTGTCCCCATTAGGATAGGAAAACCTGGCACACACACACACACCCACACACCGTGTCACCCTATACTTGTGGGGATCCCTCGTTGACTACATTCATTCCCTAGCCCTTAACTCTAACCTTAACCATCATAACTACATGCCTAACCTTAACCCTTACCCTAACCTTAACCTAATCCTAATTCTAATCTTAACCCTAAACCCAAGTCCTAACCCTAAAATAGACTCTTTTCCTCATGGAGACCCATAAAATGTCCTCACAAGGTAAGTAGTTTCAGGTTTATCTATCCTTATAAGGTCCCCATTAGGATAGGAAAACCTAGTACACACACACACACACACACACACATACACACCCTCAGCTCACTTGCCAGCTTTACTTGTGAATACAAAGACAAGGTTAACCTGAAAACAACAAAATAAAATAGTCGCTCCCCTTTTTTTCTTCTTCTCCTTCCTGTTTAAGAAAGCACAGCGGAGCTGATTTGTTATTCAGATGAGGCGGGAGGGGAACTGTGTCAGATGTAGAGAATGGTCTCATTTTAATGACCTGATTATCGCGGGTCATTTGGAGCTGGGAAATTGAGGGAGCCACTCAAAGCCACTTAACAATATCTAAATGTGACCCAGGCGAGCCGTTCAGCCGAGAATGTAGTTTAAAAAAGGAACTCGTTTGTTTCAGAGTTTTTTTAGCCACGCCACTGACTCATTTGTGTATTGATCATCACTTGAAGACACTGTATTTGATTTGATTCCAGACAATTTGTGCGGGCATATAAAATTTCTAAGCAGTTTTTCCAAAACGGATTTCTAACACCCAATTTCAGGGGCCGCCCTAGACAAGATGTGTAATACTAGATAGAGAGAAATACATGCACATGTGATGTGTCGTGGCCGTATTTTACAGCGCTCGGCGGCAAACCCGAGGCCCTGACCCAGTGAACTGCCGAAATGGATACGCGATGTCGCCATCTTATCTTGTCCACGTTCACGGGGCCAGGTGATCTCTCTGTGCCCCTGCATAATTAAGGAGCTGTTGGTATGACGGATGTGATCCTGAGAGGGATGAGAAAGTGTTACCTTAGACCCAGACGAGCAGACCAGAGGAACTGAGTCGAGCAGGACCACAACTGCGGTGGCCGTGTCTCCGATGGCCAGAGACGGCAGACGGTGAACCATGTCACTTCAATCTGCCCGAGAGCTTCCAAGGCCTTGCAGAGCCAGTGGCGCATAACATACTTACGACTGATGTGCGTCCTCCACAGTAATGCGACTGAACTCCATATTAAAGAGGAACAAGATCTTTCCATCAGCGCTGAGGGGTCAGTTTCATCGAAACTCAGACACTTCGTGAAATGAATCGAGACTCAGCTCATGGGTTTGGAATGAACCAATATTGATTGCCGGCGGATCAATGAATTGGCCGATGGATAAGCACCCATTAGCAAACAGTCAAACCGAAATAAGGCTTTAACTGGCCGTTTGCTTCTGTTCTGCATAATTTTAGCGAGGCAACTATCAAAACCGGGATAGATGAACTCTGGATAGAAAACTCCGCAAACACAACCTAAAAACTAGTGTAATAACGTCAACATGTGCCCTCCTCTTCCTCCTCGCTCCCCTCCACAACAAACATTTTCGTTAGCCTACACAACTGGCCCTCTTGTTTGGCCTGCTGGAAGCAAGGAGTAAAGGCTCACCATGTGCCATGATTGCCCCCCCCCCCCGTGACAGACAGTAATTGGTGTTTGTTTGCGCCCTTTTCTCCGTCTCTTGTGTCCTGGATTTGTAAAGAGGGCTATTACTGTCAGCTGATTAGCATGACTCCTCTGCCTCTTGCAGCAGCTGTCAGGACTGCCTAATGAGAGGAAACTTGAGTGGCAACAAGAGAGGGCTATACTTTAACACGTGAATACACAAGCATCAAGGCAGACATATGGGCACACACTCCTATGCACACGCACACACGAGTCAGACATGCATATACATGCATATACAGTTGATCTTTATACAGACGACCACACATGCACACGCACATACTGTGTACACAGTTGGGCTACATTCATAAAATGTGACAAAAAAACAAACAAAACAAATACTTTGAAGCACAGGGTCAGTTCTGCATGCATGCTGTACAATGAGGGAGACAGACACAGTCACACACAGTAACAACTGCAGTACAATTTGCAATTTCATACACACATGCGCGCACACACACACACAGATTCAGTTGATATGCATGCATTTTATGACATTCACACAGACGTAGACACAGATTTATTTGATATGCATGCACACACACACACACACACACACACACACACACACACACACACACACACACACATTGATTTGATGTCTTTGTATCATAGGTTTGGCCTCAGAGACTATATGCATTTTGTTGTAATAAGTACAAGTTTACCTGTGATGATACACCTTTATATATGTGCAACCTAAAATCAATTGATGGGAGACATACATGAATGTGTGTAGTGAATGTCCTTTTCCTTCCTCCTCATTCAGCAGTAGTCCAGTACAAGAGCCAGTACCAATCTGTGGACTCAGAGTTATGTCTCATAATACATCCACAACTCACGTCATGTCCATCTTTCCCACGTGTCCTGCACCCAGAAGGGAAAGCAGGGAAATCAACAATTTAACAGGAATAAATATCAGATTTCAGACTAGCAGCACTTTAGTTCAGGCTTTGTCCCTCCCTTGTTCTCAATCTGTCTCTCTCCCTCTCTTGTTGCCCCCCCCCCCCCCCCACACACACACACACATTCTTAAGCAGACAGGCTAGCTTTGGCTTGATTTAGTGCAGGAAAACTCAGCTGAAAGTTTTATAACTGTGATGTCAGGACATATGTTGCGTCCACTTTTTTCTCATTAACGTGACAGCGCAGGTCCTATGCAAGTGTTATAGGCTGTGACAGCCTTTATATGATCTTGTGCTTCAAGTCGTTGAATAGTTCTACCCAGGTTATGCATGCAAGAAAAAAACGGACGGGCATTTAACATGAACTAAAACAGTACAAAAATGAAAGTGAAAATGGGGAAGGCAGGACAGAATGCAATGGCAGGATGTCTAGTTAGGAGGGGCACACAGAACATACATTTATCCCTTCTGTCAATGGCGTGCCCATTATCGCCTGTTATTTCCCCTCCCTGCACAGGTATGCTATTACAGGGCCTTCTATTAACCAGTCAAAGCATTGATTATTTGTAAAAACAGAAGTGCATATCAGATCAACATGGCACAGAAACAGACGAGCGCTACCTGCCTTCACACACACAGGGAAATGGGGGCAGTTATTGATCAATTGATTTGGTGTGTGTGTGTGTGTGTGTGTGTGTGTGTGTGTGTGTGTGTGTGTGTGTGTGTGTGTGTGTGTGTGTGTGTGTGTGTGTGTGTGTGTGTGTGTGTGCAGCCTGAAGAGACCTTGACTATAAGGCTACCAGTCACCACCACCCTACCTCCACAGCAGCTGCGTGGCACTAACGCCCAAATCTGTCCTCAATCTTCCGACACTGCCGCTGACTTCAGTCCAACGGGCCCCTGAATGCAACTCTTCCGTCAGCGGCATCATGTATTTGGCTTTCTATTTTACTTTAATGGGGGAAAAATTGGCAACATATTCTTTTACAGCCCCCTGGTGCTATTAGAGGGCCTGTT
Organism: Lampris incognitus; assembly: GCF_029633865.1. Classification (NCBI taxonomy): domain Eukaryota; kingdom Metazoa; phylum Chordata; class Actinopteri; order Lampriformes; family Lampridae; genus Lampris; species Lampris incognitus. Next base: position 24,047,960 of record NC_079223.1, on the reverse strand, counting down.
GTCATCGGGATTATTTATGAAAACTATTTCATGCTTACTTACATTTGCTGCTTATTTCCCCCCGGTGTGACCTGCAGCAGATTTGGCTCCGTTCGGAGAGCCTTAAAGCCAATTCTTTACGTGTGCAGGTCACCTGTCTTGATTCAGACAGGGCTGAAGTGCCGGTGTGCTGCAGGGGGAAGGTATACCCATAAGGAACCAAGTCTTTTACCGTGTTGTGTGGGTGGGGGGGTACTGAAAAGGGGGAATGAATTGAGGGTCATAAGAGAAGGAGAGAGAATTTCAAGAGGGTGTAGAAAGTGAGAGGTGCAGAAATAAACAGGGAAAAAGAAAAGAGGGCAATTAATGGATGAGAAAATGGTAACTGAAGGCAGAAATAAAAGCTGATGAAATAACGGGGTCAGGAAAACAACAGTCCACCGGGATATAGGCAACTGGTCAACAACACACAATAATAGGGCTGTGTCCACAATGTGACAGACAGATTGGCAGCAAACAAACACAAGGGCATCCGGGTGGCGTGGCAGTCTGTTCCGTTGCCTACAAACATGAGGATCGTTGGTTCGAATCCCCATGTTACCTTTGGCTAGGTCGGGCGTCCCTACAGACACAATTGCCCGTCTCTGTGGGTGGGAAGCCGGATGTGGGTATGTGTCCTGGTCGCTGCACTAGCACCTCCTCTGGTCGGTTGGGGCACCTGTTCAGGGGGGAGGGGGAACTGGGGGGGAATAGCATGATCCTCCCATGCGCTACGTCCCCCTGGCGAAACTCCTCACTGTCAGGTGAAAAGAAGCGGCTGGCGACTCCACATGTATCGGAGGAGGCATGTGGTAGTCTGCTGCCCTCCCCGGATCAGCAGAGGGGGTGGAGCAGCAGCCGGCACGGCTTGGAAAATAGGGTAATTTGACAAGTACAATTGGGGAGAAAAAGGGGGAAAATCTAAAAAAGAAAAGAAAAGAAAACAATCACAGACAGAAAAAGAAAAACCAGAATGATGATGGATTTAATTTTACGAGATTTGATAACCCAGCACAAAAGAAACGTCACCTGCTTTTTTTTTTTTGCTAGCTGGAACAATGCTAAGCAACTTTGTATGAGATTTCATTTGTGATTATTGTTTCCCTCTATTTCCAGAATCTATTCTCTTATCCTCATCTGTATGAGAAGAATGGCGATCCTTTTCTCCTAGCACACAACTCTCGATGGATCAAAATAAACCTCTTTCGGTAATGGGCTTAACAGGACCACACAAAGCCGTCTACACACTCTCCTTAGAAGCATACATCTATTCTCATAACCTTGTAACTGTAACTGAGATGGGGTCTCTCACACCACATCATACACCCCCCCCCAATCAAACACACACACACACACACACACCATCTCGAACAGAGTTTGGCCTGCGCTTTATACAGTGACCCTAATAAACTGTGGCGTGGCCAGGCAGGTTTGTCACTGTCACAGGTAAATGATGTAATTAATGAGCATGTAGGGGAGTGAATAGGAGCCGGGGTGTTAGCTTTAAACACCTCTCCAGCTGAGTGGGTTTGGAGAGGCCCAGCTGGACACAGCCAGAGGATCGATACAAGGTCAAAGGTCAGTCAACCCTCCCATTATGGCCTGGGCAGCTCCCATCATCTCCTAGCTAACGATGCCTGCAGGAGCCGGGGCTTGGTGTGTTTTGACAGAGAATATAGCTTGCACAAGAGGAGAAACTGGGTCTGGGTTTGAGTTCTTGCAGCAGAGGCAGATATGAGGCGTGCAGGTAGTCTTGGAGGCCGAAGTTTAAATACATGATGGGGTAAAAGAAAACTGAGCTGTAGCCACAAACAGAACCAAGACATGACTACTCTTTCCGATCTCCCTACTCATATACGTAGGTGTCAAACTTGGACCTCAGCTGGGCTTTGATATTGGCTGTCCAGATCTCAAATTGAAGGTTATGGGGAATGGATCAACACTGCAGGCTGATGCACTGCAGTGAAACTGAACCCCACGTTACTGTTATTGCTGTCTGTTATCATCAGCAACAAAAAAAAATTCTAAAACCAATTGTGTGGTTTAAAGAGGAGAGATAACAACGATGTCTACAGCGCAGGGCCTTTGGGTGATGTCATGAGTCATTGGCTAGAATGGGACAAAGAGAGCAGAAGGGGAGCATGGGAAATCGTTCTTGGCCAGATTGGGTTTGATCAATAGTCTCAAAGGGCAGAGGCCTCATTAATCTAAAACTTCCCTCGCATTAGGAGCACTAGCCAATTCAGAGCCCTCTTTGCTCCGACTCAATAGCCACTCCAACTGATCTATACACAGATCACAACTCAACAGCTAATTCAGAGAGGACCCCGCATTTCTTGGAGCTTGTTTGTTTTCATTTTGTACATCAATGCAAGGCAACTGATGAATCCAGTCACCTTCACTGGTCTTGATGCTTTTAATAATTCAGGGAAGTTTATTCAATACAAGACGGACATGTGGTGCATACCTGATATAATATATAATGTAGACTGATGTAATTTAGGGAAAATTCTAACATGTGTTGCAGTATACAAAATTTGATTTTTTGATTTTTTTTTTTGGCAGGTCAAGGTAATCTCTGCTTATACTAAATAAAGGAAAGTTTAACAAAATAAAAAAATGCATTTGGTCAATTAAAGGCTTATTCATATTCGGGTGTATCCCAGGAACGAGAAAACTTACAGCCTTTTTTTTTCGGGTGATGGTCAGAGCGTGAGGACTATGATTAAGAGCGGTCCGCGGTATGAGTGGTGTAGCAGACATGCTGAAAGTTGATACTTTACGTGTGACCGGGACCCAGCAGAGCGTCGGTGTTTAAGGATCTGCCGGTAGACACACTATATTATCCTGCTGTGGACAGGCTAATCCATTACCTGCCTTCTTGCGGTGTGAGTGAAATTCTCATATTAGGGCAACTGTGCGTTCAGAGGCATCATTCAGGACAATGAGCTATAGCGAGAGAGTGACAACCTAGAAAAATGTCCCCACTTTTCAGTCTGTACAAATGACGTTTGGCCACGATAACTCACAACTGGACACTTCATTTCAAGTCAGGAGCGGCTTGCCCAGTCAAAAGCTATTATACCATCTTCTTTATTTGTGGCCCGTGGTTTTGGAAGTTGGGCTCTCAAATAAATACTGCTAAAATGCCACTTCAGTCAAACATATTGGCCAATTCTTTCTCCATCATGGCTGGGTCCAGATGGCAACCTGTTTCTGATGGTATAAACCTTTAAGAGACAGGTGGTGAGACAGTAGACATATATCAAGCCAAAAAAGCACCACAAGTTAGTGTAGCATATATATATATATATATATATATATATATATATATATATGTGTGTGTGTGTGTGTGTGTGTGTGTATGTATGTATGTATATATGTATATATATATGTGTGTGTGTATATATATGTGTGTGTGTATGTATGTATGTATATATGTATATATATACACTACCGTTCAAAAGTTTGGGATCACCCAAACAATTTTGTGTTTTCCATGAAAAGTCACACTTATTCACCACCATATGTTGTGAAATGAATAGAAAATAGAGTCAAGACATTGACAAGGTTAGAAATAATGATTTGTATTTGAAATAAGATTTTTTTACATCAAACTTTGCTTTCGTCAAAGAATCCTCCATTTGCAGCAATTACAGCATTGCAGACCTTTGGCATTCTAGCTGTTAATTTGTTGAGGTAATCTGGAGAAATTGCACCCCACACTTCCAGAAGCAGCTCCCACAAGTTGGATTGGTTGGATGGGCACTTCTTTGAGCAGATTGAGTTTCTGGAGCATCACATTTGTGGGGTCAATTAAACGCTCAAAATGGCCAGAAAAAGAGAACTTTCATCTGAAACTCGACAGTCTATTCTTGTTCTTAGAAATGAAGGCTATTCCATGCGAGAAATTCCTAAGAAATTGAAGATTTCCTACACCGGTGTGTACTACTCCCTTCAGAGGACAGCACAAACAGGCTCTAACAGGTACTATTTAATGAAGATGCCAGTTGGGGACCTGTGAGGCGTCTGTTTCTCAAACTAGAGACTCTAATGTACTTATCTTCTTGCTCAGTTGTGCAACGCGGCCTCCCACTTCTTTTTCTACTCTAGTTAGAGCCTGTTTGTGCTGTCCTCTGAAGGGAGTAGTACACACCGGTGTAGGAAATCTTCAATTTCTTAGCAATTTCTCGCATGGAATAGCCTTCATTTCTAAGAACAAGAATAGACTGTCGAGTTTCAGATGAAAGTTCTCTTTTTCTGGCCATTTTGAGCGTTTAATTGACCCCACAAATGTGATGCTCCAGAAACTCAATCTGCTCAAAGAAGTGCCCATCCAACCAATCCAACTTGTGGGAGCTGCTTCTGGAAGCGTGGGGTGCAATTTCTCCAGATTACCTCAACAAATTAACAGCTAGAATGCCAAAGGTCTGCAATGCTGTAATTGCTGCAAATGGAGGATTCTTTGACGAAAGCAAAGTTTGATGTAAAAAAAATCTTATTTCAAATACAAATCATTATTTCTAACCTTGTCAATGTCTTGACTCTATTTTCTATTCATTTCACAACATATGGTGGTGAATAAGTGTGACTTTTCATGGAAAACACAAAATTGTTTGGGTGATCCCAAACTTTTGAACGGTAGTGTATATGTATGTATGTATATGTATGTATGTATGTAGTATGTATGTATGTATGTATGTATGTATGTATGTATGTATGTATGTATGTATGTATGTATGTATGTATGTATGTATATGTATGTATATATACATGCAAGTAAATGGATGTGACCAATGCTGCTGATTCCTTGGGGGTATTCGAAAAGGGTGATGGTCAAATTAATTGATTATCAATTTATCATAGCAGAACTGTTCGCTTAGAGGAATAATCACTCATCGATTAAGGGGAAATGGCTTTGAATTCGTTTCAATGATGACAGACTTTGAGGAGTAATAGTGTAATTTGTCACTTGTGACAGTCTATTTGATTGTTTTCCATATTTCAGCCTTGTGGAATATTGGACAGAACCATGCCAGGCTGTCAGGGCCTGGGCAGGGTGTGTGTTTGATTCTTTGACTGGTGCTTTAATACTGTAATAAGGCAGTTAGAGGAACACTCAGACTTCCTAAGGTGACAGCGGCTTTATCGTGCATCGCCTCATAAAGTCCCATCATATCTCTTCCCCACAATAATCAAATGGCTGTTTAGTGTGCCTGTGTGTGTGTGTGTGTGTGTGTGTGTACAGTGTGGCATTTGTACATATGTTTGTGTGGGTGGCACCCGCATGTAAATTTGTATGTCTTAATTCATTCACATTACAGACTGTATGTACGAGTGTGTGTGCACGTTGGTGTGCGTGCATGTGTGTGTGTGCGTGTGTGTGTGTGTGTGTGTGTGTGTGCGGTATAACTTGCACGTGTGTTATTGTGTGAATATTTGGGTTGAAGATCCGAGAACACACAGAGACCAGTCCAGTATGAAAACAGTTTGATCCTGGTTGTGGCAGAGATATTACCCTAAGGCGAGTCTGCAGGTTTTTATAAGAAAATGTGTTTGTAGTCTCCCATTTAAGTGCATCATTTCTCTTCTCGCTCCTATTCCCCACCTAATGCGCCGGCAGCTGTGGTCAAGCTTAGGTCAATAAAATGTCTGTCTGTCCATTGAGTTGCCACACCTATCAAAAGATGAAAGTTAGTCTGTAAAGGAGAGATAGAATTCAGTGGGGAGAGAGGGGGCCCATTCGGTTACACATGCAGGAAATTAATCAAGGAAATGGGGTTTGTGGTGTGCCTATATCACACCTAATCTATCCTTTGTGCACATTTAGACGGCTCCAAGCCTCACCAATCGAGAGCAACACGCTGGCTTTATGAAAAGCCACTTGTTCCCTGCATAATTGGGGGGGGGGGTCTCGGTGCCGAGTTAAATGGGAGGTGGGGGTGACGGGAGAGACAGTCTTGTTTGCCCGTGTAAAGTGTGATCCAGATAATACCATTCTCATCAAAGGCGGCAATTACATTCATTACAGCGGCGCAAGGCGCGCCTGCAAGGAAATTAAGTGGTGAGAGGAAAGAAAAGCTTAATATATACCTCCTTTATCCTATTCCCTACCTCTTAGTTCTTTTTCAAATGCTCCACGTGGAGCGGGAGACCTCAAGAAAGAAGAAGTCTCAGTGGAAGAAGAATAAATCTTGTCAATGCCCCCTTCACCTTTCTGCCACCGAGAGGCTGCTCTGTCCTCTGTTCCTCCGGCTGCACTTGTCCAGGATCAAAAAGCTCTTCTGGGAGGCTAATCTCCTCTGCAGCCTTTATGTAAGCCCAGCAAATGACATGGAGTCTTAAAAAACTGCTTAAATCCCAATTTCTTTCAGGGAAAGAGGAGCAAATCGATTGTCTCGTGTCCTGGAAAACCACAAACGGCTCGAGCATTCGAGAGGGAAAGAGAGCCTTTTCATTTGGGTCTTTTAAATCTGAATTAGGGCAAGTGGATAACGCCGTGACTCGTTCAAAGGCAGGTGTTGTCTTAAGGCCCGTTCTGCATGCTGCACACATTATGTTCTGTGTTTTACCATCCTCCGTCTTTGCATTTAAAGATTACACATTAACAAGGCATGCAATATCGGAATTGTTACTGAGTCAAAGTAAACGTGATGTATTATAGAGATGCTATGGGGGAAGTATAACAAGCTCAATAATCCACGTAAGGAGATCACAGAAAGCTGACTCAGTTCATCTGGACACAACGTTTATTAACCATTGTAATGCTAGTTAATGGTTAATTTGCATATGAAACCGATCGTTGGTTTCGGTCGTTGTGCCACTGTATTGTTTATAAGGATGGGGATACCTGCAGTCAGTTGAGACGGAAGAGGTCACTTGGCCCTAGAACCACCGGGATTTCACTCCTACCTAAAACGACCACGGGCGGTCAACATGGCCGCCAGTTTATAAACTCTATATTCTGTCAAGATAAATGCCCAGTTGAGATATTAATGCATGCATATTGTAGCGAATTCGGGGGACAACGCAAACCTAACGCTATCCGCTCGACTAAAGGGTCAGACCCGAGAGCCAGCGGCCAGCGTGTCTTCTTACCCATGCACGTTACAATATGTAAGTATGTCTATTAGGAAACGGCTGACACCTAAGTTAACATTTTAAAAACCTTAATACTATTTTTAAACAGTTTAAACTTCAGAGAGACATGGTTGGACTTGAATAGCAAAACTGAAAAAGTGAAATTATTGCAAAACGGAAAACGCATATTGCTAATCTAACAAACGTATTAAGGCCTATAAAACGCGAAATGTAAAAAAAAAATAAGAAAAGATAAAGAACTGAAAATAACTACTGAAACAGTCCCAAACAACGACCGTAACCTTAAAAACTACTTGAACGACCACGGGCGGTCATTTTGACCGCCACGATTTTTAAACTCTATATTCTGTCAAGATAAATAAGATATTAACGCATTGCATATGTTAGTATGTCTGTTAAGAAATGACTGACTGCGTTTTAAGAACTTTAATACTATTTTTCAAATAATTTTAAATGGCCGCTGTCCAACGCCTGTGAATACTGCAACGCCTCGGTGGTAGTCAAGGTGCGTCTGAAACGGCGTCTGTACCCAGACATGTTGGAAATAATCCAAAATCAAGTTTAGACTGTTACTCCGCCCTTGACAACGCTAGTTTGTTTCTAGGACAGAGCAGTGAACGTTGCGAAGGAAAGGATGCGACCAACACACGTCATCAATGACGCGCACGATCACGCGCAAATTACGATCGGACAGTTTGACCGCTCATGGTCGTTTTAGGTAGATCTTATGATAACTCTTTATGTGCAATTGATAAAACTCGGCCCTGTGATGGTCTGGCAGGTTGTCCAGGGTGTCTCCCCTCCTGCCGCCCAATGACTGCTGGGATAGGCTCCAGCATCCCCGTGACCCTGAAAGCAGGATAAGCGGTTGGATAATGGTTGGATGGATGGATGGATGATCTAAAACTCGTTTCAATGCAAATATATGCAATTTTAGGAGCATTCCGGGAGCGGCAGGTCTGTATCTTTTTTATTTTACACAAAGTTATTATATTGTAACGTGCATGGATAAGTAGACACGTTGGTCCTTGACTAACGGGTCGGACCAATTAGTCGACTGGTTAACGTTGCCGCTTGCGGAGCGGGAGACACAGGTTCGCGTCCCGGCTGTGGCGGCTCCCCGAATTCGCTACTAATGCTTTGAAAGTTCAAAACGGTCATAATGACCGCTTTGGTCGCTCCTAGTGCTGGGTAATGAAACGTTTCTCTCTAAATAAATGTTGTGTCCAGATGAACTGATTCAAATTTCTGTGATCCCGACAGATGTATTTACTATTTTACAGCCAGCAGGTCGGTGTGCAGTTAGCTGCTCGCCGTTACAATGAAACGTAAGCATTTTGCGATATTTTGTATCACGATACTGAAGCGTCTCTCTGGAGCTCCCGGATCACTGCTATGCAAAGTCGCTCTATGTTACCAAGTGTCTGGCCACAGTCTCAAGCGCTGTAAATGCCAGGCCTGGCACCAGTATATTACCTGTTCTCAGTCTCATTAATACACACTCACTGCCCTTTCGCTATACTGCCCAATATATTGTGCAGTGGACATGTCATTAATGCAAGTTTGACCAGTCATTTCCCTTTAGTATTAGCAGCCCTCAATAAACTTGTCATTCAAATCAAAGGGCACACGGGGGTTGTAACTTTGGGTAACACTGGCATAGAAACACACCACAGCACAATTTACTTTTGACTATGATTTCTCTGGTAGAGCTTGAAAACAAAAAAATTATAAAAAAATAAAAACATTCAAATGAATTAGAACACTGGAAAATATGCACTTTATCTTCTCCTGCTGACAAATCATTGTAACCATACATGAATTATTCAAAATGTTCTGGCTGCATTTGAAACCTGAGCATAATTAAATTGCAATAAAATAACATCGCGTCGACAAGCTATTAGAGGGTGATGTAATTGACTGCTTTGATGGTCAAGGTTCAACCCGTGAGGTCGACTGTCACGTCTTTCCTGTTCCTTTACACGTTGTCTGGGGATTTCCACTGCCAGCTAGCATCTAAGGTTACTTGTCTCATTGCTCTCCTATCTGCGTCTGCGTCAGTAGTGGCAGACCAATTATTTGGGGTGCTCTTATCAATGTCACCTTCATTGGGGGTAGAAGAAACTGGGTACATCTCAAGCTTTGCTATGTCCTGTGTGTTTAAACCGTCAGCTGTGGCATGGAGAGGCGTTCAGAAAGGTTTCACCGGTGAAACTTGTGCGCCACCTTGTGTCCAGATAAGGAACTAACGCGACTGGGGCAGCAATTGATTTATCGCTCTTAAATCTAACGGCTGACTACGTGTATACACGTATACGTATACTCAAGACGCTGTCTGGTTCACACACACACACACACACACACACACACACACACACACACACACACACACACACACACACACACACACACACACGCTTACATACTGTCGCACTGTATGTTGACACCAAACAAGAGGCTCGTGTTACAATGTAAAAGTTCATCACCGGTAGCAGGTGTACATTACTGCTGCAGAACGATTGTGCCAGCATTAGGAGATGTACCTCTGAAAAATGATACAACAACCTCACTTAGCTTGGTCATTTATCATGCTCTCCCCAATAGTTTTCCAACAACTTTGACACAAATGGAGCAATGTGATCTTCATCAGACTGCTTACCAGTGAATTATTGATTGTAGTAAAACATAAATTAGTCGAAGTGAATCGATGTGATGAAAGTGCAATCTCTGTGCCTTATTTGCCACTTGCACGTAACCGCAGGCCGTACAGTCCAAAGTGACCAAAAGTGTCTTGTATGGGCTCATGTCATGCATGGCTGTCAATGTAAGGTTACTTCATTGGTTTGTGTCTAGAATAACAGACATGGTTCATGTTTCTGAAATGTGAAATTAATCATTTTGTGTATTTTAAACATGTATTTTCAGTATTCTCTTTGACTTAATAAACACCACATATTTGGTCTCAAATATTAATTTCATTTTGCAATAAAAAACAAACAACATCAACAACATAAAATATATAGCGCTTCTGCCATAGACTAATTAGTGATAAAAACTGACAGCAACTGATCAAATTGGGAGGATTTTGTCATGAGGCCACAGTTGGAACCAGTGAAATCTTTACAGATAAAACAACAATCAGACTGCAAAATAAAAGGATTCAGGATGCTTGTTAGTTGTCATTCATTTACAACTGGACGCTCCAGTCTTGACAGACGTATCCTGATATCATTGGGTGTACATGTCAGCTACCGTTCAAAACATTTGGGGGCAAAAAAATATATTTAAAAAATAATAATTGAATGAATACATATTAACTGAATCAAAAACATAAAACTCGACCCTAACTGGACAACATGTGATTTTATTTAGTCTGCTTGAGGAAGTGGGTACATTTGTATTCTTTATGGATGCTCAATGTTTGAATGTACTTTGGGCATTCTGAGCAAAGCAAATTACATGCATAAGTACTGAGTAACGTTAATTAAGTTTTGACTTGTAGACTAGGCCCAGCTCTGACGCTAGCGTACTAGCTTGTCACACACAATAGATTGAATAAAACATCTTTTTCGAATATGAAACGGCAAAGTGAGGAGATCACAGTGAAGGCATATGAGACAATAATCATATGCAACAATGCCCACCACGTGTATCAAATTGTACTTGGCAGTTGTTAGATTAATAAATAAATGTGGTATTGCAGTAACTACTACTATTGCAGTAAATTCAATCGAAATAATTACGTAATCATTTCGTATATCTTTACATACCATGCACAAACATTTTAGCTATATTCTGTGTGTTGTACCGCGACAATGGCGAGTCTCATCGCTTTTCCCCTAGGAACCTTGCTTCACGGTCATGTTGAGTCTTTAGCGGGACGGTTTTCAGTGGTGGACACTGCAAACTTTCACCCCTGGTACGGATTTATTGTTTTGATTTGGCTAGTTAGCCGTTTTCTGCGTCATGGTGGCGACGCGGCAGACAGGAAGGGTGTTGAAGTGATAGCGCACCTAGATCGATTCAAAACTTACCAAACCAAAGAAAATGAGGAATGTGCAGATGACGTACCGGCGCGCCTTTGCTGACGAGGGAAAGATGTGTCCGAGATAAGTGAGCTAATGCTAGTTGGCAGGCTAACGCAGTGTTGGCGACAACATGACGATAGGTACCAGCGTATGACAAGCCACAAGGCACCGGACCAGTCACTTTGTATTCTTTGTCAGTTAGTAACTGCGCGGATAATTTAACCGATTTCCCGGAATAGAAAGTATTATAGTAATAATTCATTTTTTACAATTCAAATACAGTTAAGTTACATTTCATTGACTGTCTCTTAAGGACAGTTACAAAGCTTTGGATACCTGTTAAGGTTAGTGATGCTGACCAGATGTTTGTTGTTGTTGTTGTTGTTGGTGTTCGTGTTCAATGATATGTGATTGCTCAGTTACATTTCCTCGTTCTAATGCTTTGTCAGTCTCAAAGATAAGAGGGTTGTGAACGCCTGATTATCAATTGTCTACCTGACATGCCAGTCTTGGACAAATGTCCTGATTTCGGTTGAACATGTCAGACACCACTAAAAACAAGAACAATAAAAAACTAAATGTATAAATTGAAAACTGAATTAAGATAACGTGAAACAAGAGGTCACAGAAAATTGAATCAGTTCATCTGGACAATGTTTGTTGAGAGAAACGTTTAATCATTCATCTAAGTGACCTCTTCAGTGTCAACTGACTGCAGGTATCCCCACCCTCATAAACACTACAGTGGCATAACAACCGAAACCAACGACCAGTTTCTTAATCTCAGGATGTACCACATTAACTTTGTGAACAACCACATCAAGTTCACCAGAGAGGATGTGAGAAATGACAGGTTAGCCTTCTTAGACTGTGAAATTGCAATTGGTGATGGGAGACATTTGATTGTTGATGTTTACTGTAAACCAACACATACTGATCAGTACTTACAGTTTGATTCTCATCGTCCACTGGAGCACAAACTGGAGTCATCAGGATGCTGTACCACCGAGCTGACAACATGCCCACCAACACAGTGGCCAGGGAAGAGGAGAAATCCCACATTAAACATGCCCGGATTAGGTGTGGTTATCCTAACTGGGTGTCTGTCAAAGCCAGGAAGACGCCCCAACAGTGCACCAGACAATCAAAGAAAGGAGAAGGACAACAGCTGCCTAAGTGTAAACCAGTGGTGATTCTGTATGTTGCGGGAGTGTCAGAAAAGTTGAGACACGTATTTGCCAAACACTGCGTCTCAGTTGCTTTCAAACCCCAAAACACGTTGCGCCAGAAGTTGGTCCACCCCAAAGGTCGGGTCCCCTGGCACATACAGAGCAATATAGTGCTGTTAAGTGCCAGGAGGATTTCCATGACTTGTACATTGGGGAAACTAAACAGATGCTTGCCAAGAGGATGGCACAATCCATCTACAGGCCAGTGGCCACTCTTTCAAGCATGAGGACGTGGTAAGGAGGAACGCTGGTTTGAACGGGGAGTCAAAGAGGCCATCTATGTGAAGAGGGAACGACCATCCCTGACCTGGAGGGGGGGGGGGGGGCTAAGAGTACATCTTTCACCATCTTACAATGCTGTGATTGCAAACATTCCCAAATCGTCTGTGAATAATACACATGGCCATTGAAACTGTAGTTAACGGTCACGCCCATATTTGCATATGAAACTGGTCGTTGGTTTTGGTTGTTATGCAGCTTTATTGTTTATAAGGGCGGGGATACCTGCAGTCAGTTTAGACTGAAGTTGAGCCGATGGCTTTGAGAGGATGTATGATGCCTGAGTTGAGCCGGTACCATGTCATGGAAAAGGGTCACTTATGCCCCTTTCCCACGACATGGTAACGGCCCAACTCGACTCGACTCGCAGAGTGTCGTTTTCCATTACCGTAAAAGTACGCCCTTAGTGTAGCTGGTCTGCATTGATTTTGGTACCCGTTCGTTTTGCGTTTTATTTGGAACCTCAACAAAGGTGGTACCAGAAAATTAGTAACAGTTACCAAAATGCCGGTACTTTCTAGTAATGGAAAACGGAAAAGTCAAGTCAAGTTGAGCTGGTACCATGTAGTGGAAAGGGGCATTAGATGAGTGATGAAACGTATCTGTCAGCAAACGTTGTATCCAGATGAACAGATTCAACCTTCTTTGAGCCACCCTGGGATGGTTGTTCCCTCTTCACATAGATGACCTCTTTGACTCCCTGTTCAAACCAGCGTTCCTCCCTATCAAAGGATGTGCACATCCTCATTCTTGGAAAGAGTGGCCACAGGCCTATAGATGGGTGCGCATCCTTGATAGGGAGGAGCACTGGTTTGAATGGGGAGTCAAACAAACAGGCCATCTATGCGAAGAGGGAATAAACATCCCTGAACCGGGGGGGGGGGGTCTAAGAGTACATTTCTCACCATTTTACGATACAGTGATTGCAATTATTCCTCAATCCTCTGTGAGTAGTACCCATTGCCATTGTAACGCTAGTTAATGGTAATGGCAATTTGCATATGAAACCCATCGCTGTTTTCAGTGGTTATGCCACTGTATTGGGGATACCAGCAGTCAGTTGAGACTGAAGAGGTTACTTAGATGAGTGATGAAACGTTTCTCTCCGTAAACATTGTGTCCAGATGAACTGATTCAACTTTCTGTGATTTCCTTACTTGGATTATTGAGCATGCATAAAGATAAAACTAGAGGGATAGCTTAATTTGGCAACAGGTGCTTTTGTTTCAACTCCAACGAAATGAATAAAATGTGGATTCTTTATTAATGGTTAGAAATTAGTGTTAGAATTTACTTTAACGTGAATTCTTTGTCGAACGAGATATATCGTCTTTTGCCAGTCCAAATGGGCTATCAGAATGTGATTGTTGAATGCGTGATCCTTTATGTGACCATTAGCAAAATGTGATCGTTGTACATGTGATCCTTTATGTGTGACCATTACATTTGCCCTTTTCCATACTTTGTTTGTGGAGATTTCTTGGTGTCACTATAATCCATGTTGAAATGTCATTGCAGTGTTATATACACTTAACATTCATCACCCTTTCAATGGGAGAGGAAAAGCCGGACACTTTGGACTTTGTAAAGGATTTCCAGGAGTATCTCAGCCAGCAAACTCAACATGTGAACATGATATCTTGTTCTGTGAGCGGCGTCAAAGAGGGGGACGAGCAACCACCTGGTAACTGTGTCTTGTGCTATTCAGGATTTCTCTGGTTGGTCTGGTTAGACTCCTAAAAGTTGTTGCCTTTTGTATTTGAATGGAACTCAGTTAATCTTGAGGAAAAACAAAGTATGCTTTGTGTAACTGAAATGTTCTTTTTAAAAATGCCATGTTGGCTGCACTCTTAATTAGATGTTAAACAAAAAACATGCACTTTTATTCTGGTCACTATAATCTGCTTAAGAAATGGTCATCCTTATCTCGTTTATCCTTAAATAGCCAGTGAGTGAAAGAAAGTAGTTGGGTGTTATTTTATTTTACTTTGGCAATACTTATTATCATTGCTAGTATTTTGTCTTCACTGCAGAGAAACATACAGTTTCTCAAGTTAAGTGGACATAATATGTAGTGGTGATGATAAAACATTTCACATATAGTTTTGACGGCCACTGAGTTTGAATGTGTCTGCTTTTAGAATATGCCACTAGTAATCAATCAATTTTAGCTGATCCCCAAACTAAAGTAATGATTTGTATAGTATCTTCTTCCCTGTTGTTTAGCATTTAAACTCTGGCTGTTTTTTGTTTTGTTTTTTTTTCTGTGTGCAGACTGTAGCCAAAATGGGCTGGATCACCCTTCAGTGGACATGTCACTGGAGGACAGTTCAGGAATCCTGGTGGATGGCTTTGAGAGGACGTATGATGGCAAGCTCAAGTGTCGCTATTGTAATTATGCCACCAGAGGCACAGCACGACTCATTGAGCACATCCGCATTCACACAGGTGAGTGTGAACAAGACCTTCCAAAATTTATTCTTGCTTCCATCATTTTCTCTACATTGATGTTCCAGTTGCACAGTTACATGATTTTGACAAGTTTATTTAACTTACTGCTGCAACTTTTCCCTGCTAAATTTTTGTTTTCTTCCAAATATAAAAAGGAGAGAAACCCCACCGCTGCCACTTGTGTCCATTTGCTTCAGCTTATGAGCGACACCTGGAGGCTCATATGCGTTCCCACACGGGGGAGAAGCCTTACAAGTGTGAGCTGTGCTCCTTCCGCTGCAGTGACCGCAGCAACTTGTCACACCACCGTCGTAGAAGACATAAGTTGCTGCCAATGAAGGGTGCTCGCTCGCTGTCCCATAAAAAGATGTTAACTGCCCTGCAGAAAAAGGCGAGTTCTCTGGGCTATGGTCGCCGCCTCCTCATCAATTTCAGTCCACCCTCCATGGTGGTGCACAAGTCTGACAACATGAATGACTACTCCCATGAGCTGCCCCACCTACGCCAGGGGACCTTTGATGAGCAGAGTGGGGCAGGTGAGGATGGGAGCTCCAGGGATGAAAACCACCATCACCACCCTGATCTGGTCATGGATAATCCACTGAACCAGCTATCCACCCTGGCTGGCCAGTTGGCCAGCCTCCCATCTGATGTTCATGCCCAAACTGAACCCCCTGTGTCTCCTGGAGCCGAGTCTGTGGTTGACGAGAAACCCTTCCTTATCCAGCAGCCCCACCCAGCCACGGCTCCCGTGGCTGTCTCGGCCAACACGGTTCATGTCTCCTCCTCCTCCCCCATCACCCCTGAGCATAGGCCGCCTCCCCAAAGCAACTGTAGCCCCGGAGTGGGGCCCTCCAGTGAGCACAGCGGGTGCACCAGTACTCCCAGCATCACCAACAGCCAACCCAGCACCCCGGCTCCAGGCCTACCTAACCCACACCAAGAGCCCCAGAGCCTGCTCCACTGCCAGCACTGTGACATCTATTATCCTGACAACATCCTCTTCACCATCCACATGGGCTGCCATGGCTATGAGAACCCCTTCCAGTGCAACATCTGTGGCCACAAGTGCAAGAACAAGTATGACTTCTCCTGCCACTTTGCCCGGGGCCAGCATAAGCAGTGACTGAATAACTATCAGTTGAAATAACTTTTTTTAAGTGATGGAGCTTTGTTCTATTAACACCTTGTGATTTTATTTATTGCTTTTAAACGACATGATTCTTGCCTTGATGTAGCCTAGCCTTGAAAGTTTTTTTTGCTCTGACTTGAATTTGGACAGGCAGGAAGACTTAAAACATTGCCTACATGTGAATGGTTCCATTTCATACAATATGAGGTGCCCTACAAATCTACTGAAAAGGGATGTAGCAGTGGTAAATGTTTTATCCAAACATTTGTAATCATCAGCATTCCTTGAGTAATATTTAACCATTGCTTAGGCGACATTAACATTGCAGTGAAGCTGTGTACCTTAGAGTGGTCTAACTGGAGCTCAGTCAGTTTCATTTCAGAGTGCTTGGTGCATTCCTAATCTTTCTTTACAGTGCCTGACATTTATTTTCTTTGGTGTTCTTGCTTGACATGACTATTTATAAGAATTATAATTTGATATCCTCTACCAAATGTAGTTAATTTTGCCAGAGCCATGCTAAAAGAATTTGGCCACTGTAGTTTTAAACGATGGCTGCATAGCTCTGCTCCACGAATGCTGCTACATTACAGTGAATTTCATGCCAGCACGCTTCCTTTTATATTTTTGGTAGCAATGTGGCATCCATAATACATTGTGGCCAAACCCTTTCTATCAGTGGTTTCTGGAATGGCCTAAATCAGGGGAAAATTATGAATGGGGAATTTTTAAAATTGTATAGTTTGTAGTTCTCCATGTAGTACCCTTAACCTAAATCATGGCAACTTTCACGGGATTTGCTATAATGGTGTTATGGAAAACAAAGAAGAGCTTTTTTTAAATGCTGCCTTACACATTTAGACCCTTTGATATTTTACCAAGTTATTTGATATTCAGCATTTTCACTTTTAGAGCAGTGTTGCCTTGTCTTTTATGTCTCTGTGAACCCTTTTTTTCTTTTTTTCCAGAATTATCAAGTAGCACCAGAGATGCTATGGTCTAGCCTTTGTGAAAATATGCCTTGATATCTCCCATTAATGGTCTGCATCTCAGCAGTTCTCTAAATATTTACTGAGTATTGTATTCTGAGTGGTTGGATAGATGTTCAGTCAGTGTCAATAAAAGGGTGAAATTCAGTCGCAGAGGAGATAGCTGCTTTAGCAAAGTTTGTTGTTTTGTATTGGTGGCTGTTATGTCTGTTGCTTAGCAACATGTTTGGAGAATATAGTTACTGTTTCTAGGACCAATTGCCTGTCACCATGCTTACCAGTACTTATTGCATCTAATGACAATAGCCTGTTCTCTCAGCGTGTCATAGGTGGATAGATAATGGTGGATGTTGAAGTGTTTTGCGATTATTCTCTCCCCTCTGGGATGACACATCATTTCAGTGTGAGAGATTAAAGCTGAACTGCACGAGTTTTCCATGCGAGTAACTACTGGCTTGTTAACATTCAAAATGTCCCTTGAGCAGACGTAGTGTGTGTTGACAGGCCCTGCTGATGGTATTGATAAAAGTTATTACTTTCAAAAATGTTTGGAAAATCTTAATCCCAGAAAATTGAATCAATTCATCTAGACACAACATCTAGTGGGAGAAACGTTTCATCACATTTCTCTCACTGAATGTTGTGTCCAGAAGAAATTATTCAAATTTCTGGGATTTCCTTACCTGGATTATTGCGCATGCATCGAGACATTATTTTTTATTATTTCGAAGGCTTCAATTTTTATATTAAAGGGCTACAATGTTTACATCCAGATTTCAACACAGCAACTTGGAGAGGAAACTCCGTTATGTTAGTGTTTTTGTTATGATACAGGGACACACTTTCCTCACTGGCAGTACCGGTGGCCAAAAACTCTGCAGTTCATCTTTAATCTTAACTAATTCATAAGTAAAGTGTTTGCTAACATAACCTCTTTGTCTTATTTGTTTTTTGTTTCCATCTTCTTCACATTCAGCAACTGAGATCTCATAAAACTTTGATCTTAAAATGTGACTCTTGATAAAGAAAAAAGTTCGCTTTTGATGATGCTTTTAATGGCTTTGCTAAACATGAAGGATCACAGAGGCAACACTGAGTGTGATTAAAAGCCATAATCAACTGAAGAGTAAAAGTACTATTGATTAGAAAATATGACAAGTAGGTCTCTGAAGAACGATATTAAGCCTTGTCCTCCTCCTTAGGATTCTCTCCATCGTGGCCTTGAACATTGTGAGGGAATGACAATGAAATGGCATTTTCAGTAATGTTATTTGTTTTTGTTTTTTCTGCAGTTTTCACACTGTAAATGCAACACATCAGAAAACAGACATTCTGTTGTCCGTTTTAATTATCAGCATAAATAATATTTGTTGCAATCCAGTTTTAATTTTTAAACTCTTATACAAATGGCCACTTACCTTTGAGTTTGATGGGACCCAGGACCAGAGTGTGGCTTTCATGGTTTGAACCACGCAGGTCTCTGATTTTTCGTTTGTTGCAGCCATGGCGACAACGGGAGTTGTAGTCAGAGGCTGCGCAGATGATGACCTTGCACTGCAGGTAGACAGAATCGTGGGCTCGCAGAAACTGGAAAGCCTTGAATTTAAAACGGATGTAGCTGTGGGTACCAGAGGTGTAGGCATAGTAGGTGTTGTCCTTTGGACATCTAATAGTGAAACAAAGGCAGCATTACTGGATGATACAGCGCATTTACGTGGATGCTAAATTTTGTATAATTTCACTTACCCATGAGAGAGTTCCTGTGTCTACCAAGCAACTCTAACTTTGTTTGAGCCCAAATCTTTTTTATATGTTTTTTTAGAGTATTAAAACCCTCAATCATTTTAGTGAGTTTGCTGACATCTAAAAGCTAAAGACATGCCAGGGTTGCCTTCATACTCTTTGATGTAAGCATTGCACGATTAACACAGCTGCAGTTAATGGCATTTTGGGTTGATTGGTTGTAGGTGTGACCGAAAACCAGCATTGACAATATTATTGACAATTTAGTGTTGGCTTGCTCTGTCTGTCAGTGTTGATAGGTGTGCTGGCACACCTAAATCAAACAGACCCATTTTCAATGTTATTAGCTGCAGCTGTGTTTATCCTGCTATACTTACATCAGATAAGTTTTAACCTTCAGATGTCCCTAAAATGACTGAAATGGTTTAGGGTTTAGGTACTCTTTAAGTAGCTGACCCTTGTCACGTCATCTTACCCATCGCGGATAAGCTCATAGGTTCTGTTATGGAAGTCATGGGGTGAGGGTGACGCCACACATGTATCCAGGAAGATCACCAGGCTGTTGTCATTCCCACTCAGCCTCACCTGGATGTACATTTCTTGGTCGAGGGTCACCATGTATGGAACCTGAGTCACCTGTGATAAGAGAAAATTAAAATCCAAACTCCAATCAGTTCCTTCTCCAATTAAATGATATTCGAACAACATTGCTCTAATATATACATTCTTGTCCCGTGACCAGTCATGTTTAAAAGCAATTCCCCAACAAGATAATCTCAACATTGTAAGGATGTTGTGCCAGTGCGTTTGAAGATATATTTTTACAGGCTCCTAAATGTGGAACTTATTAATGATGTCATATTAACACCCAGAGAGGATTTTTTTTTCATTTCTTTTTCATTTTTACCTGATAATAAAAGTTGCTGGAGGTGTAGAACGCCATGGTCCCATTGAATTTGCCTGTGCCTATTATGCTGCCGTTGTCATGGTTGACAGCGTACATGATCTGGACCATTGTGTCCTGCTCCATACGACAGCCCACATGGAGCTTGAGGAAAGACTGGCGTGTGATTTCACCATAGTTGGATGTGTAGCTAGAGACGGCATTGGTATACACAACTCTGCCTCTTTCAAACTGCACAAGGTAAAAATATGGTCAAAAAATATTGTCACTCAACTCTAGCTTCCACTGACTCAGATGTACAACTCCTGTCAAGTCAATAAGTTGTGGGAGAATGAATATGAGATGTATCATTATGGGGGATTTTCTAGAAGGTAATGGGTTTCCTACCTTTCGCTCAGTGCCACAAGTGTTTATTGGGAAGCTGAAGATGACTTGGTAACTGGAAACTTTGGGTCTGCAATACGGGTCGTTCAAATACAGACTATAGCCATCATAGTAGCCCATAGAGCTCAGGTAGGACCTCGAAATCACAATAGTCATGTTTTCTGATGAGCACTCCACACGACCTGACAGAGGAACGTGTTGAGATCAAGTTGATCAATTTTCGTGGTGAATGAAATACAAATATGACCCATGCTATGTTCAATCAATTTTTAGGTCTCTTTAAAGGTTGTTTGTGCTATCTGGACCATTCTATTTTCTCTCTGTATGGAATTACACTTTGATTTACTGCTTTACAGTTGAAAAAACAAAGCTATGTGTTTACCATTCGCTCATTCTGGTCAATTTTAAGGCCTGTTTTTAGGAGGAAATTGAGGGGAAAATCCTAATACGTCAAAGATAGTTGTTTGGAAGTTAGTCAATAGGAGTCAGGAATTTAACATATTCGCTTATCGGTAAGAGTGTTTAACGTCACATGTCAATGACTGATAGGGGTTTAGTTGTCCTGATGAGTCAGTTTGATTGCCTGGCTAGAAAACCTCTAATGTCCAACTTACAGCTTACTGTAGTCGAACTCGGCTTACCTGAGCTTGGTGTTAGAGTGCTTGTGAACTCAGCTTTGAACCCTCTGCCAACCATGGCGCTGTCACTCTGGAAGACAACAGTCATATAGTTGGAGGAGGACTGAAATTCATTCAAATCTTGATTGTCGCATACTTTTCCCAGAGATGGTGAATAAATAGATGACCCATCGTAGATAGTGATGTAGTCACAGGTGCAGCAGTGTTCCAGCCTGGGTGTGAAAACAGACGTCTATCAGACGGTGACATATTAAGGAAAAACGAGTCAAAAACATTTTTTTTTAGTCTTTGATAGCTAAAAAAGATACCTATTGTTTATAAGCCTATCTCTCAACTATGTGTATGATTTCTCCATAAGTAAACAATGAAAATGAAATTGAGGTTTTCATACATGTACCTTTTTTCATTTGGTGTTATAATCATTATGCTGTTCTGTTTTTTTTGTTTTTTTTTACATAAATTTGTGTTTGCCAAAGGCTCCAAAAAGTCATTGGTTTTTCTACTTACTGCACTTCAGTGAATGACAGATGGATTCTTTGGCCATAAGAAGTTGTTAGCTGCCACACACAGTAAGCATTGTCATGGTAATAGCTTGGGTAGTAGGGGCTGGTAAAGGACCCAGAGCCATGCAGGGAGGCTCCACAAGGCTTGGCTGAAAGTGGAGGAGACGAGTCTTTCTTACCATTTTTAGTTCAGGCTAGTGTTGAGATTCTACCATCGTATCACAACTAACGATCGGTGATAATATGCAATTATTTTGCTCGCTCTGCATGTTAGGGAAGAAAAGCGGAGAAGTACCTGAGATTGGCATGACCGTTGTGGATGAGCAGAATCCTGTGTGATATAAAAAGATGGAATTCAGTATCACTTGTGTCAGAAGCTGTAGACAGTGACCACCAGTGGTTTTCGGCTAATGTCTGGTGGACATAACACTTACTGTAGTAGTCATAGCAGCAGTTGCCATAGTGTTGACAAGAGCTTGAGCAGGAGCAGCTTCCCAGGTTCATGCCACAGTTGTACCGACAGGAGAGCCAAGCTGAAAAAAGAAGAAATGTATTGTCTTATTCAAACCATTTTTAGGTTCACTGGTTCACAAATAGAATGGAAACTTAAGCTGCAGAGATGTTGAAGTACCTGTGGTGAAGTATGCTGGTCTCGTTGTGGTTACTTGGCAGTAGGCTGCATGACAGAAATTTCAGTCATTATCTGACACAAACTTGGTTATTTCAATGCTTTGATGCTGTTTCTGTAGGTGCAATGGATAAATTCAGACAACATATTGTTTATTCTGCATCATAACTACTAAAGCCAATGGCTCTCAGCACTTAAATTAAGTCACAGCAGTAGTTGCCATAGTATTGACAAGAGCTTGAGCAGGAGAAGCTTCCCATGTCATTGCCACAGTTATAACCACATGAGAGCTGAGCTGATAAACTTTTCACTGCTCGCGTTGTTTAACGCATAAAATGAAGCATCTTCTATTCAGTCCGCATCCTGCACAACAAAGGGAAATGTCAAGGTCACTTTGGACACGTCATAATACAAGAATAGAAAGGCTCATTGCTACAGCAATGAGAAGTATCTTCATTTATTATTCCTTTATTATTGGGTTTCACTGATTATTAGAAGGTTTTCAGTGCCAAAATGCTAGATGCTATAGTATAGCATAGCATAGTACAATATAGTATAGTATAGTACAGTACAGTACAGTGTAATACAGTGTAACACAGTGGTCCCATAGCAGTAGGCTATGGGATATAAAAAGATTAAATTCAGTATTGTGTACATTCAAGGTCATGCGCAGTGATCACCAGTGGTTTCTTGGCTAAGCTTTAATGGACATAACACTTACTGTAGTAGTCATAGCAGCAATTGCCATAGTATTGACAAGAGCTTGAGCAGGAACAGCTTCCCAGGTCCCAGCCACAGTTGTACCGACATGAAGGTCGTGCTTAGGAACAGAAGTATATTGTGTTACTAAACTGTCTAAAAGTGACTACACCTGCAAACTATTGTAAGTATAGATATACTTGGTGGGATATTTTTGGGGGATAAAATAAAGAAACAGTACTGAACAAGATGCAGTTTATGATGAAAATACCTGTTTTAACATTGAGATCAGCTGGATCAGCTGTTCCCGTTGGATCTTCGGGTGCTTTTGTTGGGCTTGCTGAACCTGTTGGACCTCAAATTACTCGCTTATTAAGTCAAAAGACCAAAAGCCATGTTAGGTTGTCTGTCTAACCAATTAAAATGTATTTCATAGATGCTGATGTCTCCGGTGCGGCTGCATCCCTTGGCTGAAACCAAGTGAATGCAAATCCAATAGTGCAATGTGTGATGTAGGGTTACATTTCAAAGATCAGTCATACTAGTTATATTAGTTATATTAGTCAAACTCACCTGGTGTCGACCTGTCTTGCCCTGAAAAATGTAGCGGATGGTTAATTGTATGAATGAAGTATATGCCCTCTTGGTGGAAACAAATGATACATCACTGTCAGAGGGACAGAGGTAGACAATGGCATAACATATAAAGAATGGCTGAACAGTACCTTGCACAAAATGTGAGGTGAGCGCACCACAAAGAACCAAGAGAGGCCACAACATCATGAGTCCCACTTCAGTCAGACATACTCCAGTCCCATTATGTGACCACTTATATACCCAGGAGTCTTCCTTGTAACACTCGTAAAAGTTTTTGTTGACTGAATGTAAACAATTAAATCCTTGGTCGTGAGAAACCCACACCTGTGTTATCTAATATTGATTATCTGATATTGATACTGATATTTATATAATATTTGTCTGTGAAAGATAAAATGTTTCACTTCTAGTTTCAGGAACTGTTATAAGGTACTCTCTGAAAATGTACAATAGAATTTCATAAAAGGTTTGGGAACTCACCAAGAATACACCAAAAGGGGAAAAGGGATGTTCATCTATACTGTATCTGTGTCTTGAACCATTTAGATTTGATTCAATGAAAGAATACTGAAATTAAAAAAGAAGTTGAAGAGCAACGTCTGCCACTGATCTCTGATGCCATGCAAATGTGTAGGTACATTCATTGAGACTGTGCATGCCAAACATCAAGTATCTGATATAGCTCCACAGATGATGAAGGATCAAAAAACTGTGAAGTTCAAGTTCAACTGTATTGTTTTGTGTATTGGAATACAATGAAATGCTTGTGCTCTGGCTCTCCCTGCCTTAACACAAAGGACCCCCCCCCCATTAAAAAACAAAACAAAATACTACAGACCTACACAGACTATGTTCACATGAATTCATATGTTATAGACACAATATAGAAAGTACACGACAACACAACAATGTAAGGTGCACATGGGTTTGTCAGCTGTTCAGCAACCTGACTGACTGCTTGTGGAATGAAACTATTGCTGAGACAGATGGTGTGTGAGTTGATGCTCCGGTGATGTTAAATAGATGAACAGAGCGAGAACAGAACATGAGCGAGGTGGCTGGTGTCCTTAATGATGTTTTGGGCATTCCTTTTGCACCGAATGGTGTAGATATTATGAAGATGTGGTAGTTCCATGCCAGTGATTTTTGCTGCTGTCTTTACAGTCCTTTGAAGTGGTCTGCAGTCCTGAGCTGTCAGGTTGCCAAATGACACTGTGATACAGCCTGTCATGACACTCTCCATGATACTGCCGTAAAGGTTCATAACAGTTTTGGTATGAATACCAAAACTCTTGAGACACCTCAGAAAATACAGTCCCTTATTCAGGGTGCAGTTAGTGTTGAGAGACCATGTGAGGGTGTCTGTGATGTGTATACCGAGAAATCTAAAACTGTCCACAATTTCAATGGATGACCCACTGATAGCAATAGGAATGTGATTTCCGCTGATGCTTCTCAAGTCAACAATGATTTCTTTTGTCTTATCTTTAGAGAGAGGTTGTTATCATGACACCATATGGTTAAATCTTCCACTTCCCTCCTATAGGCCCTCTCATTACTGTCGGTTATTAGTCCAGTCACTGTGGTGTCATCTGCAATTTTCATGATGCTGTTGTTGTCACATTTGGCAACACAGTCGTGTGTATACAGACTGCACAATAGGGGACCGAGACAGCAGCCCTGAGGTGTGCCGGTCCTAAGAACTAATGTGGATGAGTATATTTTACCTATTCTGTCCTGAAAGACCATCCAGCTGTGGTTACAAAATCGTGAAATTTTCAATCAAATAGTTTCATGCTTCACAAACTGTCAAAGGTCAGTTATGTACCCAACGAAAAACTCTCTCCAAAAAAAAAAATCCATTTTGTTTGTGAACTGTTTGTGAACTTGCCTTTGAGATGTTCAAATATACGTTTAGTCTATCTTCTGATAAAGCTGAGACAACTGTGAATTCCACCGAATAGTGAGGATGAGCACAATGCTTTTAAGAATTACAATTGATTTTATCTATATTAAGAATTTTTTATGGGCTTTTGCTGTTGCTTGTGTGAATTTCTGTTATCAAGCCATGCTAGCAGCAGAAAATGAAGCTGAGATAAGCAATATTCCATTTCAACTCACAGACACTGTAATTTGCTTTACTAGTTAACTAATATTTAGAATACAGCAATCCCGGATCTTCAAGTACAAAGTGTGGCTTATCTCCTTTAATGATGAGGGAAATTAGTTTGTCCTGCCCTGTTGAATCAGGTGCCAGCAAAGGACCTGTCAGAGGACAATACAATGTGCCTTGCGTCATATAAGTCAATTACCTAGTCTAAAGAACATTTGGAAGTTGTGTGTTCATTTCCCAAGATGTGCCATAATATTTAGGTTTGTCAGTCTTATTCAACATTGTAAAAATGTAGCAGCATATTGTATCAATAAACAGTGACATCGGCGTGTTTGTTCCCTAAACAGTATCATTAAGGTCTGCTCCAAAATAATCACAGTCCAGCAGAGAGACTTGTGCTCCCTCTGGGAGAAACGTGTGGCCCACAAAGCAAAAGGAATTATTAGCCAATCTGACCACGTCCTGTCCAGTGAATTCACTGTAATGCCACCAGGCCGGCGCTATAAAGTGCCCCCCAGGAAAACAAATCACTATTCTAAAGCCTTCATTCCTTCTGCTATCAGGTTGTTAAATACCGAGAGCAGTCATTTTAAATGAATGCTTTATATTGTTTTAAACCACAATAGTTGGTTTATACCTTGTCTGTTTTTCACATGGCTTGTGGACCTGTACGTTCACTGAATGTTGTATTGGAATGCAATGTGCAATGCATCTTAGGATGCTTCATTCATTTATTTATCTGTTCTATTCTTTTAACTTGTGTGACTTTTTATCCTTCGCCTGGTCCTTGCGTGAGTGAGCATGCAAGGCCAGATGAGGGTGACAGTGTGCATCTCTTGCCCATGTACTGATCTGTCTATTGTCTCTGACATACTGATGATTGCCACTTGTCTATGAGTTTGTGTATGGTTTGGGTATAATGTAAAACTGAATTGCCCTTCTGGGATAAATAAAGTTGTCTGAATCTGAATCCATTGTTCTCCTTGCTAATCCCCCCCCTTCAAACCATTAAAAAGATGTAAAATCTCAGCTATTATGGGAATTTGGAAAGTGTGTGTGTGTGTGTGTGTGTGTGTGTGTGTGTGTGTGTGTGTGTGTGTGTGTGTGTGTGTGTGTGTGTGTGTGTGTGTGTGTGTGTGTGTGTGTGACTGAGTGAACGTGTTTTTGTGTGCTAGGACGGCCAAATTATGCTTATGGATTTCACTTGTTTATCCCCAGAATGATGGGACAAGCTAACCTACAAAGTACATGAGTAATGTTTCCGGTAAAACTTTCCCCACTGATCAAATGATGACATTTCAGAAATGAAGCACTCACTCTAGGAAAAAAAAAAGAGCGGGGGCTCAACTCAAACAAGCTTGTGTTTCCCACAACTGACCAATTCCTCTCGTTATCTTGTGCGTGCTCGCTCTCTCTCTCTCTCTCTCTCTCTCTCTCTCTCCTACCCCACCCCAAATGCTGGCTGCGCGTCATTGCAGCTGAGCCCCTGCCACAATTCTGTTGGGGTTAATCAGTAACCAGGAGGGGAGAGCGGAGCCTGGCTGACGGCTTAAAGCAAGGGAGCTGAGCTGGACACCGCAGACCTCCCTACCACGCCGCATCAGCAGCAAACAGCACACACGGTAAGACAAACTAACCTTATTCACTACCACTGTGCTCATCATGTAGAGGCTAACACACATCTGGGGTCTCAAGTCCTTTGTTTGGTTTGACTCTTCGTCACCAAGGTCATTTTGATTTTTAGAGTAGCCACGGATGTATAAAATTACATCCAACGGAAAGAGAGAGAGAGAGAGAGAGAGAGAGAGAGAGAGAGAGAGAGAGAGAGAGAGAGAGAGAGAGAGAGAGAGAGAGAGAGAGAGAGAGAGAATTTTGGTGAAATGTTGAGCGTTCGCTACTTCGTGAAGAGATCCCTTTGACTTGCGATGTCATTCTGAAGGTGTCTGTTCGAGCGCAAAAAGTTGACGATGGGTCAGGGGCTGTCTGAAAGTCCAGCCTTAAAATGGAGAGAAGCGCAGCTGTCCGTAGACGAATCAGTGGTGATCGTGAGTGGAGCGCGTTATCGCTGCCAGGCCGGTGTGTGATCGGCGAGGCTGATCATGAACCAATCGCGTGTTTTTGACCTCAAGCAGTCAGCATGGGGAGACTGACTGTGACTCACTGCATATGAGTATTTGAGCACGCAGGTTTTATTGATCAGGATCCCAAGGCCATGTCCTGGTGGTGCGTGTCCAAATAGAGGAGACTCCAGTGTTTGCTCATCTCCGTCAGGGGAGTCCATCAGTCCACTCTCAACTCAAAGGATGAAGTCCTATTTTTTATGTAAGAGCAACTCAAGATTATGACATTCAGATGATTTCTATAAAAACGAAGGTAGTCTGTTGAAATATGGGAGGAATACCGACCACGTTGTCAACTGTAACAAACAGCAGGCTGAAATTATGAACAAAACCCTGTTTTGAAAAGTGCTGCCCAAATAAAGTGTATTATTAGTATTAGTATTATTATAATACTTCAACAAGAAGTTTGACTACCATCACCAGTAGACAAGAAAATGTGACAACTTAACAAAGTCTCATGATTTTGACTATTTGCTGTTAACCCTGATACAAGTATGCAGTCACCTGTTAAAATTAAAGCTTTGACCAAAGCGGCATCACCGAATATGAGGCTGTGCTTAAAACCATGCAGAGGATCCAAACCTTAAACTAAATCAAAGACAGTGGTTGAACCAAAATCTAAATCAACCTCGGCCGCTACGGCTCTGTGGGACAATGTCAGAATATGCATTTCTGGATGCTGTTCTCTCAATTACATAGTGAACAAACTGGTGTCAGAGCAACTGAGCAGCAATTTCTTGTAGCAGTAGTATCTAGTGAGTTGTAGTTTGAACATTTTACTGTGGCTTGTTGACACAGCATTCTTAGTTAATCTGCTATTGGCCACCTTAGAATTAGACGTATACCATATTTTAGTGATTATTTGGCACAACACACATGCACGCACTGATGCTCTTCATTATCTATGCGTCCTTTGTTACTGAGGGTTGGGCCTGCTCTTATTCACTGGGCACCAGGAGAGCGGACACACAAAGAGGAACGAATCAATCATTGACATGCCGCTCTATGCCTAGTGTCCCCTCCAGCCAATCCTGTCAAAGATGGAAAACCAGATTCAGCCAGATTTCTGACCAAAGCCACAGTAATGGGGATTCACCATTCAAAGTTACACCTGGTTGGTTGCCCTGCCTTTCAGTGTGCTGCATGTAACAATGTAGTCCAAACCAGTTCCTTTACCACATCCTAGGACTCAGTAATGATACCATATTAAAACCTGAATTCCTTGTAACTTAACAATTGTAATTTGTGTTTTTGTATCACCCATGTTCAATAGGGTGTGTGGGCCAAATGTCACAATCATTGAAAACAAGATTGTCTGATCATAAAAGTTGCAGAGAAGGAGAAAGGAGCTTAATTTGCCTATTGTAAAGATTTTGTGGAAGTGAATCAATGCATTCAGACTTTGAGATGCATAGGCACAGAAACAGTTAACAAGATCTTGAAAAGGGAGGCCTATTTGAAAAGCACCCTGGGTACTATCTCACCTTTATTTATATAGCACTTTTCAAAACAAGTTAGAAAGCACTTTGCAAACAATTAAAAAGGCAATAAGCAAACAGTTAAAATATTAAGATAAAATCCAATGAAAGCTATCAAAACATACAGTAAAATCAATCAAACAAAAATAGATAAAATACAAGATAAAATACAACAAAAGGATTAGCAAAAATTACAAACGGTAAAATAAATAAAAAGCAAGTACAAAATGTTGAGTTTTAAAAAGCGATGTAAAAGAAGACCATGTGTTAGCTTCCATGATTTCCTCTGACAAGTCATTCCACAGCTGAGGGGCCCAAACAGAAAAGGCCTGGCCACCTCTGCTTTTAAGGTTTGACCGAGGAATTGCCAGGAATGACCCACCACAGGTTCTCAGGTTGCATTCAAGCTCGTGGGAGGTCAGGAGGTCAGCTATATATTCTGGAGCTAGCCCTCTACAAGCCGAAAAAGGGATCGTTAAAATTTTAAAATCCCCTCTAAGATGGACTGGGAGCCAATGAAGTGATTTTAAAACCGGTGTGATGTGCTCTCCCCTGTTGGACCTGGTTATGAGTCTGGCTGCAGCATTTTGAATCAGCTGAAGTTTACTGAGGTTTTGTTGTGTGAGGCAGGAGAAGAGTGCATTGCCGTAATCTAACTGGGATGAAATGGATGCTTGAAGTACTGTTTCTAAGATCTTGGCAGATAAAAATGACCTGATTTTTGAAAGTTTTCTTAGTTGGAAACATGATTGGACAACAGAATTAATATGTTTGTCGAAGTTGAGGTGGTTATCAAAGATAATACAGAGGTTTCTGCAGGAGTTAAATGAGAGGGGACCAAGATGGGAGGAATTGTAATTCTGTGCCGAGTCTGAACCCATGATAATAACCTTGGATTTTTCCAAGTTTAACTGTAAAAGATTTGACGCCATCCAGTTATTGATATCTGCAATACACATGTGGAGGTTATTTAATTGATTGGTGTCATTAGTGTAAAAGAGGTGATAGATTTGTGTATCATCAGCATAGAAATGGAAACTGATATTGTATTTTTTAATGATATGACCAAGCGGTAGCATGTAAAGGGAAAATAGTAAGGGTCCAAGAACAGATTCCTGTGGAACTCCATATTTTAGCGGTACTAGAGCTGATTGATAGTTCCCAATTTCCACACCAAAATGACCTTCCTGAAAGATACAAGTGGAACAATTTAAAACTGAACCTGAAATGCCCACCCAATATTTAAGACATTTAATCAAAATATTATGATCAACAGTGTTAAAAGCCACAGACAGATCCAACAGGAGTAATACAGTGTTGAACAAAGTCTGCTGCTAAAAGAAGATCATTTAAAACCCTAAGGAAGGTGCAGTGTCTGTGTCGTGAACTTCCCTAAAACCTGACTGAAATTTCTCAGAGACCATCACTGTTCATGAAAGAAATTACTTTTTCTACAATATTTTTTTTTCTAAACCCATTGCAAGAAATGGCAATTTTGAGATTGGATGGAAATCATTAAGATTGTCTGGATCTAGTGTGGGTTTTTAAGGAGAGGTTGTACTACTGCCATTTTAAAATAACGAGGAACAAGGCCAGATGAGAGTGAGGAGTTCAATAAATCCACCAGAAATAGACCGGTTATCACAAGGGTATCTTTAAAGAAATGGGTAGGAATAATATCAAGAGAGCAGGTGGAGCTCTTCATTTTGGCAATAGTTTCAGTTAAGATTTTCAATTGTCAATTCATCAAAAAAGGTTAAGGTACAGTTGGTGCTAGGAGGAGAGGGTTCAGTAACAGTCTGGGCAACAAAAAAAATACTGTTTCTGAACTTGATTGATTGATTGATTGATTGATTGATTGATTGATTGATTGATTGATTGATTGATTGATTGATTGATTGATTGATGGTTTTGATTTTGTCAGAGAAATAAGACCGAAACTGTTCACATTTGTCAATTGACAATGTTGAAGGGGTGTCTGGGGTTAGATCTACGTTTATTAATAAAGTCATTGTAATACTTTTCTCTGACCGTTTTTGCTGCTTGAATAAAAGTCTTCATTAGATCCTCCAAAGTCAGCAAGTCTGCAGGCCAACTAGAACCCCTACATTTTCATCCAGCCCTCCGACACAACTGCTTTAGAGATCTGTCATTGGTTAGCCAGGGCTGAGGTGTGATTTTGGGTTTTCTAGCTGTTAAGGGAGTCAAAGTGTCCAGAACAGAAACACATGTTGAATTGAAAGTGGTAGTGGCATCAATAATACTTACTGAAGAATCAAACCCTATGCCAGAGGAAACAAAAGCGTCACAAAATTTAGCAGCTGAGGTGGAATTAAAAATGCAGAAATAGGACGGGCCTGTGTTATTATTGACTGCATTATGGACACAAGTATTAAAAAGGAGGCACTTATGATCAGACACCACACTTTCTTGGCATACAACATCACTGATCTTGATGGCATAATACAACACCGGGTCAAGAATATGTCCTTTATTGTGAGTAGGTCCTGTTAGAGCACAAGAAAAGTTAAAAATATCAAATAGCTTTAGACAGTCTCTGGCTAGAATATTGACAGGACAGCACACATGAATATTAAAATCATGCAAAATCGGGATATTTTTGTATTTTGACATGATGATGCAGAGTAGTTCATAAAATTCATTTATAGAACCAGATGATTTTGGTGGTCTGTATACTAATAAACACAAGATTTCCACGGAACCATTTTAAAGGAAAGCAAAGACGCTCAAATGAAGAAAATATGCCAAGGTCAATCATTGAGCATTTAAAACAGTTTTTATAAAACACCGCCATGCCACCTGCCCTGCCTTTGGCTCTAGGCTTGTTTAAATAAGAGTAGCCAGGAGGTGGCACAGTGTCATCTATGGCCAGCTAGGACACAGGAACCATAAAAAAAAGTCAACATTATAGTAGAAAATCGTCGCAAATAAAACTTTTGTTCCCTAATGATTGCATTTTGAGGAAGCTGAAAATGATGGGCAAAGGAGGAGAGAGAGGTACTAAATTGGGCTGGCACTGAATATGAGTTAGAAATGTATAATAGGCAGATCTGCAGGAAGGAGGGTTGTAGGGCCTGCGACTTATGATTACTGGTATATTGGCTCTTAGTCAATTATCAGATAGTTTGTGCAAATAGAGACTAAAATTAATGGTTAAAAGACTCATATCCCTCTTGCTTGGGTGCAAGATGTCTTTTCTGTGGAGGTCTTGCCTTCTCCAGAATGAGTCAGTGGCTAAGAAAAATATAGCCAGTAGGAGCACAAAAGTTCTCCAACCAACTGTCCAAACTAAGAAGATGGTTGAACCATTCACATCCTTTTATCATGGTCGGAACTGGACCGGGATGTATGCATATATGTAACTGTTTAATTTTTATTTGAGTCCCATTTGGGGTGGCATGGTGGCCCAGTGGTTAGCACTGTTGCCGCACAGCAAGAAGGTCCTGGGTTTGAACCCCAAGCCATCCCAGGTCCTTTCTGTGTGGTGTTTGCACATCTGTATTTTAGGCACCTGTGTGTCCTCTGATATTGAAAGGTGTTGAGAACGGCAAGGGCCAAAACATGTCTGGCAGCGCATAATGAATAATGAAATGAATTAATTGTGGCTCCCGGTTTTTAAGAGTGCGAGCCTCCATGTACCTTTTCTGACCATTCAAAGGATCTTAATAATCTGTGTTTGCCCGCTTATCAGGGATTCAAGAATCAGTTAACGATAAAAGAACAAAATTATTAGGCTGTTTTGTTCAAGCTCGCTCATCTCATACTAATAATTCTTCTTCTCCACAGAAGAATCGATCGGATCGAAGGAAGGTAAAATGCAGAAACTGCGGTCCCCTTCTCTTCTCCTACTATTTTGCTGCTGCCTTTCAGGAAGCCAAGCAAACCGGGTCTACGTTCACCCATTTTACCTCTTTGCTGCCGACAATGTCAGCTGTGAAACCCTTCAGACGCAGACTTCCAAGTCACTGGAGACACTTCCTGTGGCCACCCTTGACAATGAAGTGCAGACGCCTGACAGCAGGGACCCATCAGACCAAGACGGGCTGAGGCAGAACATCACCCAGAGGACAGCAGTTCTGGCAGGACTGTCCGACGCTCTTGGCCTCAGGATGTACCAAGCTCTTAGCAGCGCGCAGAGCAGCATCAATACCCTCCTGTCTCCAGTCAACACCTTCGGCTCCCTCATCACCTTCTACATGGGCGCCTCAAAGAAGACGGCACGCTCATACCAGGTTCTTGCTTTTACCTTGTCATTTCTTGAGGAATTAGTGGGGGAAAAAGAGTGTTGTAGCATAATAAAATCAGTCAGTGAGCTCTTCAGTATTGATATATTCCAAATGGGCTTTCGGACAATCATCTGTTAACCTATTTATTTGATATCATGAACGACTGAATGAATGAATGGCTTACTGGTGGTTAAACTGAAAAAAAAGCTGCTGATACAGTCCAAATCTGCAGCATCTAAAGATGAAGCCTGGTACTTTCAGAGCACAAAGATTTGAAGTTATCCAAACCCTTCCCTCTCCTGCCAGCTCTTATTAGGCCTGAACAGACACACTGATGGAGCGGATTGTGTGTCATTGGTGGACGGGCACAAGGTCCTGAGGACCCTTCAGAGCATCAACTCTCTGGTAGATGACGGACCCAAAGACGAGATCGACACCCAGGTGTGGGCCTTCGCTCCTCAGGATGCTCGCCTTTCAGAGGACTTCATTAAGGGCACACAAGACTTCTCCGACACATCCTTCATCCGTGGCGTGGACTTCTCCAGGCCCCAGAAGGCAGAGGTGCTGCTGAACACCTTTGTAGAGAAGACGTCAGAGGGAAGGGTGAAGAGACTGTTCAGTGATCTGAGCTCCAGCACCAACCTGCTGTTCATTAGCTCCATCAGCTTCAAAGGTCTGTCTGTCTGCCTGGCACTTCTTTAAGAACACCATGTAACTGGTCACCCTTGACCAAGATGACAACATTAACATTATTAACTCATAGTATTTCTTCATCTGACAGAACACTTCAGAATAATGTTTTTGTTTGAGATGGATAACATTTTCTCTGTCTGTCATATCATAATCAACAATTACACTTTTCCTTTTGGTACACATGAGGCACCAATATAACTACTACTTATGATTACAGCCAGATTCTGAATTCCCGAACTTGTTATGTTGTCTTGAAGCACCAATCCAAATGTGAGGGATTTGTGCGACAATGTGTTACAGTATGTTCTGTGAACCTGTCTGTGTCTGTGTAGGTAACTGGAAGACAGCCTTCCAACCTGAGAAGACCACCCTGCAGGCCTTCCATGTGGATGAAGCAACAATTGTTATGGTTCCAATGATGACCCATACGGGTCAGTACCAGTACTTCAACGACAAGGTAACTCTGATAAAATTGTATTTTTGGTGCTTTAGCATTTTTGGCACTTTTTCGGAAATGCATTTCTCGGTGTCCGGGTAGAGTGGTGGTCTATTCCATTGCCTACCAACGTGGGGATTGCCAGATCAAATCCCCATGTTGCCTCCAGCTTGGTCGGGCGTCCCTACAGACACTATTGGCCGTGTCTGTGGGTAGGAAGTCAGATGTGGGTATGTGTCCTGGTCTGTGCAATAGCGCCTCCTCTGGTCGACCGACCAGAGGAGGCGCATCCCCCTGGCAAAACTCTTCACTGTCAGGTGAAAAGAAGCAGCTGGCGACTCCACATGTATCGGAGGAGACGTGTGGTAGTCTGCAGCCCTCCCCGGATTGGCAGAGGGGGTGGAGCAGCGACGGGGATGGCTCAGAAGAGTGGGATAATTGGCTAAATACAATTGGGGAGAAAAAGGGAGTAAAAAAATCAACAAACAAAAAAACGTATTTCTCTTCTTCACAAGATAAGTGTAAAACAAGGAGTACATTTTCAAAAAGTACAGGGGATAAATAGGAGTGTTGGTTGTGGAGGAGCATGAAATACCTCACACCCTCCACACTTGTTGGCTATAGCTCTCACACATACCACAGCTTGTAAATAAAGTCACTCCTTTAAAACTTGACTAATCCTTTGTTTTATATGACATTGCCATGAAGAAATTGCAGTGCACAGTGGTGAAGCTGGCTCTGAGCAAGCGCTCCTACATGTTGCTGGTTGTGCCTCATGAAGGGGCCAGTCTGGATGATATCGGAGCAAAGCTAAACATCGACGTCATCTCTGACTGGCACCGGGACCTCAAAGAAGGGTAAGTCTCTTATCTGGGATCCCTGTAATATTGTTTGGGGGGTGACATGGCTCAGGAGGTAGAGCGGGTCATCTAGTAATCGGAAGGTCGCTGGTTCAACCCCCGGCTCCTCCAGAGAGCGTGTCGAAGTGTCCTTGAGCAAGACATTGAACCCCTAACTGCTCCTGATGAGCAGGTTGGCGCCTTGCATGGCAGCCTCCACCACCCGTATGTGAATGGGTGAATGTGAGGCATACACTGTAAAGCGCTTTGAGCGGTCGGTCAGTAGACTAGAAAAGCGCTATATAAATGCAGTCCATTTGTGTGGACAGTTTTTGTAAACAGAATCCAATCAATTCTACATAACCTTTCCCTGGCTCAAAGCAAGAACTCCATGACCCATGATGAAATGTCCCATTTTTTTGTTGAAGCGTTTTTAGCAGTGTCCTTATTTTCACTTAGTCTCTTATGTAATCATTATCGGTATTCAAAGGTAATCTTGATCCACCAACAACCATGCTTGGTGATAAACATTTCTTTAACAAGCGAAGTATTTACAAAATCTCATGATATTTGTGAAAACCTTTTGAACATGTCTAGTTTTCAATATCTGTCAAATACCCAGAAGAAGAAAAAATGTTTGAATTTCAATCCTTTTCTCATTTCCCAAGCTGTAGGAACAGTGAGTGTGGACAAAATGTGCCAATCAATGTATTTGCGTCAGGAGAAATAACCCTAGTCAGCAGTTGTCTATCACCCCCCCCCGCCCGCAGTCAATCAGTACTGTCTTATCGAATCCATATGGACCATATGCTATAGCCAATATAGATTTTTAGGGAAGGAGTGTCCGCAATAATTCCATGTCAGCCAAGTTAGTTCAAGAAGTAAAAATCTTCTGTCTCTCTCTTCTCCTGTGTGATCCTTCTAGTCTGTTGGAGCTATCTCTGCCCAAGTTCTCCATGTCATCTGTGAATGAACTGCATGACTTGCTGACGAAAATAGATCCAGAGGTTGAGACTGAACTGCTGGGCTCCAGAGCTGAGTTTGATCGACTCACTACCACCAAACCCTTCACTGTAGATAAGGTGAGGTTGGATAGTCTCCATCTCATGTTGTAGAAATTCATTATGTGGGGCATCCGGGTAGTGTGGCGGTCTGTTCTATTGCCTACTAACATGGAGATCGCCGGGTCAAATCCCCGTGTTACCTATGGCTTGGTCGGGCACACCTACAGACACAGTTGGCCATGTCAGCAGGTGGGAAGCCAGATGTGGGTATGTGTCCTGGTCGCTACACTAGCGCCTCCTCTGGTCAGTCGGGCACCTGTTCAGGGGGGAGAGGGAACTGGGGGGAATAGCATGAGCCTCCCACGTGCTACATCCCCCTGGCAAAACTCCTCACTGTAAGGTGACAAGAAGTGGCTGGCGACTCCACATGTATCGGAGGAAGCGTGTGGTAGTCTTCAGCCCTCCCCGGATCGGCAGAGGGGGCAGAGCAGCAACCCGGACGGCTCGGAAGAGTGGGGTAATTGACTGGATACAATTGGTCAT
This sequence comes from Lampris incognitus, assembly GCF_029633865.1. Lineage (NCBI taxonomy): Eukaryota > Metazoa > Chordata > Actinopteri > Lampriformes > Lampridae > Lampris > Lampris incognitus. Next base: position 24,011,164 of record NC_079223.1, on the reverse strand, counting down.
TGTGTGTGTGTGTGTTAGTGTCATTAACCCATGCTCCTATATGCTCTCAGGTGTTCAACAAGGTGTTGTTCGAGATGTCAGAAGAAGGCAGTGAAACTCAGAACACGAGCCCGGATGCAGGCGTGCCATTGAAGCTTTCCATCAACCGGCCATTCTTTTTTTCTGTCACAGAGGGAAACTCTAACGCCATCCTCCTGCTGGGCAGGGTTTCCAATCCTGCACTTTAAATTCGTATGGTGCTCGACATAACTATAAATGTAACCACTGAAACAACGTAAAATGTCCGTCATACCAACCCAACTGTACAAAAAAAAATGAAGGTTTTAATTTCCATTGATTGAAGTCAGTTAGTCTAAGGAAAACGTTCTTAGGCCATCCACTAGGCTTTTAACTCAATTTATGTGTGTAGGGGGAATAAAGCACAGCCTCTCCTAGAACGATTAATGAATCTTCTGCAGTATTTTGTTCAACAGTCATTTTCCACAACACAACTGATCTCTCCCATAGACTTGTGGTGTAAATGGGTGAGAGGTTGCAGATACTTGATCCATCTGTCAGTATTTATCAAAATATGTTGCTGTGGACGGAGTCGACCCGAGCAGCATGTTGAAAGCGAATGTCTCATCTGTAAAGTTTATTATAGCAGTGTTCTGTACAGTATGTGTCGTAGAGTAGGCAGTAGACATGATTCTCTATGACAAATGACCGATACTTTGTATATTGTTGTTAAGTAAGAGTTTATTTTTGTTTCGTTATAAGTTGTAATCGCTTAAATAAAACATTCATTCTCATTTTAATCGAAATATACATTTGTTTATCTCGTCATCATCTTTGTATGTCCTTATGCAAACCAAACTGCATGAGCCGTTTCAAGATATGATCCTTAAACTGAAATTAGCATGACGTGTGGAACCAGACCCATCCTCCTTAAAGAAATCTGATTGTTTCCATTTGAATTATGAGTCCTCAAGAGATTCCCTCAACTATATTTCTCATTGCCGCATCACAAATCTGAGAACTGGACTTAAGTGCTGCACAGCCACAGTCACATTTTGACAGTGTTGGGAGTTGCAACTATGGGGTCAGATTATTGGTGATGTTTATGATTTTCCTTTTTTTCCGGATTTTTCCCCTTTTTCTCCCCAATTGTACTTGGCCAATTACTCCCACTCTTCCGAGCTGTCCCGATCTCTGCTCCACCCCCTCTGCCGATCTGGGGAGGGCTGCAGACTACCACACGTCTCCTCCGATACATGTGGAGTCGCCAGCTGCTTCTTTTCACCTGACAGTGAAGAGTTTTGCCAGGGGGATGTAGCGCGTGGGAGGATCATGCTATTCCCCCCCAGTTCCCCCTCCCCCCTGAACAGGCACCCGACCGACAGGGCACTAGTGCAGCAACCAGGACACATACCCACACCCGGCTTCCCACCCGCATACACAACCAACTGTGTCTGTAGGGATGACCGACCAAGCCGGAGGTAACATGGGGATTTGAACTAGCGATCCCCGTGTTGGCAGACAACGGAATAGACTGCTACGCTACCCAGACGCCTGCGATGTTCCTTTTTTTGTGTCGTTTTCTTCATGAACATCTCATTTTTTCTATTTTTAGATTAATTTTTGAACCATCACACCCATCTCAGTCTTATTTTTCCAGATCATCACATCTAGTCTCTCCCACGTCTTCGTATCAAAGCACATTAACACCGCACACCAAAGGAGTCTTAAAGAATAGCAATAGTGTCCTAGCAATATCGTGTTAACACAAAGCTCTTAATTTTTTGCGTGTGCACTTGTGTGTACTCAAGCTATTTCCGGAACTGTACATAGTGCCATAAACCAGACAATAACAAAAAATGTTTATTGGGGCTGAGGTACAAAAATCAATTTATTCTGGAGTGGCCGTTACACCATGCCATTTTTTAAGTTAGTAATAAAAGTGGATGGGGCGCTCGGGTAGCGTAAAGGTCTATTCCGTTGCCTACCAACACGGGGATTGCCGGTTCGAATCCCCGTGTTACCTCCGGCTTGGTCCGATGTCCCTGCAGACACAACTGGCCGTGTCTGTGGGTGGGAAGCAGGGATGTGGGTACATGTCCTGGTCGCTGCATTAGCGCCTCCTCTGGACCGAAGTGGTGGGGAATAGCATGATCCTCCCACGCGCTACATCCCCCTGGTGAAACTCCTCACTGTCAGGTGAAAAGAAGCGGCTGGCAACTCCACATGTGTCAAGAGGAGGTATGTGGTAGTCTGCAGCCCTCCCCGGATAGGCAGAGGGGGTGGAGCAGCAACCGGGACGGCTCGGAAGAGTGGGGTAATTGGCCGGGTACAACTGGAGAGAAAAAGGGGGAAAACTCACAAAAAAATGAAATTAAATAAAATTAAATAAAACTTGATACATACTTAACGTAGAGATGAGGCATGTTTATCAAATGTAGTTAAAAATTAGCTGCCATACACATCATGTCACTAATGCCCCAGAAGGTCTATTAATCTTGTTCTTGTGAAATCAAGACTATTAGTCTTAATCTAAAATCCGCTTTCAGTTGGTACATGCGAGTGTGGCTTCTTACTTTCCTTTTCTCTAGTGTGACAAGGGTTTAGGTGGTAGGATGCGTGCATCTTAGTTGTGGAGAGAGGAGCATTTCCAAGCACTTATTCACTACTGCAGTAACCGACCTGCTTACATCACCCCTAACAAACACACTGCATCCAAAGTTCTTTAACATTTAATTACCAAGTTCATTATATTGGTATAATTTTGATGAAAATAACTCACAGTAGTCTTTCCCACATTTAAATCTGATCCTTCACCTGATAACAGGATGGTTGTTTTTAAGAATAATATATTATGACATTCCTTTATTTGAAAGTTACACTTAAGAGACCCTTTTTGACCTTTGAACTCTGGCCAATGAAACATCAGTCATGACAATCCCCGCTGAACAGTCAAAGTAAACCAAAACACCCACATCATCTCAGTCATTCTGTAAAGAACCCTTCTCTTGTACCATTTCATTCAATACACTATCTCCAATTAACAGCACATAACACCTCCAATATTGTTGCAAATATTAATAATACCAATCCCAATGTTAATTATTCTCCCATATGAAAATTCTTCCACATCATCCATTACAGACATTGAGAGATGGCAGTTCTTAATCTGCCCACAGTTGCCCAGATAAAACTCTGGCAGGGCTTGGTAGCTCCTAGTGGACTTCTGCTGTCAGTGACTTGCAGAATAACCTTGGTCAATTGCAGTGTTGGCAGCTGAGTAAAATAGAACATTATGTGGTCTAATATGATTGAAATCCTCATGTTCCTTGCCCATCATTTCAAAGTGTATCATTTAAGAAAAGATGAACACAGTATCAATGATGAGTAAATGATACAATTTGTTTTAGCTACAGATATGTCAGAAAACTGGTTTATGTCACAAACTTAAATCAATGTTGATCACCGATTTTGATAGTATAGTAAAATTCAAATAAACCATGACTTCTGCTTGGATTTGTTAATGAGTACAGAATTTATCCCTAAGAACATAAATGAGATATAGTTTCTTTCGGTTTTCTTCAACTGGGTATTAAGAGTCACGTGACTCCCAGTAGTCTGTGATATTGATGGAATATTCTGCACCATCTTCTTTTGCTGCTGGACCAAGAATATTGTACGTTATGCCCATATCGTCGAGCCTGAGGTGGATGGAGGGTTATGATACCAAGTCTTGCATGAAAACGGTTTTGGTTGCTTTTGTATTAATTGTTCTACTGGTTCTGTTCAGCCAGCTCCCGGGCTTCCCGGACCAGCGCCATTAGTGTAGAGAACATGGAGATTTCAGTCGGATTGAGACCCATCTTCTGGATCTGAGACAGACAAATGCACACAGCAGTGAGAGAGATCAATCAAATACACCTCAAACAGCAAGACACCAGCACAAGTCTGTGTAATTCCAGAATTTTACCATGCATGTGTGATTTTTCCCCACAGCAATGTTTCCTTAAAATAAAGGCACAGTTTTGCATGCAGAGTATAAGCCTATATTCCTGTTAAGTATCTAAACATATGTGCGTGTGGTCCTACCTGTTCTCCAAGGTACTCAACGTCTAGTGCCAGCTGCAGCCGAATTTTGCTGTCATCCGTCGGCACACCATTGGTGCCTGTGGTCGCTGCCATGGCTGCACCCTTCCTTGCCTGTTTCAGTCTCTTCAAACTCTCCTCCATTTTCCTCACTGAGCTCAGCACCTCTGAGATGGTCTCATAGTACCTGCATGTCAAGGGGGTGATATGTCGAAAATGGATGAAATATAAAAGGTGCTCAAGTGAGAGATTTATACAGAAACAACACACATGCAGAGGTTACAAACCTACAGAACATGCACACACAATGTTTGATGAAGTGAAGACTCAGTAAATGAAAAGTTATTAAAACAAAAGAAAGATGGCCGCAAACTTCTTGCTGGCTCTGTTGATACTGTGCAATAAAAAGCAAGAACTTATTATGAAGCTAAAAGAGAGACGCACCAAGGTCATTTGTAACAAATTGTGTTTTCATCTAATGGTATGGCTGTCAGTCATTCAACAGAACCTGCTGATATCAGATTAGCCAAAACAAATGCATGTCCAATTATACTCAATTGCTGTGAACACTGGTGATGCTGATATCTGTACCTCTTTGTGTGTGTGTGTGTGTGTGTGTGTGTATGTGTATGTGTATGTGTGTGTGTGTGTGTGTGTGTGTGTGTGTGTGTGTGTGTGTGTGTGTGTGTGTGTCCGTATGTTTGCCCATTTGCAATGTGGACCTGTAAGCCCTGTAGATGCATGTGTAAAAATCCCACCTTTGTGTGCAGTCAGACAATGTAACACGAAGCCAGTCCTGTGCAGTAGCAGGAGTAACTAGTCCCATTGAGTCATTTAGCAGTTGATGTAATGGATGCAAGGCATTGTCCATGTACGCTGATGCACGCACTGGAGCTTCCTGTCCAGAAAGGAAGTGGAATGTTAGCTCTGAAAATGATTCTTTAAGGAGCTTGATATCAATTGTTTGTCCATTTTTTTAAGACTAAATCGCTTCTTTCATTTACCAAAACTTACAGTGGGAAGTCTGTGTGTGTATCAGTGACTACACTGTGTTCACTCAGCAATGTTAAGTCAAAGCCTGGTAACTAATACAGAGCATGACACTAGCCAACCCACTAAGACGCTCGCTCTTTCACAGTTACACACACACACACACACACACACACACACACACACACACACACACACACACACACACACACACACACACACACACACACACACACACACACACACACACACACACACACACACACACACACAGAGCAACCCTCACATTTATCTTTTAAGAAAAATCAAGGAAGCAATGCTGGCATTCCAACAGCTATTCTCACAAAATGGCTGTGAAATAATAGGAAGTAAGCGATGACAAGTAAACAGGCCACACAGACCTTATTTGTCCTGCGATAGAGGCGTGGCACCTCAGAGGCACTCTTCAGGAAACGGCAGCACCGTTCAGTCAGGTGCTGGGTCATCCTGGTGTTTAGAGTGGGGATACTACCTGACAGACAAGCCTTGGACTCCCCTAGAGCATCTGAATAGGAGGGAAAGTACAACTGAGTATGATTTAAAGTACTTGGATGTTACACAGCAGAAGACGCTTTAGTAGTGAGGATGGAAAATCAGCCTAAAATTTTGGTTTAAGCTTGGTCGCATAATATTTTAGTTTTGATGCATCTTCAGAATTTGAAATGAATACTTAACAGCTTACAGCTATTAAAAATCTTTTTCTTTTTTGGATTTTCTCCCTATTTTTCTCCCCAATTGTATCCGGCCAATTATCCCAGTCTTCCGAGCTGTCCCAGTCACTGCCCCACCGCCTCTGCCGATCCGGGGAGGGCTGCAGACTACCACATGCCTTCTCCGATACATGTGGTGTCACCAGCCGCTTCTTTTCACCTGACAGTGAGGAGTTTCGCCAGGGGGATGTAGCACGTGGGAGGATCACGCTATTCCCCCAAGTTTCCCCTCCCCCTCGAACAGGCACCCTGACCAACCAGAGGAGGCGCTAGTTCAGCGACCAGGATACATATCCACGTCTGGCTTCCCACCCACAGACACGGCCAATTGTGTCTGTAGGGATGCCTGACCAAGCCGGAGGTAACACGGGATTCAAACTGACGAACCCCATGTAGGTAGGCAATGGAATAGACCGCTACGCTACCCAGGGTTGTTAAAAATCTATCTTAGAATGATAAGAGAAAAAAGACATTAATCACAGGATCACAAAATCCTCTTCCTTGATAGCCCAAAACATAAATTATGATGATACAAAAGATCGATATTGCACATTCGTAAAACAAGCCTGAAAGTTCACTTCAGATTTTCACTAAGGTGCCCTGTTAACCATCCAATTTCTGAATTTATTTGAAGTCCATATTATCGATCAATCTTGCTCACCATTGCCTGCAGGAAATAACATTAAATATTCTAGCCCAGGGGAACCTTGAGTAAATTTCCCACATGGATAAATTACCTTCAAATATAGTGAAGTTTTTGAAGCCGATGCCCACCAATCTTTGTCTGATCATCTTTGATAACTCTGAGATCTAAAAGAGAAAGAGCGAAGAGAATTAAAACATCTACTTCAAGTCTGTGATCACTATAGAAAGGGACACAAACAGAAAGTCTGTCACTCCAGCTTAATTTAGACAAAGGTATAAACAAACTTGTCTGAAACAATATCATAGAGCAGTTTGATTGCACTATGTATTGTATGAAATAAATGTGCATGTGTACATGCTCCTGTAGCTTTTGGACATCCGCTGCTATGTAGACCAGCTGCTTGGTGGAAAGGGAGGTGGGACTTCCGCTTTCACTGCCGGCTTCCTCCAGAGAGGTTCGACTAGATGTGGAAGATGCAGAGCTAGGCAGTGGCCTGGTTGGTTCTTTAGTCACCTCAAGAGATGGGGTTTTAGTCAGCACCTAGCAGGACACCAATAAAGATGAGCAATAACTAGCTTTTCTTTGGCATTCTTTGGCATTATGGACTCAGATATTCAAGTTCTTTGAATATTGGTATTTTATGTACACCTTTTGTTATTCTATTTTCAGAGAATTGTTATTTTATGTACACTTCTCTTTTAGATCCCAGAGTTATCACACCAGCGTATGCACTCTAAACTCGGATATACCGATTTAGGCCTTAATGGTATTAAAAATGACACTTAGGGTTTAAAGACCTATCCTGGTTCAAACAATATCACAAGCAGTACTATACCTCATCGAGGAACTTGGCGTATCGTGAGTAAAGCTGCAGCGTAAGCTTCCAGAGGCGGTGGGCCAGCGGTGCAAGGTAAACCTTGTCTGACCAACACCTCACAAGACAGGACCACAACACCTGAGACACCTGGAGGTGGTATGTACTGCCGGCTGGAAGTATGCAGACAGTTATGCAGTTAAGTAGCAGGATAGGCTCATGATAATGGTGTTCACTCTCAGGAGAAAAAGCTTACCTGGAGCTGCCCCTAATCCATCACTTATGGCATTCTCTAAATTCCCTGCTATTTCCTTGAACCTGTAACAAGAGGAGAGCAGAGGAGAGGAAAGGAGAAGGATTCACAAAACAAGCAGTATTTGGGCTTGTTCCTCAAAACTGCTATTACTTACAAACAAATAGAACATGACATGTAGAAACTGTTGTGTCCCATTTGTTTCCACAGTGGGGTTCAACAGGGCAGGATGTTTGTACCATGACATGGACACATGGGAAATAATTTTAACATGCACTCACCTTGACCCACATAGAGGGACGTGAGTACTATGTACATCACAAATAATGTGTCTGTGTGTTTGGAGTGGGCAACTCGGGTAAACAAACAAAGTAAAAGACATGATGTCCTACTTCCCCGTTATCTCTTCAGATCAATAGCTAGTCAGATGAAGTGTAGTGTCATGTATAAGCTGCAACTACCAGTAGTCTGGAAGCAGTCTGCAGTATTGAATTATATTTTTTGTCATGGTTGATTTAAAACTTGCCATTTCTTAGCAGGTTTCCACATCGCCAAAAGTAGAAGACACTGTTAGAATTGCATACTTAGCCTATCCTTTAGTTTCTGTAAAGAATGCTGGCAACCTTAGTGGCGTGCCGGTCCAAGTGTTCTCTAGAGACCTTGAGGTTAGACCCACTGAATCCTTCAGCCTACATGTTACACAATACCCTTCCCATTGATTAATTTCAGACTGTATAAATCCAAGATGACTGACGGGTGTAGTTCCATTCCAAAGCAATATTCTACATTTAAAAATTAAATGGAAATCTAGATCTGACAACATGATCACTGGCATGAACATAAAACCAATAATAACTTTTAATATGGTACTCTTTGCATTATCAGCTAACTGAACACCCAGTATTTTTTTTTTCAAATCCCTTCATATGTTTTGAGTTGTAGTCTCCTGACTGAAGAGGAAGTCCCATTTGCTCTGGAAAATAGATGCAAGGAGAATATTGTGAATATTGTGTATGATTAAGGGTGCCAGGGTGTCCGGGATGTGGAGCCTAGAAAGGGAATGTGTACCGTAGCTGAAAGTAGACGGGCAGGTTCCACTTGTTGTGGAAGCTTATGTATGAGGGGTGAGCTCTCAGCCTCTTCACACTGGCTTGCGAACTGCACTGGCGCTCAAACCTGCGCACAAACTCCATACTCACACTGTAGCGCTAGGAGAGGAAAACAAGCACAATGGCACAATGTTAACATAAGCAGAGGCAGGCAGGCACACACACACACACACACACACACACACACACACACACACACACACACACACACACACACACACACAAAAGTGAGACGACATATTCCTTCTTTAAAATAAATAAGCAGAGGCAGACCTTTGGATGGTTATCCAAAGGTCTGCCTCTGCTTAAGTTCTGGTTAAGCTCTCACACAAAAACACACACATACAAGCACAAACACACAAATACAAACAGAAAGTGTGGAAATACCTCATAAAATATGTCGGGGTTTCCAGGGTTGAACAGGTAGGCCAGCCGTTCCTCTATCCCGCGGATTATCTCGGGCCACACAGAGTTGACCAGAAAATCATAGCCTGGCACTACATCTGCTTTGTCACTGAGAGGTGAGGGGACATTAATGTGTAGGATATTATCAAATGATCTTTACAGGACACTACAACTGCCTTGCTATTGAAGAGAAACAGGGCATTCTCAAATGCTAATACCACTGTCAACGCAAACCCCAATATTTTCCCCTTAACCCAAGCAGGGTTCAAATCCTTAAGCTGACAGCTGTGTGATCTTTGTGAAAACATAATTAAATAAAAAAAAATATTTAAAAAAAGGCTGGCATGACTATGACATTTACGCATAAAATGTATGTAATAAGACACAGCCTGGACATTGAATATCTTACACTTATGCAGCTGAAATAAGACACGCTGCATTACTAGAAGAGGTAGATTTTCAAGAGAACCAAAAGTCCCATACACAATTTGTGCTGTTAAATCTTAAATTTGAAAATATATGTGTCGGGATGATAAAACAATATGCACAGAAGCCACGCTTCACTATCTTTTCTGCTGGCAGTAAGAGCATAAACAAATTTGGACATCTTTTTAATTTTTTTTCTTTTTTTTCCCCCCTTTTTCCCCCGAATTGCATCCGGCCAATTACTCCACTCTTCCGAGCCAGGGAGGGCTGCAGACTACCACATGCCTCCTCTGATACATGTGGAGTCACCAGCCGCTTCTTTTCACCTGACGGTGAGGAATTTCACCAGAGGGATGTAGCGTGTGGGAGGATCACGCTATTCCCCCAGTTCCTCCTCCCCCCGAACAGGCGCACAGACCGACCAGAGGAGGCACAAGTGCAGCAACCAGGACACATACCCACATCCGGCTTCCCACCCGCAGACACGGCCAATTGTGTCTGTAGGGACGCCCGACCAAGCCAGCAGTAACATGAGGATTCGAACCAGCGATCCCCATGTTGTTAGGCAACAGAATAGATCGCTACACCACCCCGACGCCCTGGACATCTTTTTCATATTCAACATGATGACCTTGGTTCCAAAATTGCATTAATACCTGGATATAGCCCCTCCAGTCACCTCTCTAAGCAGTCTACAGTGATGAGGAACAAAGTCAAGCAGTCTGGAATACATTTGCTGGAGTCCATTTGGGTTTGATTTCACCAACTCTTCTACTATCACCTACAAAGAGCACAGGAGGATAATAACGAAAAAAATAAGGCTTATATTTATTTAGATCCCCATTAGCCACTGTATTGTAACAGTAGCTACTCTTCCTGGGGTCTCAGTAAGTATTTTTTTAAATAATACTTCAATAACAGAAGGTACATCAATACACATCCATGACATTCATGCTACACAATAAGACACATCCATGACATTCATGCTACACAAAACATGGCACAACCACTAAGACACGCAACAACCATACCAACTCAAAGCCTGTCCAATACGTATGATAGCTCTATATAATAATTTAACCTCTTAAATGGTGAATAGGGGAAACATAATATGGGGGGGTACAAAAATGATGAAGATACATATGAAGAATAGCTTTACTTTTGGCAGAGCTTTTAAAATTAGTTTATGGTTACTCGTGTTAAAACTTTCTGTCCAAAAGCAAAAGATCTCAAGAGGATCACTCCCTGTCTGCTCACGTCTCTATAAAAAAAACAAACTACGCCATTCTGGTTGCTCAGGGGACTAAATGGCATGCATAGTGTTCATGAAAATCTGAGCCATAGATCTCTTCTATTTTATTTCCCATAAAAAGACATTTAATGATCCATTTAAAAAAAAAAAGTAAATGGAGTCTACCTGGTCTGTGTATGGTTTGACCAGCACCTGTCCTACCAGGGCTTCAGCATCTCTGGTCTTATCTATGGTGGCATAGGTCCTCAGGCAGTGGCGCACCATGTCCACATTAGTTGTCTGCAGTCCCTCAATCAACAATCCCTCCAAAGACTGCTGCAGCATGGAGGTGATACCTGCAATACGCTGGGAGAAGGAAAAAATGGTGAAGCATCCACAGAGGCCTCTGAGCAAAGGTATAATTAAATTGTCCGAAATACGATGCAACGTAATCATTCCAACAAATAAACAGAAATAGTGACTTATCCATTATGAGAGTTTAATCAAATAAGTTCAAGTAAATCACGAAGATCTATCAATCAATTTTATTGAACATGTTAAAAAAATAAGCAACAAAAACAAACAAACAAAATCATCAGCAACATATAAGCGACGAATAAGCAACTCAAATAATACCGATCATGTTCAAGAAGGGTAAGAAGAAGTTGAGAACTTTTCTAGTCCTACCCCCTTATACTATTTTATGATTGCATGATAATAGACAATAACTGATAATGGAAAATTAAAGTTGAATTTACAGCCATCAGTGTCCGTGATATCTATCTCAGTCAACTCAACCAAATCAACCCATTTGGACGAGACAAAACAAAAAATGAACCGGTCACTGGTCCATCTCATAATGGTTCCAATATTTTGTTTCTGAAGAGTCTTTTGTGATGTGAAGATGAAGAGAACGTTAAAGGTTTAACAATAGTTAAGACTGAAAAAAGACTGAGCAAATTCTGGAATGATTTGTACAAAAATGTGCTGCATAAAATTAAGGGCATGACCCTGTAACAGTCGAAATTGGGAAATTTACCTTTAAGACATACTTGCCTAGACACAAGAGAAGCAACATCATCAGACAGTGCCTTGTATTCTTTGAGTTAGTTGAGTGGCACGCATGCTGTGAATGGATGCATGATTTTTGGCTCCTGTTTTTCTTTTGCCTCTCAACTCAAAGAGTGACGTTTGGGTTACGTGTGGCCTCTGTTTTATTCATGTGTGATGGAATAGTAGCCGTATAACCGGGCTTGGTAAGGTTGATGTGTAGTAATAAACGACAAGCTTCGTGGAATCCCAGTACTTGTGTGGATGAGTTTTTGCCTATCTTCCCCCTTCCCACTTTCCAAGCTACCTCAACCAAGAAACACGGACCCAAACTGTTACAACCCTCACCTTTTTCTGTGAATTTGGAGTAGATAGTGAGTAGTGAGATAGTGAGTGTAAAAAAAACACCAAAAAAAACGTAATATTTTGTCAGGTAATTGTTTAGTTGATGAACGTATGAAAGGTTGATAGACAGGCAGCCAGACTGATTAACAAACTTACAGGTCTGACTTTGTCCAGCAGGGGCATGCCTTTGCTTTGTACAGCATGGAACTGCAGCTGGTTAAACTCTGTAGCTATCCTTTCCAAGATCTGACCTGCTAACAAAGGACTATAGATAGACAAAGAGATACAGAGAGTCAGACAGATAGATTAACAGACAGACAGACAAACCAAGTTACTAAAACATTACAGAAGTGATCAAGCCTAACCACATGGAGCCTCTGATATTCTCAAGCACTGAATAAAAGTCAATGTGGTGGCTGATAGCACTGGTTTGGTCTGTTATTCAATGGCACCCCTAATAAATGTAAAACTCAGTTGTTACATTGCTAAGAAATAGAACGTAGTTGATCCATGATCCGTATGGGTCGCTCCTCACGGTTTGGCATGCTTGTGAACTGCAGATTAATTGCAAAATTTAACCATAGTGAGGTAAAGTTTTACTGCCGCTGTTACTTTTTAAAGCGATAATTCCCTAAATCTCAATGCAGAGTTGCAGTGAAAAGATAGACAAGTCAGATGCATGCTGCGTTTTACTCTGAAGCACAACGATTGGTTGATTATGCAAAAGAAGCCGTTGTGTGGTCACATGAAGAGAAGACATGTTGAATCCCAATCAATCAATCAGGGATGCTTGTGTTGCAAAAAGTACAGTAACAGTCATGGCTCGCAGAGGAGCGGAAGAACTTGAAAAGCCTCCCGCATCATTTAAGCCGTATGTATGGGAGCACTTTGGCTCCCTTGTAAAATAAATTGATGGAAGAAGGTTGGTTGACAAAACCGTTATGAAGTGTAGGCATTGTACCATGAGAAAGCCATATGAATGGCAATAAATTGAGCATGGCCACTCATTTAACACATCACCCTGAATGTTGTTTTCATTTAAGGCCATGGGTAAAAGTTCATTGCTTTAAGTGTTTTACAGAATAAATGGAAAGCAAAGTTATATTTGTTTAGGGGGTTTTTTTTGGATCTGAAAAATGATCAAATCCATGACTCAAAATTATGATACAATCCAAACTGTGAGTTTCGTGATCGACTGCAAAGAAGGCTGTTCAGGTTCTGAAGCTAAAAACTTAGACAAATAAAATATAAAATTACAGCCTGGCCTCATTGCTCTGCACGCACTGTCACAGATTACTTTTGAGAGGACTTATGTCAAGGCAAATCTAATCAATTTTACATTATAAACCTGCTCATGGACATTCAACACATTTTTTAGGAAATTAAAAGGACCCAAGGAAACATGGCTATTTGCCAATAACCTTCTGTTCATCACCTGCTGATTTCAAGAGAGTTTGACACTTTGGAGTTCTGAGAGTGGAGGATCTTCTCAATCTTCTCCACAGAACGCACCACCTGGATCAGTCTAAGCACGCATACCTGGTGGACAGAAGGTGTGATTGAATTGTTGACTGAGCCCTGTTAGGAAACTTTCATTTCACCAGCCCCCAACATTGCCAGCCTATCATAGGGTTTTTCTGGGCAACCAAGAAAAATCCTATGATAGGAAGGAATAAGCATTAAAGGACACAATGACAGTTCGATGACGTACCTTTTTCTTCTGTAGGTCATCCTGTTTGGATAGTTGGTTGTCAATGGCCTGAATCACCTCATTCACACAGGAACGCAGGCTCTTGGAAAAAACAACAGTTAGATGACACACATACACACTCTGCTGTTCACAGGAAATAAGGCATTTACATAAATCATACCATGACTTCCTCTCGTAACTGGCCAAGGGGCACGGACAGCTGATTGAGAGCCTTATCCATCCCAACCTGAGGTATGAGAGCAGAGGGATTGGGTGTTTACAGAAAAGCCTTCTTTAACATGCTAAAATTAACTTAAAAAATAGACGAGTGGTATGATACACTCTCTCAATCATTCCAAGATATACTTGAGAACAGCAGAATGATCAAATGTTTACAACAGAGTAGGTGTCATGAATGAATTTCTAGTTTACCCGGGTAGTATGATACACTCTTTCAATCATTCCAAGATACACTTGAGAATAGCAGAATGATCGAATGTTTACAATAGAACGAATGAATTTCTAGTTTGCCTTTTAGACATTATGTGTAAGACTGTACAAAGGATCTGGAAAGTGCTTTCTAACCGCCTCATATTCTGTCAAGTTTCACAGTAAGTTGCAAGACAACAATAATAACTGGCCCACTACCATTTGCTAGTTGTGAGACCCGAAACTACAATTGGAGTAACTACAGCGCCGCCAAAACTTTCACCCACCAAGTTGGTGGAGAGGTTAACAAAGTCAGCGTAGTCTTTGTTGATGAGCTCCACCATGGCTGTCTTTAGTAACTTGTAGTAGAGTTCCAGGTCTTCTCTCATCTCTTCCAGCTGGACCTGCTTCCGACATTCTGCCACAAACTGGTCAACGTCAAAGTCATCCTAAGAACAGACGAGTGGGGGCAAAATGATCATAGGACAAAAAAAGAGGGCAAAAAGGGTTCAAGGCAGAGCAGCAATAATAAGAAACACAATCAAACAACGTCTATTAGACAGACAGACAAAGGAGGGCCCAGTATGACACAGACAGGCTTTGTCGACGAGACAGACTTGTAGACCGACTGACATGTAACGTTACAGAGACAGGTAGATTGGCTCAGATTCATCAGCTCAAATAGTCGCAACACCTTCTTATTCTTGCTAGACAGCTAACATAGTTTAGTTGTTCAAGCTAAGCTAGCCATATCATTTCGAATATCAGCAGCATCCGCAACTTCCTATAACCATTATTTAACGCTAAAGCTTGGCTTATTGCAATTTTACTATACTCAAACACGAAAGATTTATAGGACCCGGAACAGCCAGTAAATACAGCTAACTTAGCTAGGTTAATATTAGTTAGCTAACCTAAGATACCTTGTTAAGTTTGGTAGCTAACGTGTTAGCACGGCGAGGATGTTTACATAAAAAGTCACACCTTCATAAACACGTCCTTGTCGAAGCACAAGGAATCTGGTCCCTTTGGTAAATTCATCCTGCATTAGAAAACAATGTGAAAGATTCACACTCAGACGGCTACTAGCTGTCTGCTGATGAGAAGCTTCCCATCGACTTCCGCAAACATGGCAAACACACCACAGAGGAAGAGAAGTGGGGAGACGTCATGCCTAAAGTAAATGCGACTCCTACAGGGCGCCAAGGCCAAGTTACTGTGGCTAAATAAAATACGTGACAAAGGACTTTATGCATGCGCAATAGATTAATATCAATAAGTGACAAATACTTTATGCACGCTCACACCAGGTGGCTGGTGTGACAGAGAAGATGCAGAAGACAGGAAGAAACGGAAACGGATGATCCACTGTGGCGACCCCTAACGGGAGCAGCCGAAAGTAGTAGTAGTAGTAGTAGTAGACTTTATGCATGCTCAATAATCCAGGTAAGAAAATGCTAGTTTTTAAATTATCAGTGTTTTAATGTCTGCGATCAAATTTACTGCTAGCAATAATTTTCCATGCTGAAGTTTCCTTGAGTAAGACACAAAATTCCGACTGCCTCATAGGGTGTTGTTCTGATGCTGGCTCTGCTATCTGCCCCTTAGATGGAAAGAGGAAGGAAGGAAGGAAGGCGAGGATAACAAGCCGAGTTACCATCACTGCAATCACGGTAGTTAGACTTACACATTTTTTGTGTAACTACGATGGGTGTCAAAACCATGACACACACACCAGCCATCGGACTTTACTTCTTGAGTTGTCACGTCCAAACCATGCTGTAGTCCATCTGTTTTGCCTCTCTCCAAGCAGACTCTGTCAAAATTATTTATACGGTGAGCCAAATGTGTATTTCAGACAACACAGGCAGGTAAATCACATAGCTTTCACGAAAAAGTAAACTATTTTCTTTTCTAATTTGCTGTCTTAGGCTTTATAAGTGTTGGCCTCTCACTGACTACGTCAATAGAAAAAGGTGCACCACATGCAAAAGCAAATAGCGTGTGGGATTCAGTCGGAATTTGACGATTTTTTCCCCCGTGTATTAAATTAAATTAGATTGACTCAATTACATCAGATTATACGTTAATAACCGTAGCGCTTGAGTCATTCGTTTAGAAAATAAGATTAATTAACCAATGACCTGAGCGGTCCAGTGTGGTTTTAAAGCTCATCCCTCAGGCAAAAAAAAAAAAATCAGAATATCTCAGGATGGAAATGGTCGCCACATTGGATGAGTGTTATCTGATATCTCACACTACAGGGCATTGGTAGTCAATCAATGTGCCATGGAGAAATATGGTTTTTTTTTCGGCCTAACATCAACTAGAAACCCCTCCCCGTCTGGTTGGAGAGTTGGCTTGTTGAAGCTGATTTTGTGGCGTAGCCTCGAACAACAAGCCCACAAATTTCGCTTCGCTCGTTTATATCATATCTCGTAGCGAACAGACCTGATCTCGCGAGAATAAGACGGGGCCACGCACGACTAGTTTTAGTGTTTTGTTTTTTGATTTTTAGCAATTACTGAAGAGCAATTTGTCCATATGAACTGCAGGCATCTAAATGGACGCATAGATTTATGAAATATGAATGGGGCTGTGCAGGACGAAATAGAGAAATAGAGACTGAGGAGTGGGCGGAGCAGTTGAACTGTCACGACTCGCACGCGTGACCCATTCACGCACAACTCATACATATATACACACACACACACACACACACAACACGAGCGTTCTATCTTGAAGAAGAAGAGATATATTAATGTATGTACAGTATATGCAATATTGGGACCAAGTGGTTATAACTCTGGGTTATATGTTACAGATGTTTTTTTCGAAAATGTCTATTCTTAAAAGATGGTTTAGCATTGTTGCATCCTTTAAAGATATCCATGTACATACTGAGAGTTGCAGGCTAGTTGTAGGGTTGGGTTGGGATGAAAAGCTCTCCATGGTATGTGATTAAGCTGTTACGTTTCGTTCACAAAATGTACAATTTTCCCCAAACATGTTTCTGTCACTTTTGAATGAATTCAAATAAAGATAAAAAGAAGGGGGGGAGGAGGGGGGACAGCTGTGTAATTTGGGGCTTCAGACCGTGGATCCGCACAATAACCTCCCTAAAACGTCAGATTTTAAAGTTCAATCCTATTGGACGGTGCGGAAAGGCGATCGTGTCAGGTGATCCGGCTGCAGCCACTATTCATTGAGACGGGCACGCCGCTATGGAGAAAACTCTGGTCGCTCAACCCGGATACTGTACGCGGAGCGGCGATACCTATTGACCAGTGCGCAGCGCGATAGGAAACATTTTCAGTACCCTTGGCGAGGACAGCTCCCCCCACTACATACACACACAACCACCCTAGCACCCACCCACCTACACACCTACACACACACACACACACACACACACGCCAGTGGGATCTCCGGCTGCTCATTATTCCCATCTATCGCAGCAGCCGGAGGAGGGAGGACAGGGTGTAGCCTGACACTGTGAGATCGTCACATCTTGCGTGCAGTTTATTACTAGGGGAGAGGCAGCCAGATAGCACAGAAAGAGGGAGGAAAAGAAAGAGAGAGAGAGCGAAAAGAGAGTGAGAGACCAGACAAGCGCTAGAGAGATGGCGGAGTGCGGGCGGAAGGCGCTGTCTCTCCTGGAAGCGGCCCGCTCCCGGTACGAGAGCCTACAGATCTCCGACGACGTGTTCGGCGAGTCGGGGGACGACAGCAGCGACAATCCCTTCTACAGCACTTCGGCAGACTCCAACTCCGACAACTACTCCGCCGAGCCGGGCGAGGAGCAGCAGCAGCGGGCACTGGGCGACAACGAAAGCATCCACGGCCGGGGAGTGGGAGGAGGAGGTGGGAGTGGAGCAGGTCCCCCGGGATCAGTATCCCGAAGTCAGGCGGAGGAGGACGGATGGACCGAAGCCCTCCAGGATGTCACGTTGCCGCTATTCAAAGACACCTATGGTGAGACGTGATGCACGACACGAAGCGGTATCGGGTCGTTTGGACGGCATGTTGAACGAAATAATGAACAGTTCCGGTTTTTCAGGTCAGGCATCATCCCCCGTGTGGTGGTGACTTGGTGCCAAAACGGCGCACAAAAGGCTACTGCTGTGACACAGCTGAGCCCTTTTTGTTTTCTCGGGTTTGCACATTTGTGTGCAAGTGTCTTCAAACGCACTTGTTTAGCTTGGTGTGGGTAAGCTGGAAAAGGATGGACACTATTATCCTCCTTGTAGTGTTATTTTGTGTGAATCCATGCTTGTCCTTTGATATGTCATGCGTTGTGAGGTATTGTGGTGGACATGGTGTACTGCCTGTGTGTGAGCATGTGTGCTTGCATGTGTGTGCACGTATGGAAAGGACAGCACTGAAAGACACACACACACACACACACACACACACACACACCAAACACGAATGCACACACAGACACTCACAGAAATGATAGTTAAACGTATGCATGAGTTCAGGCACGACACATGCCTATACATGCACACACATCTTGATGTGCGCCTGCATGCAGTAAGTTGAATAATTACCCTTAAACTGTACCGCAACATGCACTCGTGTCATCCTCCTATCTTTCAGGGCGCACACATGTCCTCTTCAAGATACAATGCTCATATGTGTGTGTGTGTGTGTGTGTGTGTGTGTGTGTGTGTGTGTGTGTGTGTGTGTGTGTGTGTGTGTGGACACATATATTCATGTATGTGTACAAGCTGGGCGCGAATGGGTCATGCATGTTAGTCGTGACAGTTCAACTGCACCACCCACTCTTCATTCTCTTTATGTCTTTCTTTCTTTTTCTCGCTCCCTTCACAATAGATGTGCAACAACCTTGACTAATCTCACATTCATATGCCTTTATATGCCTGCATATGCTTTCAAACCAGTACAGTAAAAGGGCAATCTCATGTCTCTATCGCCTTTTCACTGTTGTCATCATGTCTCCAGGCACCAGCAGTGTGTCTACCCCTCATCCATCTCTGCCCCCATCCTTGTCTCTATATCTATCTATCCATCTATCTACCTACTATTTTTAATTGTGTTCTGTAAGGTGTCCTTGAGTGCTCTGAAAGGTGCCCACAAATAAAATGTATTATTATTATTATTATCTAGACAGATAGATAGAAAGATAGATAGAATAGATCTATCTACATATCTAGCTATCTAGCGATCTACCTGCCTGACCACCTCGCTCTCTTTCAGTCTGTCTGTTCTATCAGTCTATCTATCTTCCCATCTATCCATTGTACTTTTATTTCTTACTGTGTGATTTTGCTATGGCAAGCTGTTGTCCTTTCATCCCGCAACTCGCCATAATACAAGTTTGAACAATGTGTAATCTACAGTACTCACTGGGGAGTTAGTTGGGTGTCATAATGCAGCTGCAACTGGAAGGGTTGGTATGGATTAGTGTTTGCTCTCATGGCTCTCCTCCTTCAGCTGGAGCAGATGTGGCTGGTGTGCATGTCATCCTAACTCCACAGTGGCATGTTGCCCTGTTGCACCCAGGGAGGTGAGGAGGCCATCTGGCTGTAGTGTCAACAGCATGGACTGAGCCCCAGTCTGTTCACATGCAGTCCCACACACAGGACACGCACAACATACACACACATACACACACATACAAGGCTGCACGTCTTAGCCACTAGATAGGAACCTCTTCTTTCGGAGAGATTTCTAAAATTTCTAACCTGATTCCTTATTTTTCATTTCTACATAGACGTCAATAATAACATTAGAAATATCAAATTACGTTTACAAAAATGATGAGACAATTGAAAAGATTGGGTGCATATGAAATATTAAAAAAAACTCATTTTTATGCATTTCATGGTTGTTTTTTGCATGCACTGCAGTCTGCTCTCTTCATATTTGCAGACGAAGTGGCTTCCATCCACTCCTAGGTGACGTTTAACCCTCTTGTTAAACACAGCAAAGTATCAGATATCATCCTCTGACCATAAGGTTGCTGTTTTCCCTACTCCTGTTAATGTGCTGCGGAAGGTGTGTGTGTGTGTGTGTGTGTGTGTGTGTGTGTGTGTGTGTGTGTGTGTGTGTGTGTGTGTGTGTGTGTGTGTGTTGACTCGGTGGAGGATGAGGCAGCAGGTGTGAATTAGCGGCCAGTTCAAACAACCCTAAACAAACTGAGCCTAACTCGGCTGTGCCGTGCTATGTTTGGCATGGCTTCTAGGGTTTGCTAACAGGTTGTGCAATGGGATGGCATCATAGATGAATAAAAAAAATAAGTACAGGATGTTCTGTATGGTTCGGTTTTGTTTGAGACTGCTGGCTGTGTTGACTGAAACTGGAATAGCCGGTGTGTCTTTTGATGAGTCGGTGTGTTTTTATGTCTGCTTGTGTGTGCATGTCTGTGTGCGTGTTTTTGTAGATGGGTGGTATGACAGGCACATTAAAATGCAGTGAGTGTCCATCTGCACAAGCATGGCCAAGGTGGGCGTGGTTCCCTACTGCGACAGGGTTAGATGATTAAGGGCTGGCTGACTGGATGGTTGCAGGAATGCCAAGGAAGCTCGAATAAAACCTCAAGCCTTAAGTAGCGAGGCCATATTTCAGCAAGGTCTGATTTTTATTTGGCTGAACGGTAGAATAGCCCGCACCCTGAGTTTCCTTATGTCTACACTTCCCTGTGCTGATTAAAAGTCATAAGAATTGGGTAAAAAATTTTCCACTATGTTGGTGCATGGTCTGCTGGTGATATTTCTATCAAGTGTGTGTGTGTGTGTGTGTGTGTGTGTGTAGATTGCTCTCTCTGTCTGCCCGTCCGCCTTTCCAATATGCATGTCTATCTGCATAACTGTCATATTCCCATTCCAAGAGCCTCTCTGTCTCTCCAGTGGTCCGCCTATCTTTCCCTGTCTGGATGTTTGCCTTCCTGTCTTTTGTTCTTCTTGTCTTTTTATATTTTTCTCAGTCTGTTTGTCAGGCTTTGGCAGCCCTGACACAGGCTGCAATCTTGATGTGACAGCCCACTCCTGGTAGACCATGTGCCTGGTACATAAATCATCAGCAGCCATTGGAATGCATCTAGACAAGCTCGGTGCTGAGAACCCCCCCCCCCTCGTTTATAACGCCGAGATTTCGGGCTCTGTCGCGCTGGTTAGGTCTTTCAGCTCGAAGGAGCCAAATAAAATGTTTGGTTTGCTGGAAGACAGATTTACGATAGGTATGTTGTCCTCCTGTCAGGATGAGATTGTTCCCCTTTGCAGTGCCAGGGGGATGGTAGAGTACCAAGTGGAGGATTATAAAACATGCATCCACTTCTCGGATTATGTAAGCACCTTATCTTGATGACGACGCATCAGGCCTGGGAATTAAAAAGGCGACTCTTTCCTACCGCCACATGTTGGCTGTGAAAGCGTGTGGCTGGTACTCCCTGGTCCTCTCTGTCTGGCTGTCGACCAGGCTTTGTCTCACCCGGCCTGTTTGTCTCCGTGCACCTCCTGCTTTCCCTCCCCGTCAAAGCCGCTGAGCAGTCTGTATCCACTCTGGCCTGCTCGCGCTCTAATTGGAATTATTCATCATTAAGACAAACGCACCTACGCTCAGAAGCACACGTACACGCACAATATGAAATGCCCGTCAAGTTCTGGCTCCCATAGGGTCCACTCAGCTGCGAGAGAGAAACAGTGGTCAGAGTGCAAATAAAGCAAAAGGAACGAAAGCAAAGGACACAAAATGAAGAACAGTTTGAAACATTTCAACAGATTTAGTTGATGCGCGTGGCGTGGCGGTCTATTCCGTTGTCTACCAACACGCGATCACCTGTTCGAATCCCCGTGTTGCCTCCAGCTTGGTCGGGCGTCCCTACAGACACAATCCACTCTGTGCACAACTGTAGTCCACTGACTTCCGCTTTCTACTGCAGGGGGTCATACCAGATTCCTGTTTGTTGCCGTGTGCTATTGACAATGGCATATGTTTTGCGATGCCTGTAAGATTTAGCATGGATAAAGGTCAACAACATGCACACAACCCTTTGTTCCGACAAGGCAGTTACACGCCTGATCCCGCTAATCAACCAGTAGAGTCTTTGCTGAGGAACTTGATTAGGAGACACAGGTGTATAATTGTTTGGTCGGAACAAAAACCTTCACCCACACTGTCCCTTTCTGGATAAGACTGCCCACCCCTGTACTGAAGGCTCGTTGAGCGACTGGCCAGGGGCTCGGCCCCCTTTAGTCGAGCGGTTAGCGACGTCACCTCGTGGTGCAGTACAACCCCGGATGGAATCCCGCGGCGGGCGGAAATATGCTCGGTCACTCATAATTGTGGACGTAACTTGATACAACTTGAAACTTTTCACCCGTTTGCTGGTAGGTGTAGGTGAAAGTTTGTAGACAATTCTGTGCATGTCGTTGGCATTTATCCATAGTAAATCTTGCAGGAATCGCAAAAAAATATGCATTGTCATAGCACACGCCAACGAAAAGGAAACTGATGTGACGCGCTGCAGTAGAAACCGGAAGTCAGTGAGTGTGTGTGTATGTGTCCTGGTCACTTCACTAGCGCCTCCTCTGGTCGGTCGGGTCGTCTGTGTGTGTGTGGGTGTGTGTGGGGGGGGGAGACTAGGGGGAATAGTGTGATCCTCCCTCGCGCTACGCCCCCTGGCGAACCTCCTCACTGTCAGGCGAAAAGAAGCGGCTGGTGACTCCACAAGTATCGGAGGAGGCATGTGGTATAGTCTGCAGACTGCAGCCCTCCCCGGATCGGCAGAGGGGGTGGAGCAGCAACCGGGATGGCTCGGAGAGCGGAATAATTGGCCAAGTACAACTGGGGAGAAAAAGGGAAGAAATGTTCAAAACAATAATAATGATAATAAAAAAAAAGATTTAGTTGATCTGATGTGCGGGGTAAGGCCAGTCCACAGCCACATCAAAAGCACCCATTGTTTATTTTTTATGCTTCCTGTTCAGCGTACTTCATTTTAGATAAGGGAATCCTCGTCCTCCGCTTGTGATGCAACACATAATCACATGCATGTTCTCGTGGACTGGTTCTTCGATTTCCATTTCAAATTAACGCTAAATGCATGTTTTATCTGGGTGGGGTGGGGTCATCCACTCTAAATACATAATAATCTCCTATTCGTAATTCCTCCACTATAAAAGCTGCAGCAGAGCTCTGCTAGCTATCTGTACCCCCAACAATCAAAGCACAATAACACCTGACAGTCACAAGAGATCAGCCTCTCGTTTGAATACACAAAATCGGCGGGGTTGGAGTAATGGGTAGTGTTGGAAATTAATACTTTGCAGCTCTCCTCGTGCATTTTAACATTCGCTATTATTAGTAGCCTGGCAGAAGTATAGAAAGCCTTAATCCGGTTTTGCCAGTGTGGATGATAAAGGTTGGACCAAGGGGAAAGCTGGTGGGGATAAGTAAAATCTATGTTGGGAATGTGGGAGGGTGAGGGGAGGGGGGGCATACTTGTTCAAAAGACTAAGCTATTCCTGTGTGTATTAAAGCAACATTTCATTTCTGCAGTTTACATCTAGAATGAATTCGGTTAACCTGGGACAATTTTTTTGCAGTTTTGACTCCTGCGAGTTGTTCTGATATCTAACACTTTAAACCAACATGTTATACCTTTCTGGAATCCCTAAGATGTTTTCTAAACACACCAGAAGAAAGGATGTAGATATCATACCGAGGCATGCCACACCTATTAGTGTTCTTTGTGCCAAAAAGATAAAATAGAAATAAACTGCTGGAATGTAAATCCGGGACAGATCACTTTGTATTCTGGGGCACTTGTGTTAGGCTTAAAAAAGCCTAAATCACCTTACTTCATGCACGCTAAAAGCAATATCACCAATTTTTAAAAAGCATTATGAAAAAATGACAAGGACAGAAAGCAGAATAAGAAAAATTATGTTAATCATAGAAATGACATTCATTTATATAAACATAAAAAGTCATAATACTTTTCAGAAGGAACTAGCCTAAATAAAGAAAATATCAGGAAAAAATATTTTTATCTCTACACGGGTTTAATGGATCTACTGTGTTACTTCATTTAAATTAATTGAAAACATATTAAAATTGTATAACATTTAAAAAAAATCAACTAAACTTCAAGCAACAGCAAGCAAAACTTACTTAAACAGATTATTCATTCAGTTATTCACTTAAATTGTCCATTCTATTAAAATTGGGCTACATGGGGAACAAACAGTCCTTGCAGGTGAGAGACCCATCATCATCAATCATGCCATTATCATCTGCACATGTTTCGTTATACCACTGGCTGCAGACCGCACAGGACAACCACTCCTCTGCATTATTGGGATCGTCTCTGTCCCCATATGCATGGTGGCAGATGGTGCATGGTCGATAGATGGCTCCTCCTCCTCCTCCTCCGCCTCTCCCTTCTTCTTCTTCTTCTTCTTCTTCTTCTTCTTCTTGAGATTTGGCTTTGGCTGTGGCCTTAGCCCTCGTTTTGGCCTTTTTCCTTTGCCTTTCCCCTGAATATAGGCAAAATGTTCATCGCTTGTGAAGTTCATGGCGGTTTTGATCTCTTCCGGATGGTGGTTGGTCTTTCTTGGACTGGAACCTGGACCAAGTCCTTAAATGAGACTGCTGATTCCTGCATGACCTGTAGGCCTACCACTGCAATCTCCAGCTCAGCCTCATGTGCCACAGGGTCCTGCAAGGGGTGGGTCTCAGAACAGAGGTGAGGAGGGTGTACAGCTGCCTGCGCATGGCCATCCAGGGGGTGGGCCTCAGAACGGAGGTGAGGAGGGCGCACAGCTGCCTGCAAAAGACACTGCGGAGGGTTATGGGTTGGTGGGGCACTAGGAGGTCTCTCTTGATGCTCTGTCTCCATCATTTCATTTGGCATGAAGAGAGCTAGTTGGCAGGATAATGTGGTTGGAGAGCTAACTGATTATGTGCTAGCTAGCTGGTAACATGCTGGCACTAGCAAGCCAAAATAGTTAGCTGGGCCGCAACAGTTAGCTAAGTACCAGATAACAAGCTAGCTAGCTTGGTCAATAACCAGACAATCAGTTTAAACAGACAGGGACAGACTGTATTTTTACCATGAACACCTGTCTGACAACTGCAGTCCATATGCTACATCTCTGTAGTTTATCATTTTATACTCCAGCAAAGCAGGGTTATATAAAATGATATGATGTGACTGAATAACTATGTAGGCAACTTCAGGAAATCCCTAAACATATATTTCCCTTATTTAAAAAACTTAAATGACTGTCCCAGATGAATCAAAGCATGCTGTCCCACATTTTCAATCGTATTTGTTAAAGTGGGACAACTAAAAAAGGTTTAGAAAAAAAAAACTAAAACACAATTTCCACACTTTAATGCATATTTTGTTGCTTGAATAGATCCAAAACTTGATTTGATAACAGTTAGGAACATTGTCTTATTTATGACAGATTTATATCCTTAAAATTAATCTTGTCAGAATCCTACATCACTGACCTTGTCATGCGATTCCCAGGGGAGCCTCTGATTGGCACGTCCTCTGCCTCTTTCTGTGACATCACTCCTATGAAGTCATTTGATTTCAGTCACATGACATCCATGCTAAATCTATAATAAAAGTCATGTTGACTAGATTTTGTTAGAACAGGAACTAAACTCACTGGTATTGTGTCCCACATTACCCAATGTCCCAGATTACCCGAATTCACCCTATGGGATCGTTCTAAATCTACTACTACTACTACTACTACTACTACGTTTGGCTGCTCCCATTAGGGGTCGCCACAGCAGATCATCCATTTCCATCTCTTCGTATCCTCTGTATCGTCCTGTGTCACACCAGCCATCTGCATGTCCTCCCTCAGCACATCCATAAACCTCTTCTTTGGCCTTCCTCTTTACCTCTTCCCTGGCAGCTCCATCCTCCTCTCCCACTGCTTCTGCACATGCCCTCCCCCTCTCCTTCGCCCAACAGTAGCATAGTTTCCACCGGCACCCGGATCGTTCTAAATCAATTCGTTTTATTTCAGTAAACTTTCCACCGTTGAGTCAATTCGCTATGGTACACTTTCCTCCTGTCTGTCTGATGTTGGACAGGAGTAGCCTCCTCCATGGAAGTCACGCTCGATTTTACATTTCGCTTTAAAGTCAAATGGAATGCAAATGAGTGAATTCTGAGCCATGCCACAGGCTACTTTCCGCTGTCGAGGCCACAAGCTTAGACTGAAAGGGTCTGCCTGCCTCGCCGTCTTGGTTTTGTTATCTCTTTATTGTGAGACCATGCATTGCATTTATTGCTGCGCCATTTAAGTTGAAGTTTCATGCATTGTTAAGTTTAACTCAGCACTAAGAGAGCAGCATGACAATACTTGCTTATTTTTGGTGCGGCTGGCCAGAGGGTGATATAGACAAGGACAGATAGAGAAAGAGAAAGATGAAAAGAGATAGAGAGACAGGGAGTGAGTAAACAGAAGCAGAGGGAGTTAGACACAGAGATGGAGATAGAGACCTTGTACTGTGCTGTTCAAAGATAATGAGATGGTGGTGTTCAACTGAGCCTGAAGTTGTTCTACTTGCCACCCGGAATCGCACTCAGTGTTTGAACCGCCATCAAGTAGGGAAATAAATATACTAAAACATACTAGCGGAAGAATTCTTGGATGTAATGAAAATTCAAGCCAGCACGGTGGCGCAGTGGTTAGTGCGGTCCCCTCACAGCAAGAAGGTGCTGGGTTCCAGCCCTGGGATAGTCCTGGGTCGTCCTCTGTGTGGAGTTTGCATGTCCTCCCCGTGTCTGCGTGGGTTTCCTCTGGGTCTCAGGTTTCCTCCCGCAGTCCAAAGACATGTAGGTCAGGTGAATCGGCCATACTATATTGTCCCTAGGTATGAATGTGTGTGGGTGTGTATGTCGGCCCTGTGTGATGGCCTGGCGGCCTGTCCAGGGTGTCTCCCCGCCTGCCACCCAATGACTGCTGGGATAGGCTCCAGCATCCCCACAACCCTGAGAGCAGGGTAAGTGGTTTGGATAATGGATGGATGGATGAAAATTCAGGGCGGCACGGTGGCACAGTGGTTAACGCAGTCGCCTCACAGCAAGAAGTTCCTGGGTTTGAACCCCGGGGTTATCCAGCCTTGGGGGTCATCCCACATCATCCTCTGTGAGGAGTTTGCATGTTCTCCGCGTGGGTTTCCGCCAGATGCTCCGGTTTCCTCCTACAGTCCAAAGACATGTAGGTCAGGTGAATTGGCCATACTAAATTGTCCCTAGGTGTGAATGTGTCGGCCCTGTGATGGCCTGGCAGCCTGTCCAGGGTGTCTCCCCACCTGCCGCCCAATGACTGCTGAGATAGGCTCCAGCATCCCGCGACCCAAATTCAGATAAGTGGCTTGGATAATGGATGGATGGATGAAAAATTCATCTCAATTCACGTAAAGACTATTGAAGGGCAGTATCGAACTCACTAAAAGAAAAACTCAATATCTAAATCAAAGAAAGGAAGAGTTTTGTCATTTGAGCAAAATCATTTTCATCCACCGGTGTGAGATTGACTGACGTGTTCCAAGATCTTATCAGATGTCCTTTGCTCATGTCTCATTCCCGACTAGACCACATCAGTAAATGCTGCTGCATGTATTTTGACTCACTCAGACCTGGGGAGCATCGCCTGCCATGATACCAAATCAACCAGACACTGAAACTTTCCCCGAGCATAGAAACACCATGCTGCCACTGGGATGGTGATACGGTGGCTGTCATGTTGTATAAACTTTGTGACCACTGCCTTGATCTTGTGTTGTGATGGCACACATACACACACGCCTAATTTAGTGGAAATATCTATTGGGTGATGACTTTTGGATTCGATAGCCATATGACAGTGTGTACCTGTGTGAGCGCGTGTGCATATGGTATTTCTTCTTGCTCCCATGTTTGACTACAGTGTGCTATTCCCTTATTGAATGTGGTTACTCATTGCCACCTCCTCTCAATATGAGATTCAACAGCTTCTCTAAGCCAGAGACCGTTTGTATGCGGCCCACACATTGTTACGAGTGACTCATGACAAGTAACTAAAATTCATTTCATTCTAACCACCGGAAGGAAACACGTTTTCATTAAGCAAAGTGAAGGCCCAGTGCTGGGTAAAAAATAATGATTCAGTGACAGTGTGTTAGAAGTGACCCGTGTTTGTTTCTCTCCCACTGTCTCTCTCTCCCTTTGTCTTTTTTTCCTTCTCATTCCACGCTGAATTCATCCTTTCTTCTCCTTCACTCCCTGCATTCATCCAGGCCCTGCCCAGAAGATGCCGGCCAATGCCACGGCCCTGGACTTCTTCCAGCTCTTTGTCCCGGATAACTGCATCCAGAACATGGTCATTCAAACCAACATGTATGCCAAAAAATTCCAGGAGCGCTTTGGCGCCGATGAAGGTTGGTGTCCTGTTACGGCCCAGGAGATGAAGGCCTTCCTGGGCTTCGTCACGTCCACCAGCATTCACCGCTGTGAGTCGGTGCTCAGCATCTGGAGCTCGGGCTTCTTCAGCAATCGCAGCATCGCTCTAAAGATGAGTCAGTCACGCTTCGAAAAGATCCTCAAGTACTTCCATATTGTGGCCTTCCGTCCATCACAGGGCAGCAACCAGGGCCTGTATAAGATCCAGCCCTTCCTGGACTCACTGCAGCAATCGTTCAGCTGTAGCTTCAGGCCCTCGCAGACACAGGTGCGTTGAGTGCAGCTCAGGCCTATTTTGACATTATATGTAAAGAAATGATTGTGTGTAATTTGCTTCAAACAGACAATGTTGGTCTCCCAGTTCACCTTCTGCCAGGTTTTGCTTTCTGCTGAATTTGTGACATAATGCTGACCCAGAGATATGGTCATAAAAATGAAAAGTATATCAAAATGAAAGCAACTAGTATATCAAATTGGCTGTAGTGTGGATGCAGAATGATTACCATAAGGTATTCTTTGTTCACTCTGAGCTGTTGGGGGAGCGGGGGGCGGGGGGGTAGATAATGTCAATGCAATGACGGGCGCCTTTGAGAAAGCAAGCTCTTAACTCGGTCCTCTTTAACCCTCCACACACAAACATGCAAACACAAACACACCCCACCACCATCAATGTCAGGTGATGATTAATTACATCCAATCCAATCCAGCTACATAATGTTTTGGGTTCTTCATTGCCAATTTTCTAGTTGCTTGTTTCATTTTGACAGTAATTTCCCCAAAATTGCATGCCACCTCTCAGCTAAAATTAAAAATGTTAATTGACTGAAAAGGGAATTTAGTGCAGTCAGTCTGTATCAGACTGTGCGTGTGCGTGTGCCTGCGTGTGTGTGTGTGTGTGTGTGTGTGTGTGTGTTTAACTGTGACTATGTATGTGTGCATCTAGGCCAGTTTGTTTTATCTGTTAGGTTTCTGTGCCAGGGGCAAAGAGTGGGCCCAGATACTCAGTCAGAATGGCTGCTCTATAGACATCAGCCTGGAATCTAATTTAGCCAGTAACAATGTCTTATTAACATGCTTCTCAGATGTAGAAAGAAAGAAAGAAATTGAAGATGTAGAAAGAAAGAAATATGGGGGGGGAAGTTTTTAATATGCAGCGCTCAAGCTAAAAAATAAATCTACGCAATAAAAATGTTTTGCCTGTCAGTCTGTGGATGTGCAGCGTCCTGGGCAGACCCTCGCATGAAAGCGACGAAGTCTGACATGAAATGATAGCGATCAGGCTATCACAGTAGTGAACTGTGGCTCTTTAACCTTGGCCCTCTGATCCCCCTTCCCTTGTTAGGAAAAAAAAGCAAACTACCAGCCTAGCTTACTGTGTCCTCTCCTGTAGTACTGCAAAAGTTACCTATGACAACTCCTGCTCTGAATCAGAAATTAAGATGCTAGTCCAGCCTTAGCAATGCAATGAGCAAACAGCATGGAGAGAGTGAGAGTTATCACCAAAATAAAAAACAGCTATTTCTAAAGCAAAACGCAAATCCTCCTCAATAAAACAATAAGTGCAATAAAACAACATTAGGAAAACATAGCTCAGCCATGGGAACAGTTTTATTGTTGCTACTGAGATGATTTGCAGCTGGGACTGTAATTAATCCTACTCTTGAAATTGTATTTTTATAGTGGAACTTTAACATCGGAGATTATGGCACTTCCACATGGCGGCGAGATGAATAAGGCCAATTATTTTTGGTTCATCCAGCATTCCTCCGGTTCTCCTGTGCTGAGATCAGCAGCGAATGATTTGCCGGATTGCGAAATACAGTCAACTTCTTGTTTGTTTCAAGAATCATACCTGAATACATAACGTTTTGGTTTTGACACTATCTTTGCCTGATCTGTCTCAGCCGTAGGTGTGAGTCACACATGTGCACAGTTGACTCAGATCGGACAGTGGTGGAAAGCAGCGTTGGTCGAGCGAGCTAGAGAGTGAATGAAGAGAGCGAGTGGAGATGGCGGGAACAAACGTTTTTTGAAGGTTTTTAATCACCGCAACCACGAGAGTTTCTTCGTCATACAGTCATAACTGTGCACCGAAAACTTTAGGCTGATGGGTCCAGTAGTATACGAGATCATTCTCGGACACACACACCCACACAAGCATGCCACCAAATGCATAACCCCCTCCAGGCTACATACCGCCTGGTGGAGATAAAGGTAGAACATCAGTTTAATGGATAGAGAGGAGAATATAGGAGTAAGCGCACTACAAATCTAGAGAGTTAAAGAAACAGGATGTGTTTGATTTTTATTTGAATAATTGGAAGTAAAATCTATAAATCTGAACCGTGGCCTCTAAAGTATTTCATGATGATTGCAAAAACATCACTGTGCCCCCGAGCGAGTGGAACCACAGGGTGGTGCTCCCTCACCATGGCCCACTCCCCTCAATGACTCTATCAGTGCACCTCCCCTCACACTTCCAACCAACTCTAAGGGTAAAAAATGAGACAAACACAGTATCACCTGTGAATCCTCTTGGTTTTAACATATTTCCATTTCAGGAAAGTGTATCCAATATTTATACAATGGTGAGAGCGTTCGCGAGCTCATATTCATTTCAAGCAAGGATGCTGTCCTGTGTACCATTGGGGAAAGTGCCTCCCACACTTCACAACCTGCCCCTCTTCCCACTCAACTCTAATATGCACACTGCCAAGATATGAAAAATAAAAAGATAAAGCAAAAAAAATGGGGCTTGTTTGCCTAGAGGTCGCTGCGAGACACCGATACAGAGCCTACCTTTAAGATTTAGATTAGTAACCAGCCTTTTCTCCTTCTTCTTCAACCAGCCTGTCCTTCATTGGCCTCTGGTGACAGAGGAGTTTTAAGCTCTCTGTTGAAGACCATTTTAAAGTAGCTGGGACCTATTTAAAATCGACGCACTAATGTGAGATCTGAACATGCTTGGTCTGGTACTTACAGCATTTCTTTTTAAATTGCCCCTGACAGTGTCACTCTGTGCAGGTCAGACACATGGAGGGAATCGTTTCCTTCCTGCCTGCTGACATAGAGGGAGCCAAGCTTAATTGCAAATCAATCCCACCATTCATGTAATTGTTGCAGTCTGCATGTTACTGCAACAACACATTGTTATTGCTCAAATTGCAAAATTAACATTTTTCTTGCTGGACATTATAGACTGCTTCGTTTTCAGCTTGTAGAGTAGGCAGTGTAGCCACGGAGAGCCAATATGTGTACGTCTTTTCATCCATGCAAAACTACATCAGCTGATTTCTCTCAATTCCCTCAAATGATAATGGCAGCATGGTGGCTCAGTGGTTAGCACTGTTGCTTCACACCAAGAAGGTCCTGGGTTCGAACCCCAGGCCGTCCCAGGTCCTTTCTGTGTGGAGTTTGCATGTTCTCCCCGTGTCTACGTGGGTTTCCGCCCACCATCAAAAAGACATGCATGTTAGGGTTAATACTTCTGCCTGTGCCCCTGAGCAAGGCGATGGAAAGAAGAACTGGAGTTGGTCCCCGGGCGCTGCAGCTGCCCACTGCTCCTATACAATAGGATGGGTTAAATGCAGAAGACAAACTTCACTGTAACCTGTACAATGACAAAAATATAAAGTGGCTTTGGTGGCTTTATTACAATCTGCATCCAGAGGAAAACAGAGCTATTTAAGTAGGCCATTGGGATAACATTTTGGTAATTAAATGTTATGAATTGTATTGGTTATAGAAACCAAACTTTATTTGTGTTAACATATACCTACTTGTTCAGCTCTGCTTTTTTCATCCAGCTGAAAAGAAACAAAGAGCAGTGGCCTCTGTTGCACTAATGGAGCATAGATGAGGATGATATGCATGATAGGATCTCTTTCTACCGGACATTGTTATTTAGCTTGGGTGATGTAATTGCCAAAAAGGCTTCGCGGCATCGTAAATTTTACAGCTGTTTGTTCCAAGTCCACATTTTACGAAGGGAAAAGCTTGTCATTCTTTGCCCTTTTTGTGGAAGGAAAGCCGCAACCTAGCTTTCTCTCGAGCTCAAGTTTAATAAGGATGGAGAGAGGTGGTTGAGGAAGAAAGGAGGGAGGA